>NW_027492674.1:0-598772 GCF_021521415.1 Bidens hawaiensis
AAAAAAACCCAATTAAAAAACACAATGAACAACCAAATAGCACAATATAAAAAAACACATAATTATTTTATTTTTATATAACAATATGATATTCACATTAAAGATAAAAAAACTCTTATTATTATGATGAAATTAAAAAAAAAAACATTGCATGAAAAAATTATGAACGTTTTAAAATGATGGGGGAATTGACATGTGTCTTGCATGTGGAGTGAGGAAGTCATAATAAGTGGCTATTAAATTAATGGTCTTCTTATCAAATTTTAATTTTAATTTTAAATTAATTTTCACCATCTAAATATAAAATCAATGAATTAGATTTCTTTTCACCATTTTCATTTTTGTTGTACTTTGTATTCTAACTTTACCCTTTTATTTCATCACAAAAATGTTTCCATATTTTTTAACACTTTACTATATTTTTTAGTGTAAAACACGCAAATCAGATGTTGTTTTGGTTTACGCACTATTTAAATCTTTAATACAATATTTATTTATTTTCAAAAATTGACTAGTAGCACTATAAAATAAAGACTACACGATGTAATAATTTGATTATTCAATGCCATTCTTTTTCCTTCTTTCTATTTATATCTACAAAGTACTACGTATAAATATCTATTGGAAGGGTCCTCTGTCCTCACATGAATTTAATTAGGCACCATCTCAAAAAAGAAAAAAAAAAAAGTACGTCAACAATGCACCACCACTTAAAGAAAAAGTATCAATTTATTTTCATATAGAATCTTATTAAATAAGCCGACTTAGATTCGACTTTTTACAGCAAACCCCAAATTTTTAGCATATTCACGAAGTGCAAACTTCTGAATCTTACCTGTTGATGTCTTCGGAAGCTCCTCCTTAAAGACAACTGACTTCGGAACCATGTAACCCGGCAGCTTCCCTTACAAAACCGCATTATCTCCTCCGCCGTCGGCTGCAGCTTCCCCACATCATTCTTTAAACTCACAAACGCACACGGCGTCTCTCCCCAAAACTCGTCTGGCCGGCCCACCACGGCCACCTCATCCACCGCAGGATGCAAGTACAACACTGACTCCACTTCCACACTGCTAATATTCTCCCCGCCACTTATTATTACGTCTTTTGATCGGTCTTTTATTTCTAAATACCCGTCGGCGTGCATCACGCCGACGTCACCAGTGTAAAACCACCCGTTTTTAATGCATTTGGCGGTTGACTCAGGGTCTTTTAAGTAACCCAACATTAAACACGCGCCTCTTAAAACTATCTCGCCCTGGGTTAACCCGTCCCGAGTCACACTAACCCCTGACTCAGGATCCACAATATCCACTTCCGTCATCCCAATGGTTCTAACTCCTTGTCGAGCTTTTAACCGAGCTCGCTCTGTCCCGGGCAACCGGTTCCACTCTTGTTTCCACGAACAAGCAATAACCAACCCACCCGTTTCCGTCAACCCATACGCATGGGTCACGTCAAACCCTAAAGCCTCCGTTCTCAACAGAATGGCAGCTGGAGGCGGTGCTCCAGCGGTCATTATTCGAACGGGGTGGCTGAGTGGCTCCCCGTTCGAAAGCATGTTCAGCACCACCGGAGCGCCGCACATGTGGGTCACGTGGTGGGTCCGGATGGCGTTGTACACGGTGGACGCGTCAAACTTCCGAAGGCAGATGTTGGTGGCCCCCACGGCAGCCATACCCCACACATAACTCCACCCATTGGCATGAAACATGGGTAGGGTCCACAAACACACCGGCTGTTTCGGTACACCCCACTCCAGGAGTGAGTCAACGGCGACCATAAACGTCCCACGGTGACTGTGGACCACGCCCTTCGGTGCGGATGTCGTCCCGGACGTGTAGTTAAGCGTTATCGGATCCCAATCGGTTTCGGGTCGAACCCAGTTGAATCCGGGATCACCAGATTCCACCATAGCTTCATAACTAGTAATGAATTTGGTCAATTCACTAGAAGACGCAGTTTCGTTGTCCGCGATTAAAACAAGTCGCGGGGGAACATAGTTTCCCGGCAGCAACGAAACTGCGTCTTCAATAAGACAAGTGAGCTGGTGATCAACAAACACCAGCTTGCACTCGTTGTGTTGGAGGATGACTGAGACGGTGCGGGCGTCCAACCGAGTATTAATGGTGTTGATTATTGCCCCGGTCATGGTGATTGCGAAATGAAGCTCGTAGGTGGCGGGGATGTTCGGTGCGAGGACCGAAACGACGTCGCCTCTTCCGATGTTGAGACGGATGACGGATGAGGCTAGTTTTCGGCAACGACAGAAGGTATCGGACCATGTGTAGGTTATTTGGTTGTATACGATGGACGGAGAGTCCGCGTACACGGTGGCGGCCCTCTCGATGAATCCGAGAGGAGTGAGGGGGCTTGAGTTTGCACCATTTGGCTTCTTCAAAGAATCCATTTTTTGGTGCTGGTGGGAGATGAAGATGTGAACTCAATGGAGACTTTTCTTGGATTTCAACTTTTTATATTCAAGTCTTAAGTCGTGAATACTGTTTCATTCAAATAATAATAATAATAATAATAATAATAATAATAATAATAAAAGTTTAGTTTAATGTCACCAGCATTAATTTAAAAGATATGATATATTATAGTCCAATAAATTTTTTGTCTTTACTTTTAAAGGTCAAGTTAATTTAAAACAGAAAAAAATGAGATAGTATTGGAATGATTTATAGTCACATAAAAAATTCTTTTGAAATTAATTTAAAAATTAATAAAAGAACTCATAACTCAAAATTTAATAAAAAGTAAAAACACAAAAATGTTTTCATCGTATTTCTCGTTCTAAAAAAAAATATTGAGTGAAAAACATTATTGTGTCTTTTTGTTTATCAGTATGTTTTGTTTTTATTTTCGTCATTGATTATGTCTTTTTTCCTTAACATTGTGTCTTTTTTTTTTCTTGATATTGAGTTATATTACTCAACAATAAGTTATATTTTGTTCGGCATTGTGTTATATTTTTCCATTTATTGTGTCTTTTTTATTTATACTTATGTCTTTTGTTTATTTTCGTCATTGTGTCTTTGATCTCAGCATTGTGTCAGTTCGTCGATTTTGTTTTTTGTTTTTTTTGAACGAGAATGATGGGGGAAACATTTTAGTTTTTAATTTTTTTTTATTTTTTATTTATATTTTGAGTTGTGATTTTTTTAATTAGTTTTTTGAATTTATTTTTAAGGGGTTTTTTTGTGTTCACAAATCTTTCTCACACATTTTATTTTTGTCTCAATTTGTGTTTTAACTTTACCATACTTTTAAATAGTCATTACGGGCACCCATATGGGTAGTGTATAGCTTCCAAACTATATGGCAACACCAACTCACCCCATGTGGGTAAGGTGCATTGCTTCATTCTATAGCAAAGGTTTGCCACACAAAAGTGATTCATTGTTGACCATTTAAGAATTAAAATGAATTAATAAAGTTCTAGGGTACTTGTTGGTAGGTGTTGCCAATAATTTTGTGGTTTGTGGGTAATTAAAGATAGAAATTATGTGGCAATATAAGATTGATTGGTGCATGAGTAATACCCATTAATGCCCCTCCCCCTATTTATATTATTGCCTTTTTAACTCCTTCCAACCGCTTCTTTGATTAAAAAAGGACATAATTATAGAGATTGCCCTTTATGTTTTTATTCGATTTCACTCATTGTCATTTATTTTCAAAATTGAACTTTATCCTTTTCGTTTAAAAATCCAACAACATTTGTCCTTTGACACTAACCCAATTTTTCTCGTTAAGTCAAGTCATGTGCCTTGCACCTAAGGGTAAATTGATCATTTTGCCTGTTAAATTAAAAATATTGTAATAAATAACCAAAAAAAAAACGGTGACAACAACCTGCACCCATCTCCACATTTGCTCACACCATTCAACTTTCTTCTATATCTTTACCCCTAATTCACCAAGGTGGCAACCACCTCCACACATCATCAACTATCACCGTAACACATTAACCACCATCACCGACCAACCACCACAAAAAAATGTATTTTTGGAACCGACACCCACACTCTTAACTCGGACAAGAATCGCCTACGATTTTTGAAAGGGGTCGCCGAAAAAACAGTTTCACATATCAGGAGAGGCCTAGGCCCTCGTTTTTTCAATAATGAGTAAAAGCCTCATGTGACAGACACATGACATAAATTAACGATTAAATTTAACGATGTTATGACCAAAGGACAAACTGTGTAATATTTGAAAACATAAAGTACAAATCCCATCATATTTGAATATAAAGAACAACAAGTGAAATTTGGTACAAACAAAAAGGACAATCTTTGTAATTCTGTCTTAAAAAAATAACCCATGAAATATTGATTTAGTGGTATGTTCTCTCTTTTTAGAGACGGCGGGCACCAATATAGATAGGATGCATGGCTTGCAAACCACATGACAACCTCGTCACGACCCTATTTGGATAGGGTGCATGGCTTCAATCCATGGCAATGTTTGCCATATAAAATTGATTCATTATTTACATTTATTGTAGACACAATTATGAAGTTAGTCCCTAGTGTTTCCCTAAAGTAACAAAATTGGGTACTAAGATTTAAAAGTTGAAGGTTTGGATACTAAATTTGTAATTTGTAACAATGTTAGGTACTAACTTTAACTTCCGTTAAAAATTAACAGAATTTGCATCAGCTTGCCTTCGTAACACATGGTTAATGCCCATTCTTCAACACTCAGATAACAACGTCGATTTTACCAACTGAATAAACATCGTTTTAAATATTTTAATCTTTTTGTATGTTAATCTTTTTATATGTTAATTAACAAATATATATGTCGGGTTTTATTAAGGTACCTTTACTAGCGTAACCAGTACCCACCTAATATGCGTCAACTCACTGTTGTAACATAACGTCTGGTTTTATCGCCTGAATAAATATTGTTTTAAATATGGTAATCTTAAAACTAATAAGCTATACGAGAGCCGTTTTTTAAGTATCTTAATATGATAAATGTGTTTTTTTAGGTTTAGTTCCGATATCACAATAAACGTAGTCAATAAAGGCAGAATTCGCATTGACTCACAACTATAACGTTTGAGTTTTATCTACCAAATTCTTCGCGTAAGGCACGGGTAAATCATTGGTTACCATACTAATTAGAACGTGAAATTCTAAAATATTCCTAAACACAAGTATGCCAAGTAAATTTAGTGAGAATGTGTAACGACAATAATGCCTTAAGCTTTTTTGCGCTTTTTGTTAACATTTAACGAAAGTTAAAGATATTATCTAGCATTGTTACAAAATTAAAAGCTTAGCACCTATCTATTTGACTTTTAAACCTTAGTATCGAATCGTGTTACTTTAGGTAAACGTCTTTTTTAAAAATACCATTTTAAAACAATATTTATTCGGCTAGTAAAACCGGGCATTGTGTTGTAGCAGCAAGTTGACAAGTATTAAGTGGGTATTGTTACTTTAGTAAAAGGTATGTACTTTTAATAAAACCCAAAATATAAATTTGTTGAATTAACATATAAAAAGATTAACATACAAAATAATTAAAATATTTAAAATGATGTTTATAAGATCGGTAAAAATTGGGCGTTGTTATAATCCAAGCATTAAAACTTGTGCATTGGTAAACCTAAGCGTTACGACGGCGAGTTGACGCAAATTCTGTTAACTTTTAACGGAAGTTAAAGTTGTTACAAAATTAAAACCTTAGTAACCATACCTACAACTTTTAAACCTCGTTACTCAATCTTGTTAGTTTAGAGATAAATAAGGGACTAACTTTGTAATTGTGTCTTTACTGTAATTGGAGAACTAAAAAACAAACAAAAAGTTCAAGGATACTTATGGGTAGGTGGTGCCGGTGATTTTGTGGTTTGTGTGCACTTGAGGGTAAAAATTAGGTGGCAGTACAGGATTGAGCGATGCATGGGTAGTACCAATGAGTGTTCTTCCCATTTATAAATGTGAAATTGTGGATTCAAATCATTGCAAGTGTAAATAATTAATGTGAAATTTAGGTGGTGAAAATTTTTACTGTTAAAAATATAATAATAAATAAAAAGTAAATATAACGATCTTTTGCATCTTGCTAGAAATACAACCTTGGTTTAAAAAAGCAAGCCAAGGCGACCTATGGCAAGGACCTCTTCGCTTTAGGCTAGTCAAGGCGAGTCAAAGGCAAGATTTTTAGGCAAAAAGCAACCTAAAACGAAGTTGAGGCACTCACCTTTCATAAGCAAGTGGTTTTTAAACATCTAAATGTTGTATAATATGATTTTTAGGTTATGTGTGTAGGTAGTTTATATATTAAGTCATATGTAATGCTTAAATATAGCTACAATATAGGTTGGAATGTTAAATACCCATGATATATACATATATAAATACTATATAAGTATGTTCTCATCGGGTACAAAAAGCTCCCGTGTTTGCGCCTGGCGCTTTATGCTTTTGTTTAAATGTCACACCCCGATCAAAGGCGGCGGAACATGCCGAGGTGTAACGATTGTCCATAAGTACATGACACTAATTAAAGTGACAATATTTAATAAACTCATTTCATTTCACAACATCGAAAATGTCACATAACAATTATCCATAAAATAACCATAAACAAGATATCACAAAATATGACAAATTTGATATTGTTCATTTTTACTAATATCCTAAGATCTTTGATGTAGTTTTCTTCACAATCATAAATCAACCAAGATGCAAACCTGCAACATTTCATAAAATAAAGTTTTTCAACACAAAGGTTGGTGAGCAATTCATAAGTTTAATCATATTAGTATATAATAAAGATAGCCACAAAACTTGCATACGAAACGATAAATAAAAGTGGTAATTTGGATAAATAGATATCGCTAAACACATTAGCGACACCTAGCTATAAGGGGATGCCAAATAGTCTAGGATTTTATAGTTATCGTTAATTTCATTACGTTAACGACACATTGCTATAAGGGAATGCCAAATAGTCTAGGATTTTATAGTTCCACCAACCAAAAGCGATAAACACATAGGCACATAAGCATAGAACACCAAATCGAGCAATTATTTAGGTAAAGTATACAACTACGTTTGTGGTTTAAGATTCAAATATAAAGCATTTTGTTGAATAAGTATGAATTGTCACCCCAAAATAAAAGATGGAAAATGGGATATGAAGTACTCACCTTCAAGTAGTAAACTTGAAAGATGATAATTTGGAGATTTGTCAGAACGACGAGTTTAACGCACACTGCCTAAAAAGAAAAGAAGTCTTGAATTTGGAAAGGTTGTCTTGAAGGTCTTTAAACAAAATAAATGTTGAGAAATGTAAATAATTAAAGTTCAAGGTTTTAAAATGTAACTATTTAAGAATTTATAATAATAACCCTTTAAAAATATAAGTTTACTCGAAACCGGGTTAATGTATCTAACCTTAATATTTACTCAACCTATGTTAAGTAATAAGGTGGAAAAAATGCAAGAATGCAAATCCCTTTGGAATAAGGATACTAAAACGGATCGAGTGTTCGGGTTGTCGGTTCGGGTCTTGATAATTGGTCAAACCCAAAGTCAACTTTCCAAAATATTGAATGTTATGAGATAACTCAATAAAATTTAATAAGACTTAACCAAGTATATAGTTCCATTGTTTTAGAACTAACAACGCACGTTAAGCGAGTGTTCGGTTTTGTCGGTCCAAACTTTGTTATGAGATCAAGTTGGATCCAACATTTCCATGTACTTAAGAAAATATTTAAAAATCAATTTGTAACTATTTTTAAAGAAATATACAAGTCTTGATGGCTAAAAAAAACACACTTGTGTGTCTTAAGCGAGTAAGAATCAGTTTGGTTCGGTTTCCATCTCACAACAAGTTCATAGATGGTTTCCACATGTCCAAACACTAAGGTACTTGTATAATAATGTACAAATAAAAATACTTTAAGTTTTACAACCAAAAGTTAACAATAAAGTCTTTAAACAAAAGTTCGGTTTTCGGTTCGGATCGTGTTTCGGGTTAAGACCGAGGTAAGATTTTACAAACCCATAACCATAGAATTTGTAAAAATGATTTTAGAAACTTAGATCTAACAATAAGTATGTTTAAACAATTATTTAACAAAACTAGTAACAAAGTCTGGTTTACGGTTTAGAGCTATTTATGGTTAAACCGAAGCATAGACTCTTAAAAACCCATAACCATGGAACTTGTAAACATGACCAATAAACTAAAATAAGCAATATTAATATGTATGAACAAGTTATATAGATGTATATATATCAAGGACACGAAATCCTCCATTAAGCCTTGCCTTATGAGGTCCGAAACCTAACCGACCGGAATCGGAGAAGTAACTACCAAAGGTAAACAAGGGGTGTATATTATATATATGTTGCACAACCATAAACAAGTATTAATAAGGCTACATAAACTAATTAAGATGAAAGACTAAAACCTTCAAGAACACTTAAGAAGATAACCTTGAATCTTTGATGTTTGAGAGATTTTTTTTTTTTTTTTTGGAGTTGTAGCATGGGAAAATGAAGAGGAAATGTGGTGTATATATAGAGTAATATTGGTGGTCAAATATAGGTGTGAGACACAAGAGATTTTATGCAAAATGGATCAAGACAAAAACACAAAAAAAAAAAAAAATAGATAAATAAATAAATAAAAATAAAAATAGGATGTTTTCAAGACCCAACAAGTGTGAAACAATATTGTAACATAAATCCATCATTTTGATTATAACATAAGCTTCGGTTTACAAATCGGGTCGGTTTACATAATGAACAAATACAAAAACGAATACAAACAAGACCCGAAATTAACGAATGTCACATTAAACCTCGTCACTTTTCTCACATCTCGCTTTTTAAAACCAAGCTTGTACCATATTGATTATCAATTAAGCAAAGTTAAGGCATTCGCCTTTCGTAGGCAAGTGGTTTTTAAGCATTCAAATGTCATACAATATGTTTTTAGGTTGTGCGTGTAGGTAGTTTATATATTAAATCGTATTGATGCTTAAATATAGCTACATTATGGGTTGGAATGTTAAAACTCATGATATATACATATATAAATATTATATAAGTATGTTCGCCTTGTACCAAAAGCTCTTGCTTCTGCGCCTGGCGCTTAACTGTTCTGCTTTAAACCCCGTCGCTTTTCTTCGCCTCTCACTTTTTAAAACCATGAATATAACACCATTATATATATAGGGTTAGGTTAAAATAAAAACTCACTTGAGTTGTGAAAACTCTAAAAACTCATTCTCAACCACATGTTTTTAATTAAAGTTTAAATCTTGTAATCTACAATTAAAGTTAATAAAAAATGTAAATATAAATATAACTTTTTCTCTCTCCTGAAAACATATATAAAAATTTGTAAAAAAATGTTAAAAAATAGCAAAACAATTTTTTTTGATTTTGCGATGTTTTGTATTAAATGTTACAACATATATTACGTGTGCAAAAAAAACGATGCTACATAAGGTTTTCTTAACTCAAATGAGTTTTCATTATATACTTCCCCTATATGTAGAAACAGGGTCAAATACATTTTATTCTTAACATGAACACAGTGAGAACCAATTTGCTGTTATTATTAGGTTTATTTTTATAGGTGTTTGCTGTTATTTTTTGTTCTTATTTGCTAATTTTCGATTATAAGACATTACAAGTATTTGCTGATTATATTTTGTTGTTATTATTAGATTTTTCTTTTATTGTTATAAGTATTTGCTGGTATTATTTTATACTTGATTTTGATTCTTTTTTTGTAATTTTTAGGGTTTTTTTTGTTATTATAAATCATTCTTTATGTAGATTGGTATTGTTTCTTACGTTCTTATTTTTTTTATAAATTGGTATTATTTCTTTCGTTCTCATGTTAAGGTTAAAATGTACATGAGCCTTTCCCTATATATATATATATATACTAGGATTTAGGACCCGCGCTTCGCGACGGGACCGTTAAATCAAACAAAAACACATACGTAAAAAAGTTAAACTATAAACTTGGTGCTGAAGCGAAGTTATTCTGTATCAAGTTACGACATCGAAACTAAACAAAAGAAACAAAGCCGTCTATGCCAAAATACAACAAATTATATCATATGTAGAACAAAAAAACCCGGCGCGTTACACCTACGAACCAACACAAATTCGGTTACTATCAACGGTACCAACACAAATTCGTAAACATAAATTAGTAAGCCAAAAAAAGTATTTTAAAGGCGAGATGTCAAAAGTTGAAACGCGAATACAAAACCTTGCGACGATGGGATATTTTTAAATCATGAAAAAATTTTCGGTCATTATAAAAACAAACTATAAAAAATAAGAAAGCAAAGTTTAAAAAAAAACTATTTAACCGAAAAATAAAACATGTAAAGTCGACACTCGCTCAAGTTTAGTGTTTAATAATATAGTTTGTTAAGTATTTTATTTAGTTTAAACAAAAAATAAAATAAAGAAAATAAAATCCATCATTTTAATTGTGAAATTATGGATAATGATTTAGTGGTTGTAGTTAATAAAATATTAAAATAGTGAATAGTAAAAGGAATAGTAATTTTGTGAGGAAAGAAAAATCTTCTATTTAATATATATATAATATATTAAAAATGAGATCCTTAATGTGAGTTGTTTTTGCTATTCATTTTACTGTTCATGCGTGTAAGCGTTCAAGCTCTACTTACAACTTTCTTGTTATTACACTACTACCTCCTCTTTATTTGTCTCTTATCGCCTTTCATCTCTGCCATCACAAAAAAAAACCCTCAATGACTCTTTCTTCAACCGTCACCAAATCCAGGAAATTCCGACAACAAAGATAATGGCATATCGAGATTTGGTAATAAAAATCAATGTTTTAAATAAAGATTAAGATAAGGATTTGGGTTTTATTGGTGTTGCGGACGAAGTTCTGGTGTATATACCACATTCACATCATCCTATAACATGGTAGGGTTTTCTCTTATCTAAAGAAGAAAACACTAAGTAATTCTTATATTCAATTGCTTTAGCTTTTGATATGGGTTTTCTATAGACATCGTGGTGGTTTACTAGCAAACTACCCAATAGCGGCGTATAGAGCTATGTGTCGCATATTGGGGGGTTTTCTAGAAAATCCTCCATCTTTTGTCTTATTATGTTTTTTTTTCTTTGTTTTCTTTTCTTTTCTTTTGATGATTTTAATAATAAATTGATGAAATAAATAAATCGTCGTTTTTTATTTTATATTAAAAAATAATAAATTGTTTTTAATATTAATAAATAATTGCTTTTCGTAGTCAGGTCGTTTGGTAAGAGTTCGGTACAAACAAATAACACATATATACATCAAAACAAGTATTATATACAAATAAAACTAAATACAACAAATAAAACAAAAGTATAAAAATCTACATATACCCCCCGAAGTCTATGTCGCTAGGGCCCTAAACACCGCGTTGCCGTCGTCGTCGTCATTAGCGCTGCGCCTGGCCCCCGATCCCTCACCGGGCGGTGTCGACGTCGTCGTCCCGTCCGCGTCTCATGCCCGACGTGCTCGCCTCGTGGTCAAAACTGGGAGGGGGTGACGGGGGCACGGGGTAACCCTATCCTGCCTGCGTTGCCAAATAGCGAACAATCCAGCTAATTTGGCGTGCCGTCTGCATCATCCCCTGCTCCGTACGCAGCAACCGACGCTCAAAGGCCCGCAACCTGGCGTTGGTGGCGGGATCCAAACGCAACAGGCAATATGTACGTGGAACGTGCTGCGGCGGCGACTAGTAACAAAACAATAAAAATATGTTTAATAAATAGACAAATTAAAAGAAATTCGTATACATCCCAATCAACCGCGAGACCCGTTTGCTTACATGGAGAAGTTTGCCAACGTGATATCCTCTATTAGGCCAAAGCGTGCTATTCCAAACGTCATATGTAAATCCAAAGTATTTTCATAAAACGACTATAACTATACTAAGGTTAGGTCAGACCTAAGAGTCTGCTGATCAGACCTCGAGTCTGCTGAACTGAATCAGACTTCAAGCCTGCTGATCAGACCTCGAGTTTTCTGAATAATACCAATTAGGTACTTATGCATACCTATTATGTATATAGGTTGATAGCATACTGAAGCAAAGGATTTTGATATTCCAACTGATATTACAAGGTGACCACGTTAACCTTTTACTGTCTGAACTGATTTTACTCTTGTACTAGACAGGTTGTTTATTACAAAGAGTCTGATAAATGTTTGCATGAGATATAATCTCTAAAATCATTATAATACAAAATAGATAATAAAAAGCAACTCAGACCGAATACACATGTGTCTGGATCCAAACATAACTAATAATTGGCATACAAAACCAAGTCAGTCATAACCAGTTCTCCATAAGGGTTACATAGCCTAGGGGAAGGTTGTCTCCGAACAGGGGCTATATACTCGGGGAATCTTTAAATTATGTGTGTAGGGCAGTGGTACAAATCCCGGGAATGGACAGGCATTCCTGCTGAGTTTGTGAAACAGAAAACTATGTTTGTATTTAACGACTGTTATAAATGTTTTATCGAGTCAACATTTCACCAGCATATAGCTGAGGTGTTTTTCCCACACTTGCAGGTAATTAGATGACAATAGATGGTATACAAGGATTGGAGTCATAGAAGATCGCTCGAGATGGCTCGTTTTGAATATTATAAATCCTTGTATTATTAATATCACTGTTTTGTAAAACTAAAACTCGGGTGTTTAATTCCCAAGTAATTTTGACAATGTAAATTAATATTTTAATATTTAAAGACTTCTGCTAAAATAAAACCCGCTACTCTGATATACTTACAAAACAGGTACCAACTGTTGGTCACACTCCTAGGCTCTGGATCGAGGTGTGACAGGTTGGTATCAGAGCAATCGGTTTTAGCGAATTAGGTATTATTAAAAATTAGTACCTGAGCTTTAACCATTTATCCGATAAGTAGGGATAAGTTATGATTGGTAGTCTACCTATCACTAAGTTTATATATATGCAGATGTCGTATACAAATTATTATGGACAAAGAAGTCGGGTTACAAGGAGGTCAAATCCTGCCCCTGATGCTGAGCCATCTGATAGATCTAGCACAAATTTTGGTCCTAGATGGCCAACTGTAGCAGTGAACCCAACTGAACCGGTGTACACAAACCCGGCTGATCAGAATAACTTTAATAACCCGATGAATCCAAATCCGATGAATCAGATGAACCAATATCCTGTTGATCAAATCGATCCCTACTTGGCTTACGGAAGCCAACCAGTATATGCTCCGGGAAGCCCCGAGATGCTAATTGAAATATCAAGTGACACTTCAGAAAGTGTTCCGCTAACTGGTAACCCGAACTACTACCCATATGATATGGAAGTTCAGAGTAGGGTAAAACAAGAAACAAGCACTGAATCTTCTAGCTGGATGAATTGTCACTCCAACCAGAGTCTGTGGCATTTTGGATCACCGCCACCAGGTGCCCAAATTCTAGCAAGACCAACCCAGGGACCCATCCACTATTCTGAGGTTCATGGTTTTCCACAATACCAAGGTCCTATACCTACTGAGGCTGAAAAGCAAACGAGATACGGGAGGAGGCCCGTCTCATCGAGTAGTTTTATACAAACAACCTTCCCGATGAGGAAATGCAGGTGTATGTAGCAAATCCTCACCTGTATCCAAGGAAAACCGCTTATCTTTTCCCTTCTACATCTGCACCCGTAGGATATCCCAACCCTCCTAACTCAGTAAAGGACGAATTAAGAAACGAGAGGGTTAAAAAGAAAAAGATAAGCAAAAAGATCATCAAGAAGTGTGACAAAATGAAGAGCCTAGTTAAGAAATGGGCCAAGGATTAGGATTATATAAATGTTGTTGTTTAAACATGTTGTATTTTTCTATCCTTTTGTATTGTTATGAATAAAAGCCTGTGTTTTGTGTTTTAAATCCATGTATTTACGTGATTCACAGAATGTTTGAACAACAAGAAACCCGAGTAAGTCGAGGGAGTCAAGCTAACAAAGCGAAGACCCCTAAAAATAATAATAATAATTCAATTCCGGAAGAATATATTGGAGGCATACGTGATATGATAAAAGAAACGGTTTCCCCGTTAATCAAAGAAGCTGTAACTCCATTGATAAAGATGGTGCAAGACCACACGGCCAATTCAAAAAGTCAGGCCTCAGTATAACAAACTTAGCCTACCCATAGTATTTCGGTACATTAAAAAAAAAGGAAACTGAAAAGACAAAAGATGAGAAGGAAAAGAAACAAGAAAGCTATGAAAGTTCCACTGCTGAACATGTTCCGAGCAAGACAAAAAGAGCCAAAGTTAGCACGAGGTGTACCTTCAAAGATTTTCAAGTATATAAACCAAAAGAATTATATGGGGATAAAGGAGCAATAACTACTCTTAGATGGATTGAGGAAATGGAATCTATAGTAATTATAAGCAAATGTACCGAGCAAGAAAGTATCAAGTACTCTTCTCAGATGTTCAAAGGAGAGGCGCTGGAGTGGTGGAATACGTTGATTGAGATAAGGGAAGGAGTAACATGTATAACCTGGAATGGAAGACTTTTAAAGATTTAATCAAGCAAAGGTTCTGTCCCATTCATGAGGTGGATAAAATCCAAACTAAGCTTTGGAATCATAAAGTCATTGGTATAAATATCAAGGAATACAACACTAAATTCCTTGAGTATTGTCAGCTTGTACCGCATTTAGTCACGCCCGAATATAACAAGGTGACGCGGTATATTTATGGCTTACCAAAAGAGATTCGTGATCATGTAAGATCACACATGCCTGCTACCATTGAGTCTGCTGTTGAACTAGCAGGGTATCTAATGGAAAGCATGATCAGAAATAGAGATGAAGAGAAGAAGAGTGTATTAGTGAAGAAGAGGGAGAATGATGAGAAGAGGAGATTTGAGAAAGTGAAGGAAAGGTCGAATGTGTTCAATCGGCCAATGTGTAAAAGTTGTGGTAAGAGACACGAGGGCAGATGTTTGAAGCCTACTCCTAAGACTGATGTACGCAAGTTTGATCCGTTCTCGACTTGCAATTTCTGTAAGAGGCTAGGACACAAGGAGGAGGATTGTAGGAAAAAGTTGATTGTTTGTTTTGAGTGTGGTGAAAAGGGTCACTTTAGTGCGGAATGCACTAAGAAGAAACAGGTAGCTGCAGGCGCTAGTGGTAGTGGTGCCAGGAACGAGGGGAGAAAAGGAAATGCCCGCGCTTTCATGCTTAACACTCAAAAGGCGGGAGAATTACCAGACGTAATTACTGATACGTTTCTTATCAATACGTTTAAGCTAGAGTATTGTTTGATTCAGGAGCAAATTAAATTTTTATAGATTATAAATTCTGTGACCTATTAAATGAACCTCTAGCTAAGCTAAATAATCAATACGAAGTAGAAACGGCTAATGGATCCTTGATTAAAATATCTGAAGTATTAAGTAGTTATATTTCCTTAGCTGGACATGATATGCCAGTTCAATTGTTATCTATGGATTTAGCCGGCTTTGATGTTATCCTAGGAATGGATTGGTTAGCCGCCAACCAAGCCCGAATTATTATGTGATGAAAAAGCTATTGAAATCTTAACTCCAAATAGGAAAATTTTTCGAATAGCTGGCGATAAAGATTCTGGTAGAATTGAAATTATTTCAAAAATAAAAGCAAGTCATTGTTTGGGTAAAGGTTGCTTAGCATTTATGGCTTATGTAACCAAGGAACCTGAGTCTAAGAAAATAGAAGAGGTCCCAATTGTCTCTGAATTCAAGGATGTATTTCCTGATGAGTTGCCTGGAATTCCACCGGATCGAGAAGTTGAGTTCAAAATAGATTTAGTTCCGGGAACGGCTCCAATTGCTAAATCTCCTTATAGATTAGCACCAACCGAAATGAAAGAATTAAAGAAGCAATTGGATGAATTATTGGGGAAGGGATTTATTCGGCCAAGTTCTTCACCTTGGGGAGCTCCGATTATGTTCGTTAAGAAGAAAGACGGATCAATGAGAATGTGCATCGACTACCGAGAATTGAATAAAGTGACAATCAAAAATTGATACCCACTTCCAAGAATAGATGATCTCTTTGATCAGCTACAAGGGGCTAGCTGTTTTTCCAAAATTGATCTAAGATCCGGGTATCATCAATTGAAAGTTTAAGAAGAAGACATATCCAAGACAGCATTTAGAACCCGATACGGACATTATGAGTTCACCGTTATGACTTTCGGACTCACTAATGCTCCGACAACATATATGGATATGATGAACCAAGTCTGTAAGCCATATTTGGACAAATTTGTTATCGTGTTTATTGATGACATTCTAATATACTCCAAGACGAAATAAGAACATCAAGCTCATTTGAAGACCATAATGGAAACGTTAAGGAAAGAAAAGCTTTACACGAAATTTTCCAAGTGTGAGTTCTGGCTGTCCGAAGTACAATTTCTTGGACATATTGTTAACGAGACAGGAATCCAAGTAGATCCGGCCAAGATAGAAGCTATTTTGAAATGGGAGAAACCCAAGACCCCGACGCAAGTTCGAAGTTTTATGGGGTTAGCTGGATACTATCGGAGATTTATTCAGAATTTTTCAAGAATAGCGGTTCCTTTGACATCATTGACCCGAAAATCTGTTAAATTTGAATGGGGACCGAAACAAGAAGAGGCATTCGAAACTCTCAAACAGAAATTAACAAATGCACCTGTCTTAGCCTTGCCTGAAGGACAAGATAACTTCATTGTATATTGTGATGCTTCGCATACAGGAATGGGATGTGTTTTAATGCAAGGGAAGAAGGTAATTGCTTATGCGTCAAGACAGTGAAAAGTTCATGAAAAGAATTACACCACACATGATCTTGAACTTGGAGCTATAATTTTCGCATTGAAATTATGGCGACATTATTTATATGGTGTAAAATTTACTGTTTATACTGATCACAAAAGTTTGAAGCATATATTTGATCAGAAAGAGTTGAACATGAGACAGAGGAGACAGAGGCGATGGATGGAAACACTTAATGACTATGATTGTGAAATTGTGTATCATGAGGGTAAAGCTAACGTTGTGGCCGACGCTTTAAGTAGAAAAGAACATGAAAAGCCAAAAAGAGTACGGTCTTTGAGGTTAGAACTCAAAATTGATCTATTAACCGAAATTAAGGAAGCTCAGAAGTTGGCACTAGAACAAGAGAATATAAAGGCTGAGAAATAAAATGGTACGATAGATCAGTTAGTAAAAGGCGACGATGAGGTACTCAGATTAGGGAAAGGAATCTGGGTACCGATGGTTGGAAGTTTACGAGAGAAAATCTTAGAAGAAGCTCACAAATCCAAGTATATGATGCATCCGGGTAGTGATAAGATGTATCATAATCTTAAGGATGATTACTGGTGGATCGGAATGAAGATAAAGATTGCTTTGTATGTGGCTAAGAGTTTAACATGTTCAAATGAGCATCAAAAGCCATTAGGGTTGCTGATACAACCTGAGATCCCGATATGGACATGAGACATGATTACCATGGATTTTATTATGAAATTACCTAAGACGTCACGACAAAATGATGCTATCTGGGTCATTATTGATAGACTGACCAAATCAGCCCATTTCATTCCGATTCAAGAAACATATAGCATGGATAAATTGGCACAACTATATGTGGAAAACATTACAGCATTACACGGCGTGCCATTACCGATAATATCCGATAGAGACAGTCATTTTACCTCTAACTTCTAGAGAAGTTTTCAAAAAGTGATGGGTACACACTTAAATTTAAGTACTGCTTATCATCCACGGACAGATGGACAAAGTGAAAGAACGATTCAAACATTAGAAGATATGCTTCGCGTTTGTGTTATAGATTTAGGTGGAAGTTGTGATACTCACCTATCTCTGAAGGAATTTTCGTATAATAATAGTTATCACACAAGCATACAAATGGCTCCATACGAAGCACTATACAGACGGAAATGTAGAACACCTGTATGTTGGTCTGAAATTGGTGATAATCAGTTATCAGGTCCGAAGATTGTTCAACGAACAACCGATCAAGTGACTCAGATTCGAGAAAGATTGAAAGCAGCACGTGACAGACAGAAGAGTTATGCTGACGTAAGACGAAAACCGTTAGAATTCAAAGAAGGAGACAAAGTGTTGCTCAAAGTATCACCTTGGAAAGGTGTGGTTCGTTTTGGAAAGAAAGGGAAGTTAAGTCCGCGTTTTGTTGGACCATTCAAGATTGTTGAGAGAATAGGTCCTGTGACTTATTGCCTTGAGCTACCCGAAGAAATGAAAGGAATCCATGACGTATTTCACGTATCAAATCTACGGAAATGTTTAGCTGATGAGACACTTGTTATGCCTCTAAAAGACGTACAAGTGAATGAGAAACTCAAGTTTGTAGAGGAGCCGATACGGGTTGAAGATAGTCAAACCAAGTTCCTGAAACGTAAAAGATTGAAATTGGTAAAAGTTAGATGGAATTCACGGAGAGGTCCGGAATTCACTTGGGAACTTGGATCCGAGATGAAGCGAAAATATCCACATCTGTTTACATAAAGCTCGAAGACGAGATTTTTCTAAAGGTGGGGAGGATGTAACACCGTGAAAATACCCCATCTAGTTTTGGGCCAAAAATATAAAATTTTAGAAGTTGAAGGGCTAAAATGCCAAATCTGGAAGTGGAGGGACTGAAAATAGAAATTCTGAAACTTATGCATCTTCGCGTATCGCGAAGTTGCTGGCACACATTTCAACGTTATCCAGTGACGTGGTGACACGTGTCAGCACGAGTTTGATTTTGCGGCGCCGTCATACATCTTCGCTTATCGCGAACCGCCATAGGCTGCATCTTCGCGTATCGCGAAGATGCACAAAATCGCCTATAAATAGGACAGCAACAAACTCAGCCCATTCATCCCATTTTCACACTCATTTTTTCACACTTAACCTACGGATTCGTGCCAAGGACGTTCCGAGGTGCCGAGGGCTGTTTTTGCGAAGGAACGAGGAGTCGTTACGCTGTTAAACAAGCTGTTGATCTTGTAAACAAAGCACAAGCCAAAGTGCTGCTGATTTCTTAAGTTCTTAAGTTCCGCCTAGCCGATTAAGGTTAAGTTACTTTACTAGTTACTTTAAATACATAGATATAACTTAGTAAAGGGTATAGTCGTTAAACTGTTAATATTTTCCAAGTAATGTTTTATAAAGCAAAAACGTTACTTCCACGTGAAGTAATGTTATCAAAACTATTATTTTGACTGGCACGTAGTAACTGGAAGGGGGGGTATCATTAGTAGACTCTTCTTGTCTAAGGAAAGCAATTCGTATACAACCCAATCAACCGCGGGACCCGTTTGCTTACATGGAGAAGTTTGCCAACGTGATATTCTCTATTAGGCCAAAGTGTGCTATTCTAAACGTCATATGTAAATCCAAAATATTTTCATAAAACGACTATAACTATACTAAGGTTAGGTCAGACCTAAGAGTCTGCTGATCAGACCTCGAGTCTGCTGAACTGAAACAGACTTAAAAGTCTGCTGAATAATACCAACTAGGTACTTATGCATACCTATTATGAATATAGGTTGATAGCATACTGAAGCTAAGGATTTTGATATTCCGACTGATATACAAGGTGAACACGTTAACCTTTTACTGTCTGAACTGATTTTACTCTTGTAATAGACAGGTTGTTTATTACAAAGAGTCTGATAAATGTTTGCATGAGATATAATCTCTAAAATCGTTATAATACAAAATAGATAATAAAAAGCAACTCAAACCGAATACACATGTGTCTGGATCCAAACATAACTAATAATTGGCATACAAAACCAAGTCAGTCATAACCAGTTCTCCATAAGGGTTATATAGCCTAGGGAAAGGTTGTCTCCGAACAGGGGCTATGTACTCGGGGAAGCTTTGAATTGTGTGTGTAGAGCAATGGTACAAATCCCGGGAATGGACAGGAATTCCTGCTGAGTTTGTGAAACAGAAAACTATGTTTGTATTTAACGACTGTTATAAATGTTTTATCGAGTCAACGTTTCATCAGCATATAGCTGACGTGCTTTTCCCACCCTTGCAGGTAATTAGATGACAATAGATGGTATACAAGGATTGGAGTCATAGAAGATCGCTCGAGATGGCTCGTTTTGAATATTATAAATCCTTGTATTATTAATATCACTGTTTTGTAAAACTGAAACTCGGGTGTTTAATTCCCGAGTAATTTTGACAATGTAAATTAATATTTTAATATTTAAAAACTTCCGCTAAAATAAACCCGCTACTCTGATATATTTACAAAACAGGTACCAACTGTTGGTCACACTCCTAGGCTCTGGATGAGGGTGTGACATATCGATCTTTAGAACTTATCGACAGAACCGAGACGATCCCCCAAAATCTAACCCAGGGTGCACATGGTTTCTCCAGAATCAAACAACTAGTTGAACCAAATCCTAACCCTAATCGCCAAATCATATCTAAACGGGATACTACCTTCCTGATCTTCTATCGAACAAATAAAAAAACACTCGAACCAGAACCCAGCGAACATCACAAGAGCTTCACGGCAGAACTGAACCTAATTTGCAATCTGATCCGAACCAAAATATTGCTGACTAGATCTTCAATCTTGGAACGGGATAAACAAACCTCTACGAATCGTCTCAGTGCAAGAACCGTGTGTTCAACGAGCCTATGCTACTTGTTAGGAACAAAGCGGCGCAGCGGAACAACACGCAAACGAGCACACACGATATCACGCAGTAAATAGAAATTAAATATACATGAAAATCGGCACAAGAAGTTTGCGTGGTTCGGTCCCAGCAGGGGGGGGGGGTACATCCAAGGGCTGCAACTAGGTTGTTTCATTATTGAGGTGCAAAGATTACAATTACACGACATGGATATAAATAGAGATGGACTAGGGTTAATAACTTAGTCAACAAGAAACAGTAAACGGGCCTTTAATAAAAAAAAAACTTAAGTAATTAATTTTAGTTAAATGTGTTTATCTTAAATTATCCATTTAGTGATTAAATCGTCTTTTATGACGAGACATATTTAATTAGCTTTAATTGTAGTTTAACAAAACACATTAGGTCATTATAATCTTAGTTAGATAGTGTTTATCTTAAATTATTGATTTAGTGATTCAATAACTTTTTATGACGAGACATACTTAAGTACTAGTAGCTGTTCAAAAAAATAAACATGTAACTAGGGAAAAAGGATACAAATACTATATAGAAATTGTGAATTAGAATACCATTTGTAGTCAACTAGTTTTTTACCTGGCATAAGGTTGGTAAATTCGAACGTTGGTAAGACACAAGCATTACATGTCCTAAGTGTTGAGGCGGTAAGTTAACGTGAATTCGGTCAGTTTCTGTTACATGTGTTATTATACGGAAACTAAAACAAAAAAAAATTATAAAAATTGAGATGGAACATTGGGATAGCGTTAGTCGGTGAAACCTGAGCGTTGGTAAAACCTGAGCGTTGTTGGTCCCTGGAGGTGAGCCTATGCAAATTTGGTTGGGTTTTTCACGTTCGTTATAAAATCGGACTAAAAAAAGAATTGTCATTCGGTCAGTTTCATTACGGTACTATAACTAAAACAAAATACGCTAAGTCTACGTAAATTATGTCAGTTTTTATCACATCCGTTACGGTATATTGGTATTGGAACTATACTAATAAAAAAACAAACATAATAAAGATAATTAGAAATATAATTATCAAAGTTTAAAAAAAAAAAAAAAAAAAAAAACAAAACTTGGTTCAATGGAATCTTGCCAAATGGACCAATCATAATCCAGCATTGCCGAACTTCTCTTTTATATATATTATAATTATAAGTAATACAGTGAATAAAAAACACAAAATTATATTTATAAAAAAACAAGTCTACTTGATCTTTCCTGGATAGTATACAGACAAAAAGTCATGTATAGCAACTTAAGATGCTAATGGCTCCACAAAACCAACGTCGTGGATTTTGATTTCCACATTTTTCACATCATGTCTCATTTTTATAATTATATTTATCAAAAATTATTTGTTACAATAAACAATTTCTAGAATATGTATTTTTAAAACAATAAAATATATTTAAAAGTTGCATGTTTAACCATTAAACAAATTAAGCATTACATGAACTACTAGTGTTAACTTTTAACTCAAATTCCTTGGCATACTTTCTCGTGTATTGTTAGTGTTAGGACCAAAGCGACGCAGCAAAACAACATACAAACAAGCACACACAATATCACGTAGTAAATAGAAAATATACATGACAAACGACGCAAGAAGTTTACGTGGTTCGGTCTTAGTAGGGGACCTACATTCACGGGTTGTAACTATGTTATTTCATTATTGAGGTGCAAGATTACAATTACATGACATGGATATAAATAGAGATGGACTAGGGTTAATAACTTAGTCAACAAGAAACAGTAAACGAGCCTTTAATAAAATAATTAAACCTGGCCCAGTGATCCATCTTGTCGACCCAAACCAAATGCCCAAAAGCCTTCACAAATCATAACAGTTAGGTGTTATTTGTTTTTCAGAGGTAATATATCTTCAGTATACGGACCACATCTGCAGGCGTCTGTAACAGAAGAGATGGACCAAACCTCTGCAGTCTGTAAGAAGAATACTGTTTGTTTTTTAACGTTTGTAGACTGCTAAATATAATAATTGTTACAATTTGTACATAAGATGCAAACAATAAAATTTAACAAAAATGCAGTTGACATTCGGATCCTTTGATAATAATAATTTAACAATAATGCACTTTCTTATGCATAATGAATCATTGAAGCAAAAGCAAAATAAAGTTTCTTGGACGAAAATGATCCCAAATTAAAATCCCTTGAGTCTCCAAAAGCTTGTTCCGGCCTTGAGTTGACTGAAATCAAGATTATATGTAAGCTAAATCAAGAATTTTAACAAAAACAAAGCGTCCCGGAATGAAGGGGGTTTGGTGGAGGTGGAGGAAGGGGTGGGGAGGAGGACGGCGGGAGTTTGGTCGGCGACAGCGAGGGGTTCGTCGGAAGCGAAGACGGAGAGGGCGGATCCGGTGGTTTTGAGTGAGCGTTGAAGAGTTAGGGTTCTGGTGGCTGCCACGTAATAAACCAATAATCCACGATGGCTGTCACGTAATATGTTTTTGACAACTCAGATTGACAAGTAAGCAAAAACATAACGGAGTTAGTGCTCCGTCAGTCGCGAACTGGTGGAAGCAACAAATGTTGAAGTTGGGACCGTTGCCAGCCAAAATGAAAGTTGGGACCAGCGCCGGCAAAAATGAAAAAGTTGGGACCAATAAAAACCATTTTTCTTAAACCAATAATCCACGGTGGCTGCCACGTAATATGTTTTTGACAACTCAGATTGACACGTAAGCAAAAACATAACGGAGTTAGTGCTCCGTCAGTCGCGGACAGGTGGAAGCAACGAATGTTGAAGTTGGGACCGTTGCCAGCCAAAATGAAAGTTGGGACCAGCGCCGGCAAAAATGAAAAAGTTAGGACCAATAAAAACCATTTTTCCAAAAATATAAGGCCCTAATATTAATTCCAATTATTTATTCCATCAGGGGTTAAAAATTATCACTAACAGGTGCAAATATTAACCACAATATAAAACAAAATTTCGATAACTTCAATAGAACAGAATTAAGGTGGTGTTCGTTTTTTGCCAGAAGATCTTAATGTCTGCGCCGTGCAGATCACGTGCAGACCTTTAGGCTTGAAGACTGTTTGTTTTTCTGAAGACATTTAATTAAAAAACGTCTTCGCACCCTCTTATACTAAAAGACATGGACTGACCTCTTTTCACATCTTCTGCATCTTCTATCTTATTCCAAACCCTAGCCCTTTTCATTCTACCTTCTCCTTCCCTTCATCTCCTCCCCTACCATCTCCCATTCATCTCCTCCCCGACCACCACCGCGAACTCCACCACCGACGACCTTCACTGTCGCGTCGCTGTGCCGCTGTTCCACTGCTGGCGACCTTCACCGCCGCTACATCCTCCACCTTCTTTGTCAAGGTAAGCTTCTTGAATATTTATTATGTTTTGGTTTGATTTCTTGTATTAGATTTGTACATTGAAACAATTATTGTTTTCTATCTTAGGATTAACTTATGAATCTTGTTAGATAGATACTTAGGTTTAGATTTTGTTGTTTATTAATGTTAAATGACCACTTGAATATTGATTATGTTCTTTGTTTGATTTCTTGTAGTAGATTTGTACATTGAAACAATTATTGATTTGTACATTGAAACAATTAAGGTTTGAGCGATGAGTTATTTGAATAATATGATCAACCCGATGTGTCATGCAGAAATACTCATGTACACGTTGCCGATGAAGACGAGGTTGAAGCGCATGACATTGCATCAGATTGTGAATATATGACGCATTTGCGAGATGAAATTGCGGAGCAGTTAATGAAAAGTATCGAATAGATTATTTGAAAAAAAAATGTTCTTGTTGTTTTATGAATATTATTGCACTGTTGTATGACTTTTTTTATTTATATTTCAACTTATTTAAAGATTTTTGTTTTATTTTAGCAGTCTGCAGACGTTAAAAAACAAACAGTCTTCTTCTTGCAGGCTGCAGAGGTTTGATCCACCTCTTCTGCTACAGATGACTGCAGATGTGGTTCGCAGACTGTAGACATTTTACCTCTGAAAAAGCAAACAGCACCTTAGTGCTAGATCCCCCAAATGAACAAAAACAAATCATTCTATATTATACAATATACAACAAAATCTTGTTAAATAGAGATGAAATTGGAACACATACCCGAGGGGGAGACGGAGGAGCAGCGGTGGCCGGCGTAGGTGTGTGGCGTCAGCGTGGAGCTGTGTGGTGGCCGACAGAATCGGGGGTGGAGGGGGAGGGACTAACGGGAGGTGAGGGTGGAAGAAGAGGCTATGTGTTTCAAGGGTGGAACATGTGAAATAAGCTGATGAAATAAAAGATGAGAAGAGGCTAGAAGATGTGAGAAGTGGTTGGTCCATGTCTGTAAAAGATGAGTATAAACGATGAGAAGAGGCCACGAGATGTGAGAAGTGGTTGGCCTAGATCTGCGCGAAGAAGAGGGCGCGTAGACATTTTTTTAATGAAATCTCTTCCAAAAAAATAAACAATCTGCAGACCTAAACGTCTGCGCGTGATCTGCGCAGCATAGACAAAAGAGGTAAAGAAGACTTTTTTTGAAAAGCAAACACCCCCTTAGCATTTCTGATCGGTTGCTTTGATCGAGTTTAATGTATAAGCTACTAGTATAGACTATAAATAAAGGGGCGTATGCAATAACTAGGACAACTTTTTAATTATAATGCAACTTCGTTTGTGGGTTTTATCTAATTGTTTGTTAGAATGTATGTCTTCCTCGGTGATTTTATCGCTTCATTTAGTTTTGCTTTGCATCTAACAAACATCGTGAATCATTTGAAACGATATTGCAGCGTGCTTTCTTGAAGAAACTTATATCGAGTAAACCATGCTATTGTTATATTTGAAAATCATTAATTTTGTAATACGGGATTTTAAACAGATTTCTTATTATATATTTCTTTGAAGTCGTCCACATATTTTATTTTTAGAAAGATGTTTTGAAATAAACAACTTTTATTTTCTTAAGTTTAAGAAAGATGGTTTTTAATTAAAAAAACTCAACTAAAATAATAGTTTTAACTTTTTAAGTTAAGATAGGAAGAGGATGTTGATAACGAGGCATCTTGTGAAATATATTGCCTCACAACATTGACATCATGTAAGGGTAATAGTCTACTGAGCTGGTAAAACATAGATTTACAAAACCATCATTTGGGTAGTTGGTAGATGCTTTCGTTTTGTTGGGAAGTCTCATGTTTAACCTTAGACGTCTAGCTAATTTAGAAAAAGAAAAGATGTAGTTTACTAGTTTCGTAGCGGTGTAGTTAACTGACCAAAAAAATCAACATTGCATAACCAAATATAGAGGTAGGTAAACCAGGTTTTTTAATGAACTAGGAAGGAAGTAAGTAAGAATGGGTTCTAGGCTTGGTCAACAAAGACAAGAACTTGGCCAGGTAGGATTGTAGAAACATATTCCAGGTATAATTGAGTTTTTGACCGGTTTTACGGGTTTTTGTCTGGTTTTGGCGGGGTCGGGTCTCCATGTTTTGCCCGGGTAGAGATGAAGCCGGTTCCATTTCGGTTTCTCTAAGAAACGTAACATGGTTTGTACCGGTTGGGTATACCGAGTTCAGTTCTGAAACCGGGTTTTATGCCCTCTTAACTAGATCTTTAAATTCGGCCTCTCCTAATAATTTTGGGGCTAACACTTAGAGCCCCATGAAAATCATGTTTTCTTATCTCCTTCGGTGACACATTTCTTTTAACCACTATTAAACCTTTGACCTCTAATTTCATACCCAAATCATCTTACCATCCATTAAAATAGGAATGGCCCTGATACATTTGGTACATATGTGGTAGAGACATATATACATGTGTATATCAATGATGATGCATTGTCGCATTGATTACTAACTTGACGGTAAAGACTGGTTCAGACACTCTTTTAGTTAGACCTTTTCTAACGAGTTTTATGTGATCTGGTAAATTTGAATTTTGACATGAGATAAAGACAAAGTGTGATGGTTTTTCTCTTTAGTTATCGTAAAAATTTGAAGCTTCACTATTCTAACGAACCTTTTAACTTTTAACGTATGATATGAAAACGTGAAGCACATGTCTTATGGATAAAAAGATATTTTTGTTCTTATTGTAACTAGAATACATTTTAACAAATTTCATTATTTTCCATATATTAATTTCCTTTTACGATACAACTAAATTCCCTATTATCCAAGCAAGTTGATGTCCATTCTTTATTCGTTATTATAAGGTGCACCATTTTCATATATTCTTGTCAAATTTGTTATTTTAGTAGAATTTCAAAACCCAACCACAAAACAAGAAGATTTTATTAATATTCGTAAAAACCTAGACTTCACATACGACTTTTTGTTAATGGTCCCATTTTCTTGGCCATTTCGCGAAGCACAAACTTCTGAATTTTCCCCGTAGATGTTTTCGGCAATTCTTCTCTAAACACCACCGTTTTCGGCACCATATAACCCGGCAACTTACCTCTACAATAATCCATCACCTCCTTTTCAGTCACTTTCCCCACCATCTCCGCCTTCAAACTCACAAACGCACACGGCGTTTCCCCCCAAAATTCATCCGCCCTCGCCACCACCGCCGCCTCATTCACCGCGGGATGCGTGTACAAAACCGACTCCACCTCCACGCTACTCAGATTCTCGCCCCCACTAATAATAACATCTTTCGACCGGTCCTTAATTTCCAAATACCCGTCCGGGTGCATTACCGCCACGTCACCCGTATAAAACCACCCATTCTCTCTCATACTTTTCGCAGTCTCCACAGGGTCTTTAAAATAACCCAACATTACACACCCGCCCCGTAACACCACCTCCCCGAGAGTTGACCTGTCCTGAGTCACACTGACCCCCGACTCAGGGCCCACAACATCCATCTCGGTAAACGCAGCCGTCCTCACCCCTTGCCTCGCTTTTAACCTAGCTCTCTCGGTAGCTGGGAACCGGTCCCACTCCCGCTTCCACGCACACGTCACTACCAACCCACCCGTTTCGGTCAACCCATACCCATGACTTATAACAAACCCGATTGCCTCGGCCCGGGCCAGCACGGCCGCAGGCGGCGGAGCTCCCGCCGTCATAATTTTAACCGGATTCTTTAGCCGCTTCACACCTGGGGCGTTCGATAACATGTTAAGCACCACCGGAGCCCCGCACATGTGTGTAACACCGTGTTTATTAATCGAGTCGTATATAACGCCTGCGTCGAATTTGCGTAGGCAGATATTAACGCCCCCCACCGCGGCCATGCCCCATGTGTAACTCCACCCGTTCGCGTGAAACATCGGCAGAGTCCATAAATACACGGGTTGTTTCGGAACAGACCATTCGATAAGCGAATCAACGGCTATAACAAACATGCCCCGGTGGCAGTGAACCACACCTTTCGGAGACGACGTCGTACCGGAGGTGTAATTCAACGTGATCGGATCCCACTCGGATACGGGTCTAACCCAATTAAACCCCGGGTCACCGTTTTCCACCAGTGATTCGTAACTACGTTCGAATCCGGACTTGGGTTTCATCGGTGGGCCGTCGTCGGTAATCAAGACTAGCTTCGGTTTAGGCGTGTCAGGAGAAAACAAAGAAAGAGCATCGAAGACAATAGAAACCGATTGGTAATCGACAAACAGGAGCTTGGATTCGCTGTGGGAGAGGATAACGGAAACCGTGCGAGCGTCGAGGCGAGTGTTAATCGAATTGATAACGGCTCCCGCGAAGGGTATGGCGAAGTAGAGCTCATACATGGCGGGGATATTTGGTGCGATGACGGATACCACCTGTTGTCTATTGATTCCCATGTTGGTGATGGATGATGCTACCCGAAGGCATCTTTCTCGGGTTTGATTCCAATTGTAGGTGGTGTTGCCGTAGACGATGGATGGACAGTCGCCGTAGACGGTGGCGCATCGGTCGAGGAAGGAAAGAGGAGTAAGAGGGGTGGAATTGGCTGGTCTTGGTTGGAATTGATCCATGGGTGGTTTTGGTTTTGGTTTTGGTTTTGGTTTTGGTGTGCATGTGAGGGGTGAGAGACCAGGTTAAAATAGCAAAGAGATCACTGTTATATATATATATAATAAATGAAGGAGTTTAGATTTAAGACTCTGTTAAAAGATAATAAAACTGTATTTGACTTCTTTGCATGTGGATCGAGCGGACAGCAAAGCCAATGGATATGCAAGGATCACGTGTCAGTTGTCCATAAATATTACAATAGATATCCTTGATATGAAAGCGTTGCGATTATCTATACAAATATATATATATATATATATATATATATATATATAATTTGTCAAAAATAATTGGTATGAAGGTACCACACGTATTGCTTATCGGTTTATCATCTACCAAGTAATTGGAAACGCATCGCAAATCGACTCAAAAAAGTAGTTGCTTATTTGGTGGGTTGGTGCCGGATTCAGAATTTTTTTCAGGTGGTGCAAAACCTATAGATTCTTCAATTTCGTAGAGTTGGGTATAAAAAATTCCGGATCGGTTCGATAGTTCGGGTAAAACTCATTACACAATAAAACTAACAAATTAATACTAAATTTAACAAATAACTTAACAACTAACAATTAATTAGCATTTAACAAATGAATGTGAACATACCTTCAAAGTGGGAGGATTCGAGCTTTGAGGAAGAGCAGAAGAGTTGTGTGGACTATGGACGTGTGGCTGGCCGGAAAGCAGAGGGCCAGCGGCGGTCGACGGTGGGCGGTGGTCGGAGAGCAGGCCAGGCAAGCGATGGTATGGACCATATGTCCATATGGTGGCAGCCACATGTGTGTGTGCATGAGAGGCGATGTGTGTTAAAACTTAAAACCCTAAATTGTTTTAAGGGCATAACACATTAACACATAAGGCTTAATTAAATAACTAAATAAATAAGTTCAAAAATAACGCATCAAACCGGATCAAACCCGCGACCTCACACATATAAAACCAGGTTCTTAATTACCAGCAGACCAGCACTGATAATATAATTTAGGTGATTCCTTTCTAATTTATAAGGTGGTCCATATAATATTTTCTATATAAAAGTACACTATCTTTGCGAAACTCGGAAGTCGGAACCACCCATTTTCTATATAAATCCACCCCTATGGTGTCTAGACCGGGCTTATATATAAAAGGGTGAAATATATCAAATAGAAATGAGGGCAGTTGCCCTCGATAAAAAAGGAACGAAAAAAAAACTAGTGTTATTATACCAAAGATCTTGATTGATTGATCCGATAAAATTTTGGATAAGCCTCACGATCGGCCCACATAAAGAGAAATTATTGATGCCTTGAAGGTGTTTGCTGTTTAAACTCATATTCCAAAACATCTAACCCTTTGACTATTGATTCAACATGATATGTTTATGAACATTTGAAATGATAGTTAGCTACTATTTTAAGTTAGAAAGCTCCACCTATGAACACTTAGGGTCTGTTTGGTATAACGTAATGGAATGGATGAACGAATTGAATGGACGTAGGAATAGAATAAACAAAGAGATGAAATAAACCATTACCATTTATTGTCGTGATTGGTTACCATATAGGAATGGAATGATCATCCTTTTTATTATTATTATTATTATTATTATTATTAATATGATAATTCATATTAACTTATTTTTAAAACCTGTGTGTTTCAACGAGATCATTAAACGAATAAAAACAATAATAAAAATGTTGAACCGCGCCTGCGTGTTGTAAAGCGCTGAGTCGTCAAATAATAATACTAATATTAATAATACGATAATAAGTCTAGTACAATAATTATTATATTATAATATACAAAAATAATGATAATATAATAAAATTAATAATAATATAATAGCCTTGATAATGTAATAATAATTATAACAAATGAATGTGAGCATACCTTCAAAGTGGGAGGATTCGAGCTTTAAGGAAGAGAGAAGGCTGAAGGCAGGAACTGTGTGGACTATGGACGTGTGGCTGGCCGGAAAGCAGAGCGCCAGCGGCGGTCGACGGTGGGCGGTGGTCAGAGAGCAGGCTAGGCCGGCGATGGTATGGACCATATGTCCATATGATGGCAGCCACATGTGTGTGTGCATGAGAGGCGATGTGTGTTAGAACTTAAAACCCTAAATTGTTTTAAGGGCATAACACATTAGCACATAAAGCTTAATTAAATAAATAAATAAAAAGTTCAAAAATAACGCATCAAGCCGGATCAAACCCGCGACCTCACACTTACAAAACCAGGTTCTTACCAGCAGACCAACACTGATAATATAACTTAGGTGGTTTCTTCCTAATTTATAAAATGATCCCTATAATATTTTCTAATAAAAGTACACTATTTTTTCGAAACTCGGAACCAGCCACTTTCTATATAAGTTTGTCCCTGTGGTGTCTAGACCAGGCTTATATATAGAAAGGTGAAATATATCAGACAGAAATGAGGGCAATTGCCTTCGATAAAAAAAGAAAGAAGAAAAAAAAAACTAGTGTTATTATACCAAAAATCTTGATTGATCGATCCGATAAAATGTTGGATAAGCCTCACGATCGGCCCACATAAAGAGAAATTATGGATGCCTTGATGGTGTTTGCTGTTTAAACTCATATTCCAAAACATCTAACCCTTCGACTATTGATTCGACATGCTATGTTTATGTACATTTGAATTGATAGTTAGCTACTATTTCTGTTGTGACTTATAAGTTAGAAAGCTCCACATGTGAACACTTAATATGACGAGCAATCGATCCATTTTTTATATAACTATACACTGATCAATTTTTATATGCATATTATATGATATGCCAATTCATTTAAAAACACAATTAAATTGGATAACTAGAGTAAGCATGATATTGTATATACAAGAAACATGTCGATAGTATTATACATTTCGTTTGATTATAAAATGTAATTGATTTGAATCAAATTAATTCTAACCTAACAATAACTCTTCTAAAAATTCTAATTAATTCTAATCAAATTAAAATGTAACTAATTTGCAATTAAACTATGGATGCTTCAACCTAACAATAACTCTTCAAAAAATTCAAGGCCGAATAACTTATATTATATGGTTAATATAGACATTTATCAATCATCATTTATCATAGGAAAAATGGTTTTTATTGGTCCCAACTTTTTCATTTTTGCCGACGCTGGTCCCAACTTTCATTTTGGCTGGCAACGGTCCCAACTTCAACATTCGTTGCTTCTACCAGTCCGCGACTGACGGAGCACTAACTCCGTTATGTTTTTGCTTACGTGTCAATCTGAGTTGTCAAAAACATATTACGTGGCAGCCACCGTGGATTATTGGTTTAGGAAAAATGGTTTTTATTGGTCCAAACTTTTTCATTTTTGCCGGCGCTGGTCCCAACTTTCATTTTGGCTGGCAACGGTCCCAACTTCAACATTCATTGCTTCCACCAGTCCGCGACTGACGGAGCACTAACTCCGTTATGTTTTTGCTTACGTGTTAATTTGAGTTGTCAAAAACATATTACGTGGCAGCCACCGTGGATTATTGGTTTATTACGTGGCAGCCACCAGAACCCTAACTCTTCAACGCTCACTCAAAACCACCGGATCCGCCCTCTCCGTATTCGCTTCCGGCGAATCCCTCGCTGTCGCCGACCAAACTCCCGCCGTCCTCCTCCCCACCCCTTCCTCCACCTCCACCAAACCCCCTTCACACACAAACACCACTGAGTCGCCACACAACACACAGAGAAAGAGAGAATGACGAAGTTCGATCCATGGCCCGTATTCTTCAAGCGAGAGTTCAACCGGAACTGGCCGTTCCTCGTTGGATTCGCCATCACCGGCACCATCATCACCAAATTCTCCCTTGGTCTTATCGGTACGCATCCAATTCCTCTTCAAATCAGATTTGATTTAAAACAGGTTCATTGATTTAAAACAGGTTCATTGATGGAGGTTAACGGCGGCTGTCGGAACCGATCTGGGTTTTGAGCTAGCAATAGATGGAGACCGGGTCGACGGCGCCGGTGGTGGTGGTGGGGGTTGGTGGCGGTGGAATGAAGAGGGTTTGGTGGAGGTGGAGGAAGGGGCGGGGAGGAGGACGGCGGGAGTTTGGTCGGCGACAACAAGGGGTTCGCCGGAAGCGAATACGGAGAGGGCGGATCCGGTGGTTTTGAGTGAGCGTTGAAGAGTTAGGGTTCTGGTGGCTGCCACGTAATAAACCAATAATCCACGGTGGCTGCCACGTAATATGTTTTTGACAACTCAGATTGACACGTAAGCAAAAACATAACGGAGTTAGTGCTCCGTCAGTCGCGGACTGGTGGAAGCAACGAATGTTAAAGTTGGGACCGTTGCCAGCCAAAATGAAAGTTGGGACCAGCGCCGGCAAAATGAAAAAGTTTGGACCAATAAAAACCATTTTTCCTAAACCAATAATCCACGGTGGCTGCCACATAATATGTTTTTGACAACTCAGATTGACACGTAAGCAAAAACATAACGGAGTTAGTGCTCCGTCAGTCGCAGACTGGTGGAAGCAACGAATGTTGAAGTTGGGACCGTTGCCAGCCAAAATGAAAGTTGGGACCAGCGCCGGCAAAAATGAAAAAGTTGGGACCAATAAAAACCATTTTTCCTTTATCATATGAAGAGATAGGGTCCCAAACTCCATGCGCGAGCTCAAGTAAACCACAAGATGGCCTTGAATCGCATTTGTGGGTATGACATTATCGCATTACAAGAAACCCGCGGGGCAAGCTAGAGACCATTCACTTACTAATGAGACAAACAATACACAACGGCAGGTCCACGAGCTAATCACAGTCCAAGATTCACCAATGGCAACAGACAGGATAATAAGAAACCACGATTTCATGATGGACCAAAAACAAGACGCCAGCACCGTACCTCCCGCTTATGGCCAGTGGCGAAGCTTGGACCAAGACACTTGGGGCGGGGGACGGACTCAAAATGTATACAAAAATTCACAAACGATGGGGGGCGGACTCAAATTTTCAGCTGAAAACGTCTAAATTTACAATACGCATAAAAATTTTCAGGCGAAAACAAGTAAATTTACGCTACCATGCGAAAAAACTGGGGGGGGGGGGGGGTCGGGGCCACCCCCCGCTCTAACTAAGCTTCGCCATTGCTTATGGCTATCCACGCCAGCCAGTTGTCACAACCAATCAAAGGCCTCGTACATGCTCTCCCTTGAGAATATAATATTCTTCTGGTTTGTGGCAACCCAACCAACCACCCCTTGACCTCTCCGACTATAAATATGATACTTGGATCAACGGTTTACGGATCCTCTCCTCCATACTTATTATTCTATGCAATTAGCGTTATTGATTCTCATGAGGGTGATTACGAGACGAACCCCCCATCTCTTCTTCTCGTAACGAGATCATGATGTTCTGGTTTTGCAAGTTGCAATAGGATAGAGCTTGTGAAGATTAGATTGAACCCCAACCCAATAGAGGCTTAGCCTTAATCCTTGGATTAAGTTTGTGTTTCTTAACTATTCGACACTTACAATCGAAACACCTTGTTCTCTAACAATAAAGATCGCAAAATGAATTGAAAATATATGCATAACAAAATCCTAAACCCGACCGCGATCACAAAAAACTTAAGCAGAAATATCACCGATAAAAATCTTCATGTGAGTGGTCCCTAGAGCGTAACTTCTGCCTAGAACGTTGCCTCTTGAAAAACTGTCGAAAATCCCTTTATTGGCTTATTGGTTCTTTCAAATAGTAATAAGTTAAACAAGTGTTTGACAATTACAAAAAATCTTTCTTATTTTAGCGTTTCGAAATGGTTAAAAAAATGTTTTCTAAAAGACATAAATTCTGGCTTTTCAAAATGGCTTTTTTGAAAAAGCCAATAAGTCATAAGCAATTTTAAAACTCAATCTCAAGCATGCTTAATAATCGATTCCCATTTGTTGTGGGCCTTGTTGTAATTTAAACCAGCTATAATAATTACTTCGGCCCCACTAGCTTAGTTAACCCAAGTTAATTATTTTTAGTCCACTTTAATTTAACTCCATTACTCCAATGTAGCCCATGAGAACGCCTAAAGACTTGAGACCAGGTATATAATAATTTTAAGTGTGCTCTTGGCCGCCTGCCAGAGGGCCAGTGCCATCCTTTTTTCTTCATTTCGAATTCAAGTTAATGGTTAGATAATAACAATCAAGTTCATAGTAGTTTACTTATGTTTAATTCATATTGTTCTTAAATTAATTTACATCTTCTTTTCTCATTTAGCTCAATTATATTGGTTTAGTTCATGGTGTAAAGAGCCCGATTAATACACACTGTTATATTTGACACATTATTATTATTATTATTATTATTATTATTATTATTATTATTATTATTATATCAGGATGAATGTCAAAAACTTTTTTCAGAATGCACAAACAAAGCATGTTCTTGTCAAATCTTGTCCATGCCGTCCACCCCTCACCCCATTATTGGTATTGCAAGTATGATATTTAAGTAGTATTTTATAATCTCCCAATAAATTTTGGAATATACAAATCATTTTCCTTGGACCGGGCGTAGTCGAATAGCGCCCCTAGCCACATCGCCAGGCAGGGGTGCTTAAAACCATCAAGCATAGGGAAGATGCAGTGTCAACTGTCAAGTGGCTCATGCGCTATGTTAAATGGCGGTGTGAGGACTCCATCGCTTTTTTGATTTAATTTTGTCATCCACTCACCATGGCCGGGCCGTAAGGTGTGGCTGGGTGGTCGACGGTCACAGGCCTGACACCCGCTAGGCCCGAACTTTTTTTTTAAATATATGTATTTTTATTAAAACAATATGTATATATAGAGTTTAAACTCAATTATATAACCACTAGATTGGTTTAGTGACAAAGGGGTATTACTCCTAACCAAAAGGTTATTGGTTCTAGTCTTATTTTGGACATGTTTAATCCTATACAACAGTTTTTTAAACAATCTAAATTATAAACAAATAAGCCCTATCAAAATTAAATTGTTTAAACCTAACAAAATACTCCTTTTAATTAAGGTCCAAAAAATTTTTCTTTTTCGTTCCACATTTTTTTTGTTTTCTCGAAGCCGGCCCTGCCACTCACAAACATCCACGTCACCCATCCTTTTTCTTTATTCTTTTTTTTTAAATTTATTTTAGTTAAACTAATACGTATTTTTTTAGAGAATAGTTTGTTAGAGTTTCATTGCTCACATGATACCGATATAACTGTAACTTTTTTCTAGTTTTATCAAATATTCTTGAACTTGTGGGACTTTCTCGTGTGTTGAAGAGTTTGTTGTGGCAACCCAATAGATAAATAAAACAAAAAATAATGTTTACAATAAAACAAACTTAATCAAACAAAATAAAGTTGTGAGTTATTGCTTTGGTACCGATAATGAAAAATTTACCAACATGGATTACAAAATTAAAAAGTTTACCAAGATGGATTACATCGGGTTTGTTGCTAGGCAGGCCGTACTAAGGACAAAATCAGGAAAAATTACTAAGCACTAGAAAGCGTGTGTCGAGAATCAACATGCCTTCATTCCTTTTGCTTTCAATACGTTTGGTTCTCTTGCCCCTGATGCTGCTACGTTTATGAAAAGAGTTCAGCAGGTGATGCATAGCAACTCATCAACACCGAAAAACGATAACTTTGCTTTCAGTAGAATCGGTTTTGTCATTCAAAAAGAAGGTTGTGACGCAACTTGTTATCCACTTACCTGACTCCCTGTTATAATTTACTCTTTATGAAACACCAAATTTCATTCAAAAAAAAAGTTACAATAATTTGATTACAGAAAGTTCTCTTGCAAGCAAGATAAGATAAAGAAGTTGGGATATGCGACTATTTGCCTATAGATATAAATTTTTTCTTATTATTATATTTTTTTTTTGCTTTTCAAAACCATAATCTAAAATGTAAATAGTTTCAACTCAATACGTCAACTTAAAAAAAAACAAGGGGTTACTTAGAAAAGTTGTATATTCCGTTTGTGAAAAGCAAGCGTGGATCATTAGATTGATTGCAATTATCCATCCAATCCAATCCAATCCAATCCAATCCAAATTCCCCCAAATTGTGTTCTCTCTTTCTTGCCCTAGTTCCTTCCTACTGCAATAATAATAATAATCATGGGGCGAATATCGGTAGAGTCCGCGAAGACGGTGTTGGAGGTGGCCGAAGTGGCTTTTCAAGCGGTCGAGTTCTCTCACAACCATCCGTTCCACAAAAAGAACGGACATCAACCAAAATCCCATAATAAGGAAAGAACAAAACCCTTGGAGGCTAAAGAGAAGGAATTAGAGGCATTACGCTTGGAGAATCAACGCCTTCGAGATCTACTCGAACAGAATCTCAAACTTCTTCAGAATATATCGGAGTCGCCTTGCTTGTTGGAGGATTGTCCTCCTGATGTATGTCTGTTATTATTATTATTATTATTATTAGATAGCACAATTGCACATGGCCTGCTTAATATTCCTCGAATTATTATGATTCAAGTGATGACTGGTATTACTGGTTTAGGTTAAACTTTGAATTTCATATTGATGATTTATTGTCAGTGTAAGCGAAACGAACCACATAAGACATTGTTCATGTTAGTTTCGTTAAGCTTTTGTTGGACAATCGAACGGTTTACCAACAGCTAATCTGACGAAATTTCTTGTTCGAGTTTGTTTGTTAAGGGAATGAACTTGTTTGTGAACGGTTCACGAACGTAAACAGTTGACCGCCAGTTAATAACCAGTATAGGAGAAACCGGTTACTAACTGATGGTTAGGAACTGGTTAACTGAAATAGGTTAATTAGGTTAGTATTAATAAGGTTCTTTTCAATAGGTTAGGTTATTATCCTAACTGGTTTGACTTTCTGAGCAATACCCAGGCACGGTTAGTAACCGATATCTCAAAAACAGGTATTTGCATCTTTACTTAGATATAGATACACAATTGCACATGAACTTTTTAATATTCCTAATATGCGGATCATGTTAAAATTGCGCATGCTTATAATTGGATTTAGATGGAATTGTGATTAAAGTGATAACTTGTATCACTTGATATCTCCAAAAGCTTTGTGTTACCGTTTTAGGTCAAAACTTGCTGGTTAAACTTAAAAACTGATAACTAACCGGTGGTTAGGAACTGGCTATGGATTTTCACATAGAAAATTTCAATAGGTTATTATCGGTTAGCTGGTTTACCCTGCTTGCAGTGCGCCCATATAATGTATATATATGTGAACCCTTGGGTGGGCAAAAGTGAAATTGCACTCATTTTGACGTTATTTTACTAATATCGTGAAAATAACGTTAAAAGTGGCGGAAGGTTAATCAGGCATCATGTGGTGGCGTTGATAGCCGAAAGACAAGGGTACACGCACTAATCGGCTGGTGTCCCGGTGGTTGAGTGTTATGTGCCTTATGTCCAAGGCTTGATGCAAAACTACTATCGAGCCGGGGGTCTCACAGGAAGCAGCCTCTCTATTCATACGGGGTGGAGGTAAGGCTGTCTACATCTTACCCTCCTCAGACCCTACTATAGCTTTGCTATTGGTGGGATTTACTGAGTACGATGATGATGATGATTATCGGTTAGCTGGTTATGACGACCGAATTCGTCACGTAGGTTAGGGATCTTCCACCCAATAACTGTAACCGATTAGCCAAGTATTTGCACCTCTACTTACATATAGATACACAATTGCACATGAATTGCTTAATTTTTCTGATATTTGTTTGTGGATTATGTTTGAATTGCGCATACTTATAATCAAATTTAGATGGAATTGTGGTTAAAGTGATAGCTAGTATTACTCGATTATGTCCAAACCTTTTTATTATCGTTTTAGGTTGAACTGTTCTGGTTTCATTTAGGCAAATTTGGTGGTTTTGTAAGTAATCTGACAGTAGTTTTTATTGCAGCTGCATACTCGTATTATAGATACTGTTGAATCTCCAAAGTTCTTGAGTCAACTTAAGACGCTCCATAAAGATTCAGTTGATGGAATACCTGGTAAATTTATCTTGTTGTTTAATTTCAATTTCCTATTCAGTTATCTTAACTGGATTCTGTTATTAGGAATTGATCTTCAAGTGGATGAAATCTTGATCAACGTTGGTATTGAAGAACCAAGTTTGTGGATATGGGTCTCGGATGAGATGGTGCATGGTAATACTGAAGAGAAAAGTGGGATTGATAATGAGAATTATATAGTTATTAATCAAGAACAAGTGGTTGACGGCATTGCGAATTTTATGGCAAGATGCATTCTTTTAAACCCAAAAGCTAAGGTACAAAACATCCAAATGCTTGATCGTGTTTAAAGTTTCCATAGGTCTCTTGCCGATTTAATCTTTTCTTGAAATGCAGAATTTGACACCAGAGGAGATGCAAAAGAGTAAGTTTGTAAATTGATGTCAATACATGAAATGGTGTGTATTTTTTATTGAAGTTTTAAGTTTTTGAATATGCAGAGCTGACTAAGGCCTTAGGTGGCATGAGCAAGTTTGAGAAGTTACTAGAAATATGGCATTGTGGCCAGATATTCTATTTGATGGCTACTTGGGGACTTGCTTTAGCAGGGTGAGTTTTTTAATTTATTTCAAGTAGAATAAACGATTATGAACTGTTTTCAGCTTAAAAATGTGTTCGCTTTAACAGGCTGTACCAAAGTCGAGCAGTGTTACGGGTTGCTGCAAAGGGAGTCCATGCAACAAGCAAGCTTGCTATGAGGGCACTTTAAGTTGTGTATTCATTCAGGATTCATAAGTGTAAATAATGATGTTTACTTGGAATTTGTATAAATGTTTGTTATCATGGTTCTTATATATATTCTGTTTGTAAGATTGGATTGCTTTTAACATTAAGTTTGTCATTGTAAATATATCATTGGCTAGTGTGTGTCACTTTGGGTTCCTTACTTCCTTTCACTTTTATTTCTGCTTTTTAAAAATCCAAGGTGTTTTGAGTTTGTTTTTAAAATGTGCATGGTTTATGTTTGTACGTTTATTATCAAAGTTTGTGTATACTATTGTAAAGGTTTTGTGAAGGTTTGATAGTAAGGTCGGAATGAGATGCACTAAAATTTGGGAAACGGAACAAAAGGGATAAATTTTGAAATGCTTTTTTAAAAGAACAAACAAAAAGGGATGACTAACAAATAGCAGGCTGCCCGAACATACAAAGAAAGGAAAATTCAACCAATGGCTTAACATGTACTGTTTTAATTAGAGGTGCACAAGAAAACCGGTTCCACCGTACCCTACCTGCGGGTATGGACCGGGCTTTGGGTTTACCCCATAACTGTACTGGACCTGGTGGAACCGGTTCCAAATACCCGGTCAAAACCCGAAAAAAACCCGGTGGAACCGGTTAAAACCCAGTCAAATACCCGACTATACCTGGAACCGGTTTTATTTTTGTTGACCATACTCCGATTCCTGAGAAAAGCCGGTTTGTGCACCTCTAGTTTTAATGATTTTTGTTCTGTTGTGCTCTGGTAAACATGCACATCAATTGTACGGTATGCATTGACTTCATTTTGAAGTCATAATACAAACATGTGAACGTGTTAGCTTCAGAGAACTTATAGATGTTTAGCCGTTTTCACAGAAAACAAAACTGAATGAATTTTCAAGTTTATAATATGCATGTTATTAATAATCAGGTGGGATTAATACAATTGTTACATGTAACGTCATAAAATCAGTTGGTCAGGGGGATTAAATGATTAATACAATCGTTACAACGCCATACAATCAGCTTAGAATATCCTTGATTTTATGACGCATTCGATTTCAAGTATGAACAAATTAATATTTATACTTATTTTATTTTGTTGTTTGCATGGTTTCATAGGCTAGCTGACAATGAAAGATGCGTGAAGAAACCAAAGACACGCATAGCTTGCTGGTGAAGTACTGTTTTTTTTCCAATCATTGGACTTCATCTCGAAAATTTAAGAAAGAAAGGGCATAAGTTCGTAATTTACAGCTTAACGCACGTAGAAATTGTAGATTTTGTATATGACGTGGATGTCTTTCTGAATCGTGTGATCACTTTCAAATTAAAGTATTTAAATTTTACTTTTCATGAAGTCAATTACTAGATGAGACAAAATTTCTTTCAAAGAACAAGAAATTATGATATGTGAAGGTCGATATCTCAAATTGATACTATGGGTTTGACAAAAGAAGGATCTTTTTCTTCATCGTCATCGAGGCTCGGCTAAAAAAACCAGAAATTAATAGTGATCATTCTTTTCAAGGGTATATAATTTTGTATGAAAATATTAGGAGACTTGTAAGAATTATGTTGAACATTTACACCCAGCTAATAAGTTGGGTCTGTTTGTATTTATATGGCCAATGATAATGTACTTAATGTGCTATATTTATGTGGCTAGTTCTAATTTTAAAGTGTTACTGCTTAATCCAAGTGACTTCAACATAAACTGAGCCAAGTTTCTATGCCATTTCTCCAACTGTAGTTGAATAATCAAAGACAAACATCAAGGATAAGTTCTAGATTTTTGAACTAAAGCTAGCATGATAGCATATATATGTAAAGATTTATACTAAGAATTATAGTTTTTAGCAGATGTTTTATACAAAATTTAAGTTTCACTTAACATCGCACGGCATAACATATTACGTGGGTGGCAAACATGAGGAAGTTTTGGGCAAGTTTACGTTAAATGAGACTGTTGATTTGGAAGAAACTGTTGTTCTTTTGGAAAGTAGATTACTTTATATTTCTCTTATTGACTAGGAGTCAACTTGGTATCTTCTTTCCTTAGCAGCCTCATCTTACTTTATTTTGTACCTTTTAATGATTAATTACTCTTTGGAGCTTTTCTAGATATAAGGCTTAATCTGGTGCCTATTAACATACCAAAAATTAAACTTGATCTGTTATTGGAAATGAAGAATCAAGAGTTGATCGATGTGGTGTTCGCGAGGTCGGTTAATGATGTACTCAACAAAGATCTTAACAGGAGCAAGGTTAGTTGTTTTATATGCATAAAAATATAGCCTGGTTTAACAAATAAGAAGTAATAGTTTTGCTCAAGTCTAAATCTAAATTATAATCTATCAACAGGTGACAAAAATCCCACAAAAATTTTCATCCTCAACTGATTACACCAGCTCGTTTATCCAACCACTACTCGAAGAAACCCGTGCACAATTAATGTCCGGTATGAACATTATCTCTCGAGCATCTACTCGTGGGATCAGGGTTAGAATGGAAGCAAAAGATATTAAATTTCCTAATTATCACTCCTATAGCATATCTTTGGAAAAGAAGAGTAGAAGTGAAAATTATGAGCCTGAGGTTGGAGATCTCATTCTGTTGACAAATGTAAAACCAAGATGCATTAATAATCTCAACCCCTATGTCATTGCCGCGGTCCAAAGGGTCAAGAATGAAGATCATGACGCAATCCAAGTTATATCAACAAAGCCCATACCATTTTCCGGGAAATTACAAGGAAGGGAATTCATGTTTTTTGCCGTTCATCTTATGAACTTGACAACGAATACGCATATCTGGCAAGCTTTGAACCCGAGATTGGACGGGAAGAACATGAAAATGATCAATAAAGTGCTTCAATGTGACTCAATGGTAAGAATCCCTTTTTCACATACTTTGATCTCATATGAGACTTGAATTGTGACTTCACAAGGCTAATATATGTGAAGATATACATATACGCCGCATATGTCTTGCATATATATATAGTTTTCTTTTTCTTGCTATTGTAACTTTTCATTCTTATGAAATACATTTATCTTTCTTCTTCTCTACTTTTCTTCTGTGTCATCGTTCTTCAACGATTACATGGTATCAGAGCAAGGTTCTTAATCCCGCTCTTCGTTTCAACTAGTTTCTCTCGTTTCGTCGGTTTTCTCTCTTCGTATTTTTTTTGTTTTGAGCTTTTGATCATTTTCTTTGATCGCTCGTGTTTTTTCGGGTACTGATAGCGTTATCTACTTGAAAAACCACAAATTCATCTCTTTTCTACCTATTTTTCTTCATTTCAGAAGATTTAACCGTTCAAATGTTTCCAATAGTTCACAACATGTCAATTTTTGGTTTGAACAATTTATCAAAGTGTCAGACATTTTCATCTTCTTTCTCACACAAAAAATTGCAAAAATGTTCTTTTGTCACTTATATGGCGTATAATAACTTTTTAAGAGTATAAGTTTACATGCTGTATCTCACTTCCGTATATCTTATGCGCTGATCTTACATGGCGTATAACATATGCCCTGATCTTATACGCCGTATAAGTCCATATACGTTGTTTGTTCTTTTTCGCTTATCCTTCTCGTGCGTTTGTTTCGTTTTGATGTGTTCAATGGGAGACTCGAACAGTTCTGTTCCTCCGAATATGCCCATCGATTCCTCGAACCCTCTTTACCTTCACCCTTTGGATCATCTTAGTATGATCCTTAATTCAAAATTTTTTGATGGTACTGGCTTCGGTGCATGGAAGAGAGCAATGATGATTGCTTTGCCTGCTAATTAGAACAAGCTCGGTTTCATTAACAATACTTTAACTATGCCAGTTAACGAGCTACATCCTGCAATTTGGCAACGTTGCAATGATAGTTGATATTAATAGAATGGAAATGATACGAATAGAAGGGAAACAATACAATACACCTTGTATAGATTATTCTCTTGTTAATGTCATGATTATACCCAAATATAAAAGATTCACCTTGTATAGTATATATATAGGAGGATTTGTAATGAAGAGGAGAACGACTGTGATTATCTTTCTTATATGGTATCACGAGTCTAATAAACCCTACGCCACCGTCCCTATTCCGGCTGGCCTCCACCCATCGATCCTCTCACTTCTCTTCCTCCCTGCTTCCGTCTTCAACCCTAACATCCCTCGTGGATCAAAAACTTCACCCCGCCATTACGTCTCTAATATAAAGAACTTCATCCATGTAGTTCTAGAGATGGAATCTGCTCAATACTCTTCTTGGTCTGAACTATTTAAAATCCATTGCAAAGCTTTTAAAGTCTACCATCATCTCTCCCCACACAAGCCACCTCCTGTTGCCCTCACTTCATCCTTTACCGAAACAGACCCGAAACTCGAATCACAGATTGAAGAAGATTGGGAACGCATTGATTCCATTGTCCTACAATGGATATATGGAACAATATCATCAGATCTTATGCACACTATACTGAAGAAAGACACCACCACCGCGGCTGCCTGGTCCACGCTAGCCGATATCTTTCAAGATAATAAAATTGTTCGGGGTATTCACTTGAATACTAAACTCTCAAACCCCCGTCTGGACAATTTTTCCAATGCCTCGGCTTACTGTCAAGAGTTGAAGATGCTTGCAGACCAACTCGCCAATGTTGACGCCCCCGTTGACGACACTAAACTGGTGATGCAACTAATCGCCGGACTTAACGAGCAATACGAGTCGTTTGCCACCCTCCTAGCAAACACCAAACCATTACCCACCTTCTATGAAGCTCGTTCCCAACTGATTTATGAGGCGGACAAGAAAGCTCAGTACGCCGCCGCAGCTGCCGCCGCCGCCAACATAGCCCTCCTGGCTTAAACCAAATCGGACAATTCGGGAAACAACAACAATGATTACCGTGGAAACTCACGTCCGGACACTTTCACTGATCACAATCGTGGGGAATATCGCGGTCGCGGTAGTGGGCAGAATCGGGGAAGGGGGCGCGGCAGAGGTAGTTGGGGTCGTGGTCGTGGTCGTGGTCGTGGTCGTGGGTCCGGTTACAACACAGGGATCTCATTCAACAACACAACTGGATATCCGAGTCAGACATTTAACGCTCCATGGGCTGGCACACAACAATTTTGGTCACACAATCAATAGTGGCCCGTTCCACCGTGTCCATACCCAACGTATCCAAGACCCGACAACACTAATTCAATGGGTAACGGAATTTTGGGACCACGACCTTCTGCTCCGGGTCAAGCCCACCTTGCGGCTTATGCTCCAACGGACATAGAACAAGCGATGTATACTATGTCACTTCATCCGCCCGAGACGTCGTATATCATGGACACTAGAGCAACTTCACACATGACAAATAACCCGGGTAATTTCCAGTCTTTTTTTAATAATAGCATTTCTCACAACATCGTTGTTGGTAATGGCACGACCATTCCGGTAACTGGTTACGGCCACAGACTTTACCCCCACCCCTCCCCCCTCTCAAATTAAATAATGTTCTTTATGCACCTAAATTAATTAAAAAACTTATTTCGGTCCGTCGTTTAGTGACCGATAATTGGATTTCAATAGAGTTTGATCCTTTTGGTTTTCTTGTAAAGGACTACAAGACTCGGACCCCTATCCTCCGGTGCAACAGCAGCGGTGATCTCTATCCTTTGTTACCATCAATAATCTCCGGGCTCAACTCTCCATCCTCTTTTGCAGCTATCTCTCAAGAACTTTGGTATTCTCGCCTTGGACACCCGGGCCAAGATTTATTACATTTTCTTAGACGTTCGTGTGACATTAATTACAATAATATTAATAAGACTATTTGTCCTTCATGTGTGTTTGGGAAAAGTACTCGTTTACCATTTGTTGAATCCAGCAACTTCACATATTTCCCATTCGATATCATTCATAGTGATCTATGGACCTCCCCGATATTAAGCACCGCGGGGCACCGCTACTATATTTTGTTTTTAGACAATCACACCAATTTTTTGTGGACTTTCCCACTTGCAAAGAAAACCCAGGTGTTCTCGGTTTTTTGTCAATTTTATAAATTGATTGAAACCCAATTTGAGAGAAAAATAAAAACTCTACAATGTGATAACGGAACCGAATACGTAAATAACTTATTTAAGCAATTTTGCATCGCCAACGGGATGCAATTCCGTCTATCGTGCCCGCACACTTCCCCACAAAATGGCAAAGCGGAACGTAAAATCCGATCTATCAATAACATTATTAGAACACTTTTAGCCCATGCCTCCCTCCCACCCACCTTTTGGCACCATGCTCTTGACATGGCCACATACCTCCAAAATATTCTCCCAAGTAAGCTCTTAAACTACTCCACTCCCACACAAGTTCTATATAATCGGTCACCCGCATATGACCATTTACGTGTATTCGGTTGCCTTTGTTATCCATTGGTCCCCTCCACCGCCATAAATAAACTTGAGCACCGCTCCACACCATGTCTCTTCCTTGGGTAGCCTTCCAATCACCGGGGGTATAAGTGTCTAAATCTCAAAACTAACCAGGTCATAATTTCTCGTCATGTCATTTTTGACGAAACCATCTTCCCCTATACCTCCCACACCACACCACCTCCTTCTTATGATTTTTTATCTACCCCCACATCCATATGTTTGGTCACACATAAATCCCAACCCCACTAAAACCTCACCAACTTCAACTCCTATAACCCCAAATCCCACCCCACCGTCCCAAACTCATGCATCCAACCCACACATGGCCCAAACTCATACATCCAGCCCATCTCCAACACCTCCACACTCACCACCTGAGCCCATTCCTCTGGCCCAACTAAATACCCACCCAACAGCCCGCCACCCTCTTCCTAATTCCCTTCCAGCCAACGACATATCCACGTCCCACCCCCCTGTTCAAAACTCACCACAAACCACCGCCAATCACTCACCCACTCCAAGTCCGGTACCTCCCCCACCACCGACTTCAGCTCGCACGATGCGAACTCGGGGTATGGATGGTATACACAAACCTAAACGTTTCCTCAATCTCCACGCCACCTCCCTCACCCCTATCCACGCCCTCTCGACACTGGAATGGTCGACCGCCATGACCAATGAGAGTTTAATGCTCTTATTAAGAATGAGACTTGGGAATTAGTTCCTCGTCAACCACATATGAATATTATACAAAGCTTGTCTGGTGTGTGACGGGTGGTTGCAACAGGTACATGGAATGTAACAAGTGCTGGGAGTTAAACCTACTAGTCGCTTTGTTTGTATATCGGATACAAATGTCAAAGATTAATCACGAATGAGCCTTGTCAAATGAATGGGAATGTTTGGAATGCATATGTCACGTGAAGCATGCATGGCTAGCGAATGAGATGCATAAGAGAAGTTAACGAATGTGGTGCATGCATGTACAGGATCTTAACAAATGTGGAAGAATGGGAGATATTCAAGGAGTAACGAATGGGTAATTAGCTTTTGACGAATGATAGGTTAGGATTAGCGAATGTGTCCCCTGTGATATATAAATAGATTGAGTTAAGACAGTCACACACAATCACACATCCAATATTCTTACGAGACGCCGTTTGTAACCAAACTCTGACGAAATTTCTAATCGAGCTTCAACGAGTTAATATTTACATATCGTCTACGTGTTCGGTCATTTTCGTTCATCGATTAGCACCGAAACGCACCAAAACTAACTCTGTGCGTTTTCGGTTTCGTAGATCAATATCGAGTTCATCGATCCTCATCGGGAAAAACAAGTGGTATCAGAGCTTTTGGTGCTCGATTCTACGTCTAATCGCTGAATATCGCGTTAAAGCGTTAACTGATTGTGTTCGATTTTGATTCCGAAGCTTTCGTGTTCTTCGTGTTGAGTTTTGATTGATTCGGATCAAAATCGGTTAATATTTTACGTATATGATTGTTTAGGATTCATCTACGAGTGATTTCGAGTTCAAATTTGTGTTCAATTTGACTTACAGTTAAGATTTGAAGTTTCAGGTAACGAAAACCGATATTCCGGCGAGTAACAGAAAATTCCGGCCACATAACAACATTTCGGTGAATTCTGTTTTCCGGCAAACTAATTCCGGCAACGTTTTTCCAGCCAAAACTGCATTTTCCGGCAACATTAATAATGAGTTCATGTATATCCATTAATTCAACAATTTTCCGATCATTTCATTTTTCCGGTTACGTAACAGAATTTTCCGGCTACTAACAAGTTTTTCCGGCCATCGGAAACAATCACAAATTTGTTCCGATTCCGTTCAATTTTCGTCACCAATTCCGATTGATCGTAATTGTTTCAGATTCATACACTGTTGGTTCAAACGTAATTGTTTCCGATTAATTGTACTGTTCCTCATGCTCATGCGTTTGTGATTAAATTTCCGTCGCCAATTAGGTTTAGTATCGTACAAATCAGTTTGTGATTTCTCTTCTCCTGATTCCACCGCATATGAAATTTGATTCATATTTCGGTATTGATTTTGTGATTATTCGGATATGTTTTGGTGTTTCAACTCGTGCTTTAGTGCTCCTATTATATTCCGCGTGGTCCAGTCCAGTTTCATAATCGTGTTTCAGTGTCTGATTCAAGCTCGTGTTTAGTTTGTGTTCGGTATTCGCTCCAAGTTCAATTTCATTCCGATTATATTTCTCGTTCTTGTGTTCAGTGTTCGATTTGTTTCGTTATCATTCATACGCTTCGGTTAAAGAGTTAAGTTTGCGTTTGTGCTAATTTGAGCTCATGTTCTTACATTCGAAATTGTGTTCTGAATCTATTTGAGTTCGTGTTCATTGGCGTTTCGTTCGAATTCATTTCATTCCATATTTTTGTGTTTGATTCAAGCTTGCGTTTAGTGTTCATATTATTCGAGCATTCGGTGTTCGACTCTGCAATTTTGTATTCAAAGAGTCATTGGCTTAACAAGTCTTCAAAAGCTACTGTTGGAAGTTTGTGTTTTTATTTGGTTATGACTACACTCATAAATTGCTCATGTGTATAAAAGAAAATTAGTTCATGCCAGATTGTTAATTCAAGTGCTATACGGTCTGATTAAATACATCATGTTGTGTTTTTAGTACACCCTCGTTGATCACACTTGTACATCATATTCAGTTTTGGGTGTTAGGAGCATTATTGGAAGTTTTTACAAAAGGTTATTTTGGGAATTAACGGAAACTTATTTCTAAACGAGCTATTGTTAAATTCTGATTGCGAGTTTGGTTAAGATATTCGGATTGAACACGAGAGAAAATGGGCCAAAACGAGAGAAAAAGGGTATTTTCGGAAGGTGTTTGGGATTTTTTTAAGTTTGGGTCAGATTCTAGTCTCGACATCAAGAGGCGAAGTTGGACGTTTGTTTCGGAGATTTGTTGTTTGACTTTATTTGTCAAGCGGGCCAAGACGAACGAGTTTTTATCGAATTTTTTTTCGGTGAAATTTTTGACAAGTTTTTCGTTAACGTGGGTGTGACTCATTCAAAGGGAGATACTTGGAAAAAGTTTGTTTCCGAGTCAGCTCGTACGCTAGATTGTTCGAGTGTTAGCTGCTGGTGGCGTTTTCGTAATTAACTGCAGTGACAGTTTGGTAATATTGCTGCAGTGGCAGTATTGTAATTAACCGCAGTGGCAGTGTAGTAAATATCAATCAGTGGCAGTTTGGTAAATACTGTGACAATCTAAGCTGAAAGTTTTAACAAGCTTCACGAGCGTCTTTTGATCAAACTTTTCAACGGGACAAAGTTTGTTTCGATCAAAGACGTTATTACAAGTTCGGATCAAGGAAAATTTTCAATTCTTATTTCAGTGTTCAGCTCGCTTATTTGTTAAGCTTTTCAAAATGACAAGCTTTTATTCCTTAGTTGCTCAAAACACAAATGATTCTCTGACTGGGTCTCACACTAAGTGCCCGAAGCTTTTTAGGTTGGTTGATTTTTCCAAATGGGAACCGAGATTTAGAGATCACCTGGGTTCTTTTCATCCAGAGTGTGTTCGCAATTTGAAATATGTTTATATAAATCCAACTGTTGGCAATGATACTACAGGAATTACTGAGGAGTTCAAGTTTTATGATATTGATGAGAAGAAGAATCTTGAAAATGAGACGAAGGCATATTCCACTCTTACTATGGCACTATCTGAAAACATCTTTCATGAGTTTAGCCATATCAAAAAGTGTGCTACCCTGTTTGTTTAACTAAAGGCAAGAAGTTTGGGAAACACACTTGAAAGCAAGAAAACAATGTTGAAGTTTCGATTAAGAAACTATTCACTGCTGAAAAATGAGACTGTGGAAGAAATGCTAAATCGGTTCTGTCTATTGATTGCTGAAATGTCCAATGTGAAAATGGAGCCGAGTGAATGTGATCAAATTGACAAATTAAAGAATGCATTACCTTCTTTCTACTCAACTTACTTGATGGGTCTCACAGAAAATGGGTATTTCAAAACGTTAGATCTCAAACGTATAGATTTTGTTGAAAAATTGAGGAAGCATGAACTAGAATGTCAAAGCTCATCTAAAGCTAATCAAGAGCCTTCATTATCTGATGAGTTTTCATCAGTGGAATATTTTGAATTTGAAGTTGATGAAGGATGGTTAATGGATTTGAAGAAAGCTCATGTAGATGATGGTTGGTCTATGCTTGCAGATGAGATATCCAAGACCACCTCATCAATGAATGTTGATAAAGATCCAAATGCGATGGAAATTATCATGCCAACCCAGGTGATTCTTCCTGATAGTCTTTATGAATCTTTTGATTCCGTGCCAACGTCACCTGAGGTATCTTCTAAACCATCTGATTCGTTCGTTTGTGAAACTTGTGCTAAGAATTTAAAATCATCTGTTATTGATGAACCTTAGAAAATTGATTGTTCTCAGTGTGGTGAATACAAGTCTAAACTTGAATCAATTCGTCACCACAATGAGCAATTAATTTTTGATTTAACATGTATTCGTGATAACTATCGACAAGTGGCTGAAAATAATAAAAAATCTAAAGATAAGATTGATGCCATGTCGATTAGTAATCATGACTTGAAAGCAAATTTTGAGTGTAAATTAATAATCATCGAAAAACAATTTCAAAAAATTTTGGAATTAAGAACCAAAATAACTGAGCTTGAAAATGAGGTGCTGGAGTTAAAGAATAAATTGGATAAATTTAGAAATTCATCTTTTTTACTCAATGAAATCATTGAAGTTAACAGCAATCACCAAAAGGGTGGTAAAGCTGGTTTAAGGTTTGTTGAAATCCCTCCTCATTTTCGAAATGATTACACCATGCGACCAGACACGGTTGATCTAAAAGAAGTGGACATTGACTATCCACTGACAGTAGATCCTCCTATGACTGTTAGTAAGGTTAAAATAATCAATGAGAAGAAAGTTAAACCAGTTGATCCAAAAACGGCTGTTAAGAAAGAAACAAAGTGTTTAACTCCAAAATCTCATATTCAAAGCAATCTGGTTTTCTATCAGACTAATGATGATGTTCTTATTGAAGATGTGGTTGAACCAGTGGTGGTTCACAAGAATGATAATATACCCATTGAAAATTCTTTGTGAACCACAAACTGCTGAGAAATCAAAAACTGGTAAACCAAAATCGAATGGTACACCAAAGACATGTGAAAAGAAAGTTGTTTCTGAAAAGATATCAAAAGCATTTTCAAAACTGAGTGTTAATGGTAAAAACTGGAAAGTTTACAAGTTAAAAGGTGTTGACAAGATGTTTACTGATGAGCTCTTTCCGATAGCTCTTGTTAAACCTGAGTGTGTTGAAAAGGTTTATAATTGTGATCACTCAGATTTTCTTAATCGTGATGCATCTGTGATGCCCATTGGGGAAAAGACAAAGTTAAAATCAAAACCCCAAAAGGAATCTAAACTAGTGTTGTTTCAACAAAACAAATTTGTCAAATCTACTGGTTCTGATGTATTGGAAAATTTTGCACATTGTTCAAATCTTGAAGTTTTTCGAAAGAAGAAAAATGAGAAAATTCAAACCTACGCGTCTAAGCTTGTAACAGAATCATCTTCGACGTGGGTTGAAATGAGAAAATGTTTTTATTGCAATCTCAAAGGACATTTGATTGTTGATTGTCCTTACAGGAGAAAACTCAAATTGCCTGATGCTTTAAACAAGGTTTCTTTAACTTTTGGGCAATTTGAGACACTTGAACGAAAAGCTAAACAACAAAGAGTTTATCTTAATTCATTGTTAAAATGTCCTAAAACGTCTCACAGTTCTGATAATGTGAAATTTCTAAGACAACAAGCTGATAAACCGTTACCAGCTTGGAAACCAAAGATTCCATCAGCATGTGCTGATCATGTTGAGGATATTGGTCGACCTAATATGGTCTGGGTTCCAGTTTCTCATTAATTATTTAGTTTTTGTGTACGGATATCCAAGAAGATCTATCAACGTCATATGGATTGTTGCTAAATCAAATTTGTTAATAGTGGATTATCTCGGCATATTGGTTTTGTTTAGTTTGATTTGATTGATACTTGCAAAGATTTAAAATTTATAAAATTTTCAATCGGCAAACCTGTTCACCATTCATATTTTAAAATGCAAGATTTCTTTTTAGTGAACAAGATTTTCAAAAGAGTTATCCATGTTGGAAGATCATTTTTTATTTTTCGTTATTTTTCTGCAAATTTTTGTTATTGTTTATATTTTTAGGGGGGAAATCAGAAAAGTACAAAAATAGTGTGTTTTCTGTCTAAAAAAAATATAAAAATTCAAAAATATGTTGTTAATTTTGAAAAACATAAAACTTGAGAAATGTGATCCGACATATATAGGAAACGATAGTACATTGATTTAGCGGACTTAACACATGAATAAAGTAGACTAAAAACTGTCGTAAGATCAATTGCATGATGTGTATGATAGGCTTAACAGATCGTATATGTGCTGAAAAGATATAAACATAAATGCTTGCCAAATCCTGTGGTGTTACATATTGATGCATAGTTAATATCTGTATTAAGTATCAAAAAGTTTAATATTGCTGTGTGTGCATGCGTTCATTTTTGACGAAAATTCTGCTTTGTTTTATCTTTAATTTTGCAAAGAAATTCAACTTCATTTATTTTTATTCAAATATTGGATCCTCTCCTGCGCGATAAGATTATCCGACATGAGGGTTAATATTTGAATATTCTGCTTTATTTTCTTGGTGCTTCGTTTAAAATCTTGGACTTTCTCTGCGCGATAATACGGGATTATCCGAATTGAGAGTTAAGATATTATGCAACTTCTGCTTATTTTTATCTTTTTATTTTGTTAAAATGGAACCTTATCTGCGTGTAGTAATACCGATCTTAACGGAAAATTTTAACTTTCTGCTTTATTTTCTTTTTATTATTTTTGCATGAGTCACAGCTAATTAATTTAAAGAAAAAAGAAACACGTACATGTGAAATTTACTGTATAAGAGATATCAAATTGTGTCCGATAGGTGGGATTCACATAAGATTTGTGCTTAACTGAACCTTAATACGTATCATAAAGTTACTGAAGAATCTGTATAAAGTTTAAAGTGGACAATTATATCTGCAATCATCATTGGGTTATGTGCATAGTAATGTCAAAATTGAAATGTAGTCTAGGACGTTACTAGTCAATATGATCCCATGTCGCGATCTTTCTCACAAAAATATTTACTGCTTACATTTACTGCTTTAATTTTCTTTTCATTATTTTGAGAAAAATACAAAAAGATTTTAGGTGTGTTTTGATATAAATTTTGAAAAATCAAAAATATTTTGGGTGTGTTTTAGCATAAAGTTTGTAAAAGCCAAAAAGATTTTTTCTTTCCAATTTATTTTTGATCTTCCGACAAGCGATACATATTTTCAAATTGTTTTGCCGAGTTACAAAAATGTTTTCACCATTACACATTCTTGTTCATACATTTTGTGCTCTAATGCGAAATCAAGATAAACTTTACAGTTTATTGATGGAATTTGTTGATTGACTGCAGTTTCAAAAGAGTGATTATTGTTCAATCCTTGAATCTTCTCAAGATGGTGAGGTTAAGGTATGGCAGAGTATTCGAGTTAACGATGAGTGAAGATATTGATCGTGTGTACAAGCTTGCTACTGATCAAGATTGGAAACGTACAACTAATGCTAAGGGGGAGTTTGTTAGTGCATTTTCTTCATGGCATTATATGTATAAAGACACACGTGAAGACCAACTTAAAGCGACAAAGACTAAAAGTTAAACGAACTCCAGCAATTGTCAAGCGGGAGTTTGTTAGTACATGGAATGTGACAAGTGCTGGGAGTTAAACCTACAAGTCGCTTTGTTTGTATATCGGATACAAATGTCAAAGATTAATCACGAATGAGCCTTGTCAAATGAATGGGAATGTTTGGAATGCATATGTCACGTGAAGCATGCATGGCTAGCGAATGAGATGCATAAGAGAAGTTAACGAATGTGGTGCATGCATGTACAGGATCTTAACGATGTGGAAGAATGGGAGATATTCAAGGAGTAACGAATGGGCAGTTAGCTTTTGACGAATGATAGGTTAGGATTAGCGAATGTGTCCTGTGATATATAAATAGATTGACTTAGACAGTCACACACAAGACACATCCGATATTCTTACGAGACACCGTTTGTAACCAAACTCTGCCGAAATTTCTAATCGAGCTTCAACAAGTTAATATTTACATATCGTCTACGTGTTCAGTCATTTTCGTTCATCGATTAGCACCGAAACGCACCAAAACTAACTCTGTGCGTTTTCGGTTCCGTAGATCAATATCGAGTTCATCGATCCTCATCGGGAAAAACAACTTCACTCTTGATATTAGTGATAGTGTCTTATATGCTGAAATTGCTCAGATTCTTTGGAATGATTTGAACACTCAATATGGTCAGGAAAATGGTGCTTAGTTTTATCAGTTACAAAAGAACCTTTGCCAAATCACTCAGGGAAGTAGTGGTATTACTATATACTTTACCAAGATGAAATCAATTCGATATGAGCTGAATGCTACTAATACTATTCCCTCATGTAAATGTGAGTTGCACATTTGTTTGCCAAGAGAAAAGAAGATCAGAGGCTAATTCAATTTCTTGTTGGTCTTAATCCTAGCTATGACACGATCAGAAGCAACATTTTGATGATGCAACCACTTCCTTATATCAACCGTGCATATGGTGTTCTCATGCAAGATGAGAAGCAAAAGAAAATTCACACCATCATTGATTTCACTGCATCTTCTGCATCTATGAATGCAATTAGTAGAGGTCCCACCAGTGGAGGACATGGGAGAATAGAAAAAATCTGGTGTACACTCATTGCAAGAAGAATGGGCATTCAGTTAACAAATGCTGTAAGCTGATTGGTTTTCCCAAAGATTTCAATTTCACCAAAGGAAAGAAGTTTGCTAACCTTGCTGAAGATCAAGAAAAAAGTGGTAAAAAACAGTCTGAACAACAGCAAGGTCTAACTCAGAAACAATATAATGATTTGATGGTTTTATTATAGCAAACTAAAGTTCAATCTGGTACTTCAACTGCATATGTTGCTTACAGTGCCACAACCATCAATCAGAATTCTTTCCGAGGTATAATGTATCGTAATTCTTCAAAATATTATTCCAAATGGATCACTGACACTGGTACTAATAATCATATGTGCCATGATCAAAAATTGTTTCAAGCGTTTCTTTTCTTAAAAATCCAATTTTCATCACTCTTCCAAATGGCACATCCATCACAGTCCATTAATATGGGATTGTTGCTTTGATTGATGATATTTCTTTGTCAAATGTTCTTTTGATCCCACATTTTAACAATAATCTTCTTTCTGTCTCAAGATTATGCATTGACACTGATGGTATTGTTTTTTTCTCTTAAAATACATGTGTTTTGCAGACCCATTCTCTGAAGAGGCCACAGGTTCTTGGTGATATGCTAAATGGTCTTTACCTTCTCAAGGCCACTAAGCATTTTCCTGTTAATTCTTTAGTTTCGAATAATGTTTGTAATTCTGTTATAAGTTGTGAAACTTGACACAACAGACTTAGTCATTTACCAAGCTACAATATGAAACAATTATCTTTCATTTCTAATGCTTCTTTGAAATCTATTGAACATTGTGATATTTGTCCTAAGGCATGACAACATAAACTGTCATTTCCTACTAGTACCTACATCAACTAGTAAAATGTTTGAGCTAATTCATATCGATGTTTGGGGGCCGTATCACACACCTACATACAATGGTTTTAGATATTTTCTAACCATAGTGGATGATTTTAGTAGGACCACATGGACACACTTGTTTTCAACAAAAAGCAATGCTTTTCCTATACTTCAATCTTTTATTGAAATGGTTAGCAACCGGTTTGGCAACACTGTGAAATGCATTAGATCTGATAATACTTTTGTACTTGGGTATGGATTAATCCAAAGTGCTTACTTGTTGAGTAAAGGAATTATTCATCAGACAATTTGTGTAGCTATCTCTCAACAAAACAACATTGTTGAAAGAAAGCATCAACATTTGCCTGAAACCTCAAGAGCTCTTATGTTTCAATCAAAGCTCCCGGTTCAGTTTTGGGTGATTATGTGTTAACAGCAACACATTTAATCAATCGGTTTCCTACCTAAATTCTTAACAATAAAACCCCTTATGAGGTTTTAACAGGAAAGGCTCCTTCATATGATCATCTGATAGAAGTCTTTTGGCTGTCTTGCTTATGCTTCCATATTGTATTATGGAAGAGATAAATTCAAATCAAGGTTTGTACCTTGTGTTTTCCTGGGTTATCCTCTTGGTAAAAAGGCTTACAGATTATATGATCTTGACGCAAATAAAGTTATCATATCAAGAGACGTTATTTTCTTTGAAGCTTTATTTCCTTCAATAACCAACGAAAGTTTCATTTTTCCATCTATCGATCTCATCAGTCAATTTTTTGATGATCCTTTGTCTACTCCACATTTAGTTCATGATCCTATTTCTCCTTCCCCTTCATCTTCAGTTCCTATTCCTAATCCACTTCCTAATGATCTTACTGAAACTGTTCGAAGATCTTCGAGAACTTCTATTCCTCTTTCATACTTAAATGACTATGTTTGTAATAACTCTGAATCTTCTCATCATTGTTTCCACACTGTCACTAACTCGTGCTGCTCTTCTGATTGGTGGTGAGAGGAGATACTCAAAAAGAAGGGATTAATTACACTGTAACCTTTTCTCATGTTATCAAGATGACCACTATTAGAAGTCGACCACTATTAGAAGTCTTGCAACTATTGCTACAAAGAAAAGTTGATCTCTGTTTTAGCTAGATGTCAATAATGTTTTTCTTCATGGGAATTTAGATGAATATATATATATATATATATATATATATATATATATATAGGATTAGGTTCATTTCAGAAGTGATTCTTATAACGAGAAGTGATCTCAACCATTAGATTATTAATCAATGGTTGAAACATTATTGCAGTTATTGTAATTAATAAAATTTGAAAGAATTAAAATAAATATGAAAAGGCTAGTTTAGGTAGAATAAAATAATCAATTATTTAATTTATCTCATCTATCCCTAAATAAAAGCTCAAAGCATAAATATCCAAAAGTTGTGTTTTGTAAGTTACAATTTATTTATTTCGTTATATGTTAGTGTAAGATCTAACTTTGTTCTTTTTTCACCAATAAACAACTTTTAATTTATAAGATTTAAGCAAAATAGTATCTTCATCATTGATTACTCTTTTGAAAAAATAAATAAATAGATTGAATATTTGTAAGACGGAAAAAAATGTGTACGAAGAAATTGAAAACGTGTAGGAAAAAAATATAAGATGTGTATGAGAAAATTAAATATGTGTAGGAAAAATTTAGATGTGTATAAAGAAATTAAATATGCGTAGGAAAAAATTAAAGATGTGTAGGACGAAAAAAAAGTGTACGACTGAATGTAGATGTGTAGGAAAAAAAATATGCTGTGTATGAGAAAATTAAATATGTGTAGGAAAAAAAATTAAGATGTGTATGAGAATATTAATGTTGTGTAGGAAGAAATTGAATATGCGTAAGAAACAATTGAAGATAATGTAGTTGTGTAGGAAAAAAATATATTGTGTATGAGAAATAAAATGTATGTAGGAAAAAAATTAAGATGTGTATGAGAAAATTAATGATGTGTAGGAAGAAATTGAATATGCGTAGGAAACAATTGAAGATGTGTAGGACGAAAAGCATAGGTACGAAGAAATTGAAAATGTGTAGAAAAAAAATTAAGGCGTGTATGAAAAAAATTAAAGATATGTATGAAAATTTTGAAGAGGTATAGGAAAAAATTATAGTTGTGTAGGGTGAACTTAAGAGATATGGTAAAAAAGATAAATTTATTGTGTTACAGATTTATTGATTTTTTAAATCTTTTAGTTATTGTGATTAGATTAATATATTAGTTAGAAATGTAACTCATGTGGTTTAATTATATATATTAATTAGAGAGAGAATACATTTATATTACTTTAATACCCTTTTCATATATTTTTAATGATGGAAGATTGAAAATTAGATGAGTGGCCCAGATTGACTTCTCGCACTTTTCACTGTAACTTGACTTCTCGCAAGATCCATGCCCTATATATATATATATATATATATATATATATATATATATATATATATATATATATGATGTCACCACCTAGTATTCAGCTTCTTGATAATCAAGTGCTTAAACTTTAGAAATCTTTGTATGGTTTAAAACAAGCTTCTAAACAATGCTATGGGAAATTGTCTTCCACATTAAAGTCAAGAGAGTATGTGGGTTCTCATCATGATCATTCTTTGTTTTCAAATACTGTGGGATCCTCAGTGGTATATGTTGTTGTATATGTCGATGACATATTGGTTACTGGGAACAATTTTGAAGAGATCAGTAATCTCAAAACTTTCCTGGACTTAACTTTCAAAATCAAAGACTGGGAAGTCTCAATTATTTTTTGGGTATGGAAGTTCTTTACACTATCAAAGGTGTTATCATGTGCCAACGAAAGTTTGTTAAGGACATGCTTTCTGAATTTGATACTTCTAATTTTCCTGTCACAAACTCACCATTGCCTCATCATGTATAACTTAAAGCTCATGTGGGACTTGTTCTTGACGATCCTTTACAATACAGGAAGCTTGTTGGTAAACTTAATTACCTTACTTACACAAGACCTTATCTTGATTTTGCTGTTCAGTTTTTAAGTTAATTCATGCAAGATCCGAGGATTACTAGTTGGAATGCTGCTCTTTATGCCATCTCTTATGTCAAATGAACTTTATCTCATTGATTATTCTTCAATAATAATTCTTCCTTTGATCTGCAAGCCTTTTGTGATTAATACTAGGGCAACATGTCCAAATACTCGCCGATCGGTTAGTGGTATATGTTTCTCTTGGGGGCTCTCCGATTTCTTGGAAATCTAAAAGGCAACCAACTGTTTTTTTGAGCTCGGCTGAAGCTGAGTAATTCCTGAACTTGCATGATTGAAAGGACTTCTCTTAGAGTTCAATGTTTCTAACATTACTCTTGGCACGCTTAAATGTGACAGTCCGACTGCAATTTATATTGCCAAAAATCCTATTTTTCACGAGCGAACAAAACACATTGAAATAGATTGCCATTTTGTTCGCGAGAAGTTACAAGACGGTATGGTGACTTTGGTGCAGGGGCGGATTTAATTCAATGGCAGGAGTATCATCCGCTACCCCTCAACTTTTCTGACGATGTGGAAATTTTTGCTATCATTTTACGTTTTATGTATGACGTTACCTCTAAAATTATATTATGCTACTCCTTAAACATCGACAGAACCAAGGGAATAGTTTAGATGAAAAGAACTCCAAGTAACTAGAATGTTTTTATTGACATAGCATATATAGAGCAGCGACCGGATTTTTTGAAGACAATGAAAAAGATGACATATTGATGTATTGGATTCACCTAATATATTATAATATTTGGGTTTTGTTTCAAAAAGAAAGTTGCAAACCATTAGTCAAACCAACTTTTAATAATATTATAGTTTAATAATTTTCTTTATCAATTTATTTAACATAACATAAAGAAGATTACAGGTCTTTTTAATGTTTCGATTAACTTTTTTATTTGATTTGTTTAATCTTTAGATAGTTATAATTTATTTACATTATATTTTATTTACATCTTAAACGAGTTATGCAATTATTTTTTGTATCGTTTCAATTTTATCGGATGTCAAAAAGGTACTAAAAAAATCATTCTCGCATTATAGTATATCAACTGATAAAAAAAATTTATTTACATGAGAATGTAAAATCAAATTCCATTGGACCCCAGTAAAAAAACATGCTTTTGCCACTTCCCTAAAATGTTTTTAAAAGTCCAACACCTTAGCTCTAAAGTTTTATTAAGAAACACAACTTAGATAAAAAGCCACATCTAGCTGATGATAAAAATCCACTATTTAATTAAAACATAGTAACCTAAGTTGGATAAAAAGCCCAACTTGATGAGGGTTTTGAAAATTGAATTAGGAAAAACAAAAGGACAGAAAATAACAATAGAAACAACATTCGACCAACAATCATCTTATCTGACGGTTTACTACTCGCCGAACCACCTGCTGCCACCATGTCGATGTTGGTTTTGCCGGTTGCAACCACAATCATTGGTCTACGTATAATGAAGTTAACATTGGTTTTACCGGTTGCAACGAAAACCGTTGAAAGATGTTCTCTAAATTGAAGCTTATCAAGAAGGATTACGTAATCGAATATGTGAAAGAGTATTTGAACAATGCTCAAGTTTGTGTGGTCAAAAGAGAAATATTTGATACATAACAGAAGACGATATAATGGCTCGATTTTAGGCTTTCAAATGCCTGAGAGTAGGATTCTATTTAACTTTATGTATTATGGTGTTGTTTTTTAATGTGCGGTTAAAAAAATTATGCTACCCCTGAAAATATTGGCTAGATCTGCCATGGCTTTGGTGCATACGAACACGAAAGATCAGCTTGCTGATATTTTTACTAAGAGTTTATCCCGGACCTCATTTTTACCCGCTGTTGTTTAAGTTGGGGCTTTCTCAACCTCCAACTTGAGGGGGGTGTGAAGACATACATACACGCCATATATGTTATACGGCGTATAACATATGCGCCACATATGTCTTGTCTATATATATAGCTTTCTTTTTTCTTGTAATTGTAACTTTTCATTCTGATGAAATAAATTTTTCTTTCCTTGCTTCTTCTCTAATTTCTTCCGTGTCATCAATTTTCAACAATTACAATATCATGGAGTGTTTATTTCAATTTTCAGAGTAACAGAAGATGTTCAGTATGTTCCATTAAAGTTACTAAGAAATCTGCTTCACCGAACTTGCAAGAAGCCATGCACACTTTTAATTTGAATTCATCCCAAGAAGCCGCAATATGGAGTTGCATTACTGCTAGAGAATGTCATTACCAAGAGACTATAAACCTGATATGGGGTCCTCCAGGGACTGGAAAAACAAAGACAGTCGGTTGTCTTTTATTCGCTCTATGGAAAATGATATGTTGCACACTAACTTGTGCTCCTACAAACAATGCTTTGCTAGAAGTTGCAAATCGTTTTGTGAATCTTGTAACACGTTCACTTGAGTATGATACTTACGGTTTTGGAGACATAGTCGTGTTCGGGAATGGCAAGAGAATGAAAATTGATGATTTTCAAGAACTTGGTCAAGTGTTTCTTGAAAATCGCATATCTGTTCTTGCTACATGTTTGTCCCCTACTTTCGGTTGGAAAAGCAAGGCGGAATCAATGATACGTTTGCTAAAATTCCCAAATAGTGAATACAGTTTGCACGTAGGCGGTGGAAGAAAGGTGGATGACGATGAAGAAAATGATGTTCAGAAGCTTGACATGTACGGAAGAAACATAATTTTGAAGGAAACGCTGGCAAAAACATGAAAACCAATGATAATAAGTTATCTATTAGAGGGCTTATCACAAAAAGATTCAACGTTCTTGCAGAAAAACTTATAGCTATGCTTAAAAACTTGTACACACACATGCCAACTTCTTTTGTTACTTTATAACTAGCAAAGAAAATAATGAGAGTTATCAGCTTGGTTCAATCGGTAGGTATTTCAGTTATCCAACCGCTTGGCATTTCTAAAGAAATGGTGAAAACATTCACTTTCACCGAGTTTCTGGTCACAAAGGAGTTTCTTCAAACAATCGAGGAAGTCCTTCATGAAACCGTTTCTTTCCCTAGATTCACAGATGATCAAGAAACTGGAAATTTTTGTTTGAGAAATGCATGTTTGGTCTTCTGCACTGCCTCGAGCTCGAGTAGATTGCAGACCCTTGAGACTAATATTGAATTATTGGTAGTTGATGAAGCAGGTCAACTTAAAGAATGTGAATCTATTATCCCTTTGCAACTCTCTGGTCTTTGTGATGTTATACTCATTGGAGATGAAAAACAACTCCCTGCTATGGTTACAAGCAAGGTATGAGCGGGTTGGGTAACAGTCCAAAACATTTTTATGTGTTAAATGAATTATTTTTATGGGTTGAAACGAGTAAGATTGGACTGGCACGCAAACAGTTTTTACACAATTTTGTGAATATTTCACCATAAAAATCTGGATTTTGTAGATAAGTGAGAAGGCGGAGTTTGGAAGAAGTTTATTTGAGAGATTGGTGTTGATAAAACACACAACACACTTGCTAAATGTCCAGTACAGAATGCATCCCGATATAAGCTTGTTTCCAAACAAAAAGTTCTACGGAAATAAGCTACTTAACGGTCCAAATGTACAAGAAAAAAGTTACAAAAAACAGTTTCTTGATGGAGACATGTCTGGATCATACTCTTTTATTCATATAGCCCATGGGAAAGTTGAGTCTGACCAAACTAATAGTAAACGAAACATGGTGGAAGTAGTTGTGGTTGCTGAGATGGTCGCAAAACTTCATAAAGGTACATACCGCGCTTTACTATTATTGATTTAACAATTTATAAGATTAAATGACAACAATTACGACAAACTCTGACACGTATATTGTCTCTAATAATATATACAGAATCCGTCAACAAAAAACAAAAGATTAGTGTCGGTTGTATTACGCCATACAAAGCTCAAGTTACCGCAATACAAGAAAGACTTGGGGACACTTATCAAACTAGAGGAGGAGGTAATTTTTCAGTGAAGGTTGGAACTGTGATGGATTCCAAGGTTGTGAAGAAGACGTGATAATCATATCAACTGTGACTGGTGTCGGGAATGGATCGATTGGTTTTCTTGGTACGCGTCAAAGAGCCAATGTAGCTCTAACCCGAGCAAGGTAACCTATATAATCATTTCAATTTTTTACGGTGAATTACTTGAAACCATGTTTCCATAATCGGACCAGTCATCCAAATGGCCGGCGGTCATACCAGTTCACTTTTCGATAGATCAAACGATGTTGACTAGCATTTGACACAACCCAGGCCATATCAAATTTTCAAAGTTTGTTTTTAACCTTTTAACCTTCGCTTTTCTCGTTAAATCATTGTGGCTAATTATTTCCAAGTGTTAAATTTGATCTAAATAGGATATAAACATTAATTTAACCTATGTAAAGTGCCTTTTAAACAATTAAGTGAAGTTATTGGACTTCAATTTCGTATTAAGCCGTTAAAGATTTTACTGAAATTTGTAGATTTCATCCAAACGAATCAAGTTTGCAATTCAACCTTAGTGAGACTCGTAGTCTCAATATTAGAGACAATGTAAATATGATAATGTTAAAGATAGTATTAAATGTGTGGTTAAGTATATAACCCGTTTCCTTATAAACCCTAATGATACAATCAGTACAACAAATCATTTTACACACACAAAGGTGTTTTACTCTCAATAAACCTTCACATGCAAGTATGCAACCCTATGTTTAGTGATGTATAGGAGGTTTTACCTAATAACAAAATGAAATGTTGATAACTTTAAACTCAAGTAGCTAAAAATCACATATTAGCATGCGTTATCACATGATCATATCGCGACATGTTTTTAAGCATATTGCGAACATTCTTCAAACAACATCATTTAACAAAAGTTATACAATATGTATTCATCTCCATGATTCGAAGTTCCTACTTCTTGATCCTTATTCACTTCTTCTTGCCCTTTTAAAGTCAAACATGTCATAGTCATTAGTATGCATTTTGCGCACAATGACATAACCATTTGGTTAATAATATTATTTTAACATCTACACACTCATTAATTGTGTGTACTATGTCGAGATTTATTTTATCCCAAGCCAATCCATATCAAAGAATATACACTTAGTTCCTATTTAACCCGGTGCAATGATTTAAGTTGCATAGTTTGCTTGGTTCACCACCAAAATATGTTTTGATCTACTGGAATTAGGAACAACTTTAATCTTCAATTAAGAGTTGAATTTATATTTTTGACATTTGGGACAAATTTACGAAACGAAAGGTGGACAACGGTTCAACTACACTTAAATCGGATCGGTTATGTAGTTTGTGGTTTACTTAATCTCTTTGATTTATTAAGGCATTGTCTGTGGATACTGGGAAATGGAGACACTTTGAAGGGTAGCTTCCCGGTCTGGAAGCATTTAGTGGACAACGCCAAGGTTCGGGGTTGCTACCATGTGGCGCACCAGGACAAGTGTTTGGGTCAATTGATCCCAAATAACTTAATCGAGCTTGACCAATTTTATAATGATGAAACATTGAACCGTCGCAAAGAAAAGCACAATGACGGGTACATATTTTTATTACAAAAACAAAACAAAAGAATCGACTTATTAATTTGGTTCAAAGCAACGTTGAAGCTATAACTTCAACTCTTAATGTGTTTTTTCTTTCTTTCTGTTGTTATATTTTCAAAGAAAATCGGAGGCACCAAAGATTAGGCCGAAGGTGGAAGAGAATAGGTGCTTATCAAATCAAATGGCTGCAATGAGCTTGACAAAAGAAGTAGGATCTTCTTCATTATCGCCATCGAGTTCAACCAAAACGAGTAATTATTATTCTTGTCAAGTGCTATAGTTTGTGTGGAATATTATGAGACTTGTAAGGATTATGTTAAACCGTGTTCAAAATTAGGCACGCTTGTATTTATATGATGATTGGTGATGTATGTTTTTATAACGGTAACCTATACACTCTAATATTACTTTACACAGTTTTTACCTTCATGAAACTTGAACCCTCACCATGTAAAAATACAAATTAAGCTTTATCCAACATACTGTTACTACCACAATACCATGCCAAAAGCCCTTTAGTTGATTGATGATGCACTTGATGTTATATTAATGTCAAGAATTGTTTTGTTTACAAAGTGTTAATACTTTACTTAAGTGACTTCAACATTAGACCGGTCAAAAGGTGGTGGCATCATGTGGTGAACTGGTGATCATGGCATTGGTGGCATCAGTGGCGGTAATAACGGCAACAAACAATGGTCACGGAGCTAAATAATCCTTTTCTAACCAGATACCTGACACTAGCTAATAGATATAACAAACAATGATGCCATGTAATCCTGATTTGGTCCTTTGAAGTTTGAACTATCATAGATTTTAAGGGAAATTTTTAAAAACTAACCCATATTTCTTTTGTTTTTACAAAGTACGGTAACCTAAGATTCTCAATGATTTGGTTTTAAACAAGATTTAGTTTTTCTAACTCTAATAATTTGTAGTTTGTAACATTTAATAAAAATCCTAAATCTCATGTATTGTTTATTTTGTTGGAAACCAACTATTTTTTAATGGGGAAATCTCAAAAATTCCCTTTTTTATGAGAGAGATTCAGGTTTTGTCGTCACAAACAACGAATTCCAAAATTGTCTACAATCTCGTCGATGGCACGACGAGTTTTTCCGTCCATCAAGAAGACGACACCTTGTCACCAAACATGACAGCCCTACCAAAAACTTAAAAATTTATGTGGCTTAACCAAATATTTGAAAATTTTATATGATCTGGCTAAATATTTGAAAATTTTATACGGTACCACTATATATTTGATGTGGACTGACCAAATAAATATTTAAAAATTTTATGCAGTGCAATCAAATATAGGAACAAACTCCTGACTTTATGAACAAAAGATTATGCAGTCCGACCAAATATTTTGCAAATTATCACATTACGTCAAGCCGATTTCTTTTGTGACATATGTCGTCTTCTAGTTGGATAAAAAATTCACCTCCCGCCTGGAAGACACATCACTTGCGACGAGTATGTAGGCAACAAATCTGGAATGTCTCTTTTATTCGGGGGACAAAATGTGAATCTCTTTATTAAAATTAGACATTTTGGATTTTCACTTTTTAATATTTATATTGAAATATAAAAACTTGTAAATTCTATGTTTTAACTTTTTATTAATATAAATTACTAGAATAAAATTAATAAGTTTAAAATAAAAATAGAAACCTATTATAAACCAGAGAGAAATATAGAGAGGAAACCGTTCATTCATTAGACATTTTCTTAATACCAATACAAACGTCATATATATACACATACAACTAAGCCCACAAACATTTGGGTCAGACTATAAAATGGTATTCATTCATAACACTCCCCCTCAGACATTTTATATTATACATTATACACTATTAACATTATACTACTGGATAATGTTGGTCTGGTTCTTATGCACCGATAATTAACTAATACTACTGAATTAGTTATGTTGCCAGCTACCTCATTAAAACCTTACTAAGAAAACCCAATGGGACAAAACTTAGTTAAGGAAAAAGAGTACATGGTGTGTATTTCTCCCCCTGAATTAAACATAATCTCTAAGTCTTTAGAAACCAATCTTCTATTGTTGCTGCTTGACTTGGTTTTGATGTAGTCGTTTGCAATCGGAACTATACAAGTTATATTGTCTTCATGCATAGTCTTTGCGTTCTTCATTCTAAACCGCATGCCTCTTGTAAGTGCTGGATCATTGATCTTTATGAGTGAAAACGTAGTTGAATTATAGTTGAGCTCAGTGCAAGTCTGATGGATATCCTACATAAACATAACATGGGACTTGTATTTTCTTTGTGGAACAAATCCATATCTCGAGTCATTTAAGGATATTAACTTATCATTTAATACGCTTAACGATGTCGTCTCATTAAAAACATTTCTAGAAAAACCCAGTTGGACAAAACTGTAGCTAAGGAAAGAAAATGTGCATCGTGTATGTTATATAATAAACGGCATGCTTCAAGATGGTGTTAAATCAGTACTTCAAGATCTATAAAATAAACTGATGCTACTGGATCAACTATGTTGCCTCATTAAAAACCTTACTAAGAAAACCGCATGGGACAAAACTTAGTGAAGGGAAAAAAGAGTACAACGTGTTAAAGTAAAACTATGTTTCACTAGCACATATTGAGAAAGCAATGTTAATATCGTGATATTTATAAGATATATTAGGACATTGATCGCGTTTAACCATGGTACTTCTGGACCAAGTACATTTTCCCCTCTTCTTAGGACAGTACGGATCATATGTATATCTAGTAATTGATCAATCATGAGTGTGCTTAGTGAATCAATTTTGCTTGTATTACAATTTGTTAACATCTTCTAGATGTAATTTAATTGATGGATAAATATACAATTAAACATATAATCGATTCGCATGTCGATGAATAATTTAGTTGCGTCACGTTATCTGTTTCAAAATTTTTTTCTTAAGTAGTTCGACAGAGTCTCTCGATGATGTAGGACATCATTACTGTAAACTACGATTATATGAACTTTTAAGAGTGAAATTTTGATAAATACATATAACTCGTTTACCAAACTTATACCCTTCTTTATTAAATATAGAGTCGTTTGTACCACACACGACTATATAGTTTTATGGTGACCATTTAAGGATCTTGAGATTTATAAAACATATCTCGGGTTATTGTTTTAATGCTTCAGGCATTTTTATCCATACAAGGATATTCATGTAAATGTAATGTTCAATTGCCCCGTACGACTATACGGTGATTACATATATAACTTTTATCTGAAGTCCTTCTGAGATTGAAAGGCTGATTAAAACATATAATGTTTATCACATCCACTACAGAGGAATACGTTTCCTCATAATCAACTACTGATTTGGGCAGTACGTGACGGATTCAGAAAAATTTCTTACAGGGGTCGAAAAAGATTGTCTATTGCTGAATACTAATTTTTTTGGGTATCTTCAGATCGAGTCGGGTCGGATCGGGTCAAGTCACATAAAATAAACATAAAACAAAATTATATTATAAATAAAAAACAAAATTGCGTCAATCGTGAGACGCATTGAGACCGCAAGGGCCTAATTCGGTGCACAAAAACACACCGATATACATATGCGATAAAAAAATGAATAAACTTTATATGTTTGTTATATAAACACAACGACAAAGCTAAAAACTTTTATATATATATATATAATATTTTTTATAAAAAATGAAAATATAAAATAATAAATAACAAATTAAAGTAAAAGAAATCTAGTTAATTCGATCAGAAAAAGAAAATTAAAAAAAGGTTTACAGTAAAAATACTTTAAAATTATTTAAATCATTTTTCATTTATGACTTATTATTAGAAATAAATAAATTGGAAAATAATAAGAAAATGTGCAGACAACGAAAAAAATCAGTTGATAAAACATCAATTTTATCTACTTCTCCCCTTCATATCCACTTCTCCGTTCCCGTGGTCGCTGCAACTCCAGACTCGCTGGAAAATTTTCCGGTAGTGTTTATACTTCTACATTCTAACGTTTCTCCTTCTTCTTTTCTTAGTATTTCATAGGGGTCGGTGTTAAAATTTTACAGAGGTCGATCAGGATTTTTTCGTATATAAACACTAATTATGTTTTTATCATAGGGGTCGGCCGACACCTTAGTCAAGCTATAGGACCGCCCCTGGTTTTGGGAAAACAACCATTATGTTATAAGTCATACCATTCATCGCAAAATCTCATACTATTCGTTTCTTTTATATATAAAGACACCCCTTTATAACCTATTGGTTTGACGTCTATGGGTGTTCAAACTACAGGTTCGAAAACGTTTTGCTTGTCATATTCAATTTAGCCTTTTAGGCATCTTGCCATCTATTTGGCAGTTATCTGTTTGTATGTACTCGTACAGAGTTTAAGATAGGGATTTTTACATATTTTCCCTTCCTAAACAAAGGAAATTACATATTTCCCCAAAATACAAGTTTTTAATGCAAAATGTACAATGTTCTTTAAGCGTGGTTTGGGAAAATATGTAATTTCAAAGTTTAGGAAGGGAAAATATGTAAATGCCCCTTTAAGATACGTAACCTTTCTTATTGATTACATATGTTTCCATAGCATATGCAAGTATTTCATTAGCGCGCGTTTCATGTCGGTTCCATATTGTACTTTTGTACATAATTTGTAGAAATCTCATATCGATTTAATACCGGTGTTTCTTCTGGAACTTTATAGATTATATTAGTTTCTTCTAGGACATTTACCTCTTCTGGGGTTTCATTTATAATCGTTTGTGAGTTTTCACCAGCTGCGTTATTCTGCTCTTTCGTTTTCGGGGGATTTTATGTTTGGAACCAATTTATCTTCCACGTTTTCTTTCTATGGTAATCGCTTCCAGGATTACTTCAATTCGAGCAGATAAAATTTGATGCTAGTATATGTGAATTTGTCACTCTGTTAGTGTTTATGAATGCATCTAGTAACTCATTAGTTACTTTTTACGAATGTATGACATATTTGACTTCAGATTCATATTGACCTCTTCTAGGATCTAAATTTGATATTTGTGATGCATTTCATATTATTTCATGTATTACCAGGCCTTTCATTCTTATCTCCTCGTAAGACTAGAAATATAGTCAGATATGAATGACAATTAGCATACTGAGGTGCTATAAATATTTTTCCAGACAATCTTATAAGTGATTCCATTGTGATATAATATAGTGGCGGTATATAGATCGCACAATCAAATATCTTTATGTAGAACATATTTGTTTCTCTTATGGAAATTAGTTATTATGAGGAGTATTTGCCATTAGTAGTTGTATATTATTAGAATATTAGTATAACAACATGCAAAATAACATGCCCTCATGTAGAGATGAAATGGTTTTCTGGCCATACTTGTCATATAAAATATTGAAGATATTTAGTATTATTTTTGTTCATAGTTTCAATGTGATAAACAGAACTATGTATCAAGATACTATGTTTTTATTGATGTGCTTTATGATTAACACATAAATTTTGTTTGCTACTTCCTATATTGCGATTGAATTAAGTATCATTTGAAAGAAATATTGCCATTTAACATGAATTTAGTATTATCCACTTGGGCTTAGGATGTAATCATCAATTTTAAATGTGGGTTTCAACCTAATGGACATGTGTATACTATCAATTTTCCTTTGAGATATATCAACCGCAAAGTTTTAAGACTTTGTGGTTTCAATTAAATATTTTAAAAACCCACATATCTAAATGTAATCCTTTTCTGATGAACGAAAGTTGCGGGGTAAAAACGAAGATACCGTTTTCTCTTTATCGGAGAAGATTAGGATTCCGGCGATATATTTCATCGTTTCTTTTCTCAAACTCGAACAATTGATATGATGATTCGCGTTTTAATCTACTTGATTTTGATTTCTTTTCCATTCCGATATCCGTTAATTCGAAATTGATTTGTAAATTCAACTTCTGGGTTTCGGTTTGATGATATCAAGTGAAAAATTCTTAATTGTTCTTGATTCAGATCGCGAAATTCGATTTGAATGTGAAGGGTCTATTACTCTATTATATTATTGTGTGAGAATGGTGAATTTGATTATGATGTATAGAGGATTTCATGGGTAACGAGCGAATTTGATTTGATTATGATCCAAAAACCCGTTAGAGTTACACCTTGGGTAACGAGCGTGAAACCCGTTTAAGTTAGTTAACCAGGTATGGCATAAATTAACGAGATTTCATGGACCGGGCTTTTGGAAATGAGGGATGGGCTTAGTAGTCCATATTAGCTTAACTGTCTACCTATTCTAATAAAGTAAAAGAATTGTGGACACTTGTCATTTATTGGTTAATTCTTTTTCTTTCAAAACTAAGATCTTAATTAACCCTAATATATATATAATATATCAATAATTATTCACTTTTCTTTTATACTTTATTTATATTATATCTATACATCTTTATAAAAATAAATATTAACATATTATTTTACAATATGTTCCAAAATACTTTGTGAAATCCGAAAATCAATAACAAACCATGTTTGTCAAAGATTGAAAAGAATATAATTTCAAATGTTATAATTAACATATTTTACTATGTATATTATTGAAAATTGTAAATAAAAACAAAACTCGAATATGCTTTCAGTTTACAAAGTAATTTTTTAATCATTAAATTATAAATATATGCTTAAAAGTCAATCCAATTTTTTAAAATCAATCAGTTTGTCTATTATTATTGTAAATTGTCATATAAATTTAAAAAATATAAATCTATGCTTTAAATCTATCAATTTATTTTTGGTTAATTTAGTAAACTATATATATATGTGTTAAAATGTAAGGATAATATATATATATATATATATATATATATATATATCAATCACTTTCAGACATAACAAAGTTTATCATATTTAATTTCTTAGTTTATTTTATCAATGATTGTTTTTGGATTTTTGTGCAACTTAAATTTGATTTCTATGGGTTAAAAGTTGGTAAATACATTGTTTGGTACAAGTTAAATTGATTTATATCAAAATTTGTTACGGGTCAAAAATGAGAAATCTGAATATTTTTAAAAGTTTGAGAATGCAAATAGATTTATCATCAAATTTGTTATGGGTTCAAAGTATTGACTTGAAAATATCAAACGGATGAAAGTTAGAATTTTAAACATGATTCGGGTTTCAAAATTATTTTCAAGGGCAATTTTGGAAATAATCAAAAGGTTCGGATTTGACAAATTGACTATTTTTCCCTAGACTATTAAAATTTAAAAAAAGATTGCGAACACTTTCGACATGCCACTCTCGTACCTATCAATGCTTCTAACTTTTATCAAATTTGAAATATTTGTTTAAGCATTAACTTTTCCTTCAATGGTGATCAGAACGTTGTATGGGAAGCAAGTCATGCAAAGCTATGCTCAAATGAAGCAAAATATTCACAAAATTGAATGAGTTAACAAGTTATTTTTTATGTTGTCATTACGACAAAGTCGAGAAGCTTCCTGAAACTTATCAAAATCTTTTTCATGATATAGCTTAGAAAACCATAATTCTTGAAGAGCATCCGTCGTTACAATTGAATTCTCCTTTCCTTCGATGGTGGTAAACTGATAAATATATCAATAAAGATAACACTTATTCTGTATTTAGTCTGAGTGATTAAAACTACTATTGTATGAGAAGTCTTATTCCCGAAATTGGTTAATGACCAAAATTCTTTCAATTATACATATATGACACTAAGTATGAAATTTTTAATAGAAAGAGCGTTCTCGAGTATGTTTCTGCATGTGCATTTTTTTTATTAAGTTCATTTAAAAAAATTATTTTGTGATATAAATAAAATTAATTTATGTACATATAGTATAGATACAAGCATAGATGTAATACATTTTTCATATACGTTATATAATTATTTACTTTAATTTTATAATTTGGATCATCCCGTGTGTGATACGGGCTCTAAAGCTAGTTTATTAATAAACTAGTTAACCTATTATTTTTCTTAACCCTAGCCACCGAAAAATTTTTCCCTCTCTTCCCTCACACCACACCACCGGCCGTCGGCCTCCTATCTGCCGCAGCCGCCTGCTGTTCCATGGAGCCCACACCACTGCGGGCCACCTTACTGTCACTGCTGTCCCGGGGCACCACGCCACCACCGTTGCTGCTCCTCTACTTCTGCCAGCAACTGTTATCCATCGGCTGCCACCGCCACTGCGCACTGCCACTGCCACTACTGTACATCGCCGCTTCCGCTACCTAGTGCACCGCCACCGTCGGGTCTCGTTTGGCGCCTAGCGTTGCTCGTAAACTCTCGGTGTCTCGACCGGTTATTTATTAACGAGGTAAAATTATATGTGTGTGTGTATATATATTGTCGGTTTACATTTATATATATTTAATTGGTTTTCTTTGTAACTGTGCTTGTATAATTTATAACTGGATCCTGTCGAGTTTTGTTTTGGTGCTAATTTACTCGTTTATATTCCGCTGCGCATTCATTAATTAATAAGATTAATTATTATTTTTTATATTTATTAAACCAGTTTCAATAAATAAAATTTTAACTGATCACCACTGAAACCTAACAATATGTATGTGTGGATGCTCCTAAAGAAATTAACTAAAATTGATGCATGTCTAATGGGTTGAAAGTTATATGAACTTTGAAGTTTACTAAAAGGCAAAATACCTCAGAAACCGATTCATTAGAAAAGTTAGATAATGAGGGTGGTTGTTGCTTGCGCCTTTTCTGTAATTTGGCGGGACATTCTGTAATTTGGTGAGTGGTGTCGATTTGTTATGGTGAGTGCCCGTTGCGTAATAATTAGTTGATATGCATTGCAGATAGTTATTCATCATTCACACTATTTGCTTGTCATTTATATTGAAAAGTTGTTTGATGAAATGCGGTGGCATGCCATTTTTATTGAATATTATGTTATGGTTGGTGCTTACAAGTTTTTTGATGAAATGCGCATGTAATTATGTATTTTGGGGGACAACAAAAAACATTTTCTTTTTATCAACATCGCGATCTTCATTGGTTCTTTATATGGTGACATGTGGTTTTAGTATTGAAGTGTGTTATTATGTGTGTGTGTGAGGCCAAATTGATTAGGTGTTTGTTTTACTTCTTAGCTTTCAAATGTTAAGTGACTTAAGTGATTGTTTTCATAAATTTTTTGTGGCATTTGAAGTATATATGGTGTTTCATTATGTGCTTTTGTGGCATATGAATTTTACATGAATGCATAAAGTTAGCTGAATGTGAGGCTTGGTCTGCTTCATTTGTTCTTTACATGATAGACATGTGGTTTTAGTATTGAAGTATATGTTATTGTACTAGCTTTTGAACCCGTGTATTATACGGGATTTGTCAAATAACAAAAGAAAGTGGTTCAATTCGTTTATTTTTGTCAAAAAAAAATTGGCTCGGTATTTTTGTTAAAAAAGGTGGTTCAGTTCGTTTATTTTCGTTAAAAAAAGTAGTCCGGTTTGTTTATTTTGTTAAAAGCTGGTTCAGATCGTTTACATTTGTTAAAAAAAATAGTTCTTTAGTTTTGTTAAAAAAGTAGCTCGGCTCATTTATTTTTGACTGCAAAATTAAGTAAATGGGAAATAAAAAAATTATTATTTTACCCTAGCTTAATGGAAAAAACAAACAGGGTTAACGAAAAGTACTAAAATAGCATGATTTTGGAAACGTCAGGTGCTGATTTGCAAGAAATTTAAAAAAAATGTACTAAAGTTGCATGGTTGGTCAAACCTAGGTATAAAAATGACACTTAATTCAATAAGGAATAAAATCCACATTATGTTATAACCCAATTGATAAAATGGTTTTAACCCATGCCCCATGAATAGCTAAAATTAATGAGATGAGAGATTATGAATTAGAAGAAATGTAGACTTGACACCTAAGATTCAATATTTTCTTTTATTAACATAGTAAGATAAGATAAGATTTTCTTTTATTAACATAGTAAGATAAGTTAAGATTTGTGTATGAGGCATTACAGATTAGCCATTGTTTTTACTTAGCATTAAGCTTTTCAGTGTGCGTTATGTGATTGTTTCCATAAATATTGAGTGGCATCTGAAGTGATTTTACTTGCATTTTAGGACCCTTATTTGTGTCATGTAACATGTATTTTGCCACTTTGGCGGCTTGCAGCTCATTCGGTTCATTTGGTTGGTCTTCAGGCTTCTTTTTTTGTATGCCATTTGTGCATAAAAGAATCACGTTTGGTTGCATATTGTCTTGCAATCTCATGTGAGAGGCCGCTAGAGGTGTAGAATACAGAAGAAAACAAGGTTAGAAGAAAGTTGAAAAGGAGTGAGAAACTTTGAGCTCCAAGAAAGCAGATACGTTTTAAAGTTTTTTGTTTGTATTGTAATTCGTTTGAAAATGTCTTTGAGGCGACAATCTCCTATGTCTCAAGTGTTTATAGCTAGCTATTTTAGCGTTTCAAGTGTTTATGGCTATTTAATTGGTGTTACAAACCTTGCTACACAAAGAAATACAAAAGGTTACACCAATTGAAAAAGAAATACAAAAAATTACACCAAACCACCAACTAGGTTTTGATATAAAGAGGACACAAGGTTAATTGGCAGTTCAAGCCGGCGACATGTGTGAAATCTTTTCTATTTTTATATAATTTGATAAAATTCGTGTGTAAATTGTGTTCTAGAAAATCTTTTTGTCGTTGAAAAAATTGTGTTCTAGAACGTGTGTACAGAACTAGTTGTAACATATTCTGAGTTTGATTGGTTGTCATGATTTATGTTCTTTAGAATAATGTCGGTGGTCAACTCGAATTTGGCAAATGGTGAGAAAAATGGAGAAAACGGTCAAGCGGTTAAGTAAACCACCAAAAGTGCAGAACGCCACCGAGCTACCGAAGGCGACCCTCATCAACCCCTGAAGTTTAAGTATATTGTATTTCAAGTCCTCCCAATTCGAAACAAGAGTCTGTCATCAAATGTATTTAAAATTGGACTGGTTGTTAAACCGATCGCTCTATTAGTTTAATCAGAATACGGGTAACTTAACATGGAGGGAATACATATTTCTATGTAAAAATAACTTTTTAAATTATAATTTCTGAATTTATGTTGTTTTAAACCATTTTTTTTTTATTTTAACTAGTTTTCAACAGTTTTATAACAAAATACAAGTCTTCAAGTAATCAAGTTTCTATAAAAGTCAGAAACTTTTTAACTAGTTGTGTTTTTTTAAAGGCATACTATTAAAAGACATAACAGCAGCCAAATGAGTACATAATATATGTTATTAAAATATCTAGTTAGTTTTATTTAACATGACGCAGTTACGTGACAATGTGCTTATATAAACTTTAAACTTAAGGCATTGTTTATATTTTGCGTAATGTTTATATATCATTTAAGCTAATTATGATGTAATTTGGTTTTTGAATTCGGTTCAACCCATTTAATTGGTCCCAAACCAGGTAGATAGTTAAGATAGACTTCTCTATGTGGTCCGGACCCAAAAAACGTGGATGATTTATTACGAGCGCTGTATGTACGATGTGAACCCAACTATTGATATATGAAGTTCAAGTATATAAATACAACAGTTTAAATAATATAGATTTATAAATACAATAAAATAAACAAGAAAATGAACGGAACATGGAGATAAACAAATGGAAAACAGGATGTCATGCAAATGAACGTGGGCGTGATGTCTTCTGCACGCATCAATGTGTTTTTCTTAATTATAAGTTGATTTATATTAAAGTTTTTAATCTAAAAGTATCTTATAATTTATGAACTTGTATTATTTATAAACCATTTTCTATTTGTATATCATTTTCTGTTTGTATTTATCTTTATAGAAAATTACAAAAATTCAAGCTTTCTATAAAAAAAATCCAAACTCTTCTATCGGTATTATAAAAATACGAAAACCGAAAACAAGAAAAATGAATAAAGCATAAATACGGAAACCGTAAACATAAAAAATGAATGCATGCTTTATTCATTTTTCTTGTTTTCGGTTTTCGTATTTTTTATGGTACCGACTTTGAATGATATTGGGAGAAGTATAATCCTTATGTAAATGACATCCAATCCAACTTTCATGCATTAAGGTATTACAAACATGGATGATTATCATAAGAAATTCCTAATATATCATAAGATTCTCATTCTGAAAATCCATACTTTCTCAAACCAAGAAAACATATGGAAAATCCCTTATTTGGATAAATGCTATTAAGCGTACGTTTTCTAGTTGATACACATCATACACTATTCCAGTAAGATGATAAAAACCAGTTCATAGTCCACTAAAACTACATTATAGGCACATTGTGAGTGACGATCATAATGTTCAATTTCTACTGAGCAAACACAATTGATACCGTTTTAGGTACCGGTACTAAATTCGATAAAAACGATACGATATTCGGTTTATACTTTCGATATCGATAATGATATTTTTTGGTCTTCATTCCTTGGTAATCAAAGCGCAAAAATATACAAACAACTTATGCTCAGCTAACGAGCACCATAGTTTAAATTCCGAACACTAAACCGTAAATCATCATATTCTACTTTACATTTATACGAATTCAATATAAAAATTATATTTCTGGAAAACATTTCACATACAATACCGATACATTTTCTGATTTATCATTGCCTAGAAAGTCCATCACATCATCGAAATGATGAAATATACTAACCCAAACAAAACGTAAGGGTCATACTCATACTTTTGCATTTCTAAAACAAAAGGGGCATCTTTGAAACTAATCAGAACTACAACAACTTTTCAGCAATTAACCCAAACTCATGCTACAAGTACAAATAGTGGTCAATTGGCCATCCTTCATCAAACTCTCTCTCAATCAGTTAATGGTTATCAGCCCAAGCCCATAATCCAGTTTCATATCACAGTCGGAGAAAATGACCGGAATAGTTGACCTTCTGCCGAAAGAGTACGGCTACGTCATTCTCACCCTCGCAGCCTACTACTTCCTCAACTTCTATATGGGATTTCAAGTTGGCAGGGCTCGAAAGAGGTTAACAATTTAATATCCAATTCCTATTGTTTTAATTATATCATCATCATCATCATCATCATCATCATCGTACTCAGTATATCCCACCAATAGCAAAGCTATGGTAGGGTCTGAGGAGGGTAAGATGTAGACAGTCTTACCTCTACCCTATAAGGATAGAGAGGCTGCTTTCGGTGAGACCCCCGGCTCGATAGTAGTTTTGCATCAAGCCTTGGACATAAGGCACATAGCACTCAATCATCGGGACACCGTCTGATCGGTGCATGTACCCTTGTCTTTCGGCTATCAACGCCACTACATGATGCCTGATTAACCGTCCGTCACTTTTAACGTTATTTTCACGATATTAGTAAAATAACGTCAAAATTAGTGCAATTTCACTTTTGCCCACCCGAGGGTTCACACATATATACATCATATGTGCGCACCACAAGCAGGGCTAATTGTTTTAATTATATGTTAACAATTTTTTGTTTTAATATAGGTACAATGTTGCTTACCCTGCACTCTATGCCACCGAAGCCGATACCAAGGATTACAAATTGTTTAACTGTATTCAGGTTTGTACGGATCATTTCAGTGTAACTGGATTGACTTGTTGACCATACCAAATCATATCATAATATACATCAAACAAGGCGGGGTTTTCTGGTCCAGAGTGTTTCTATGTCTCGTCCTCCTTTCTAGTTTCTTACTAGTCAGGTTTTTCTTAATAAAATCTTTGCCGTTGAAAAAAAAGGCTGTTTGTTTAAGTTTTATTTTATTTTAAGCATCTAGGAATTTTTTTTATTTAGTCGTTGAAATATTCTAAGTCTTATTCAATCAAGACTTTCTTGAGTACGATTTAATTGTTTCAATCTGAAAGTGAAACACGATTCTCAGATAAATGATTCAAGTGTAAAATGATCTAGAAAACAACAATAGTTGAAAATTGATTATTTTGGTTTATTTAATTATGGATTTTTTTGGGATATGCAGAGGGGGCATCAGAACTCGCTGGAGACGTTGCCGATATTCTTTGTTATGATGGTGGTCGGAGGGTTTAAACACCCGCTTATTTGCAGTGGTTTGGGAATAAGTTACACCGTCACTCGGTACTTCTATTTCACCGGTTACTCATCCGGTGATCCTAATGGCCGTCTTCCAATTGGGTATGTTGATTTTGTTTTTAAGTACTTGTGTTTTGTGTTTAAGATTTCTAGTCTGGTTTGATTTGTTGTTGAAATTTTTTTGGTCTATGGTGACTTTTTGTTGCACACATGGTGTGAATTGAAATTGATGGTGGCCTACTATGGACCGATTAAAATAATGTATTCATTTGAGACTGGGTTAGTCTACCTTATTTTTATCGTATTGATTGTTAATTTGAGCAGGCCATTTATTAAAGCTTTGGTTATTCACACGTCAGTTGACCTATTCAAACACTCCAACCATACAAGTCGTATGAGACCTGTATGACTCGTATTGATAGCGATGAATCTAATCAAAATGGAATAGACGTTAAGAATTTAAACGAGTCAGCTGTTAATTTCCTTGGGCCTGGGCCGGCTATTATATATGGATCGAGTGAACAGAATGGGCCAGTGGGCATTGGGCTCAAGCTGGTCCAGATGAAAAGTGAAAATTGCCGATGACACATACAAAGGGTGTACGAATATAACATTCTTTAATTAAAAGTTTAAACATGACAGCCCAAAACCTTTTTAAAAAATTGTGTTGTGTTACAAATGGTTTTACACACGTGGTAAATCAAAACTTAGACAAAGTAAATCAAACAAAAAATTCGTAAAGATCGATTATTTTCATGTTGAATTCGTGTTGGGTTACGGGTTGCGTAAAGAATTACAACTTCATCACTCACTAGGCTGTTTTTGCAGGGGATTCAATAATTTGGCACTATTGGGACTAGTGGTAGTCAATATATGGTTCGGTGTGACTCTTGTGAAGGCATAAATAAGAAGCATTGTGAAGAATTATGTGATTTGGTGATAGTTAATTACTTAAATCAGACCATTTTGTTCTTGTGTTGTTTATTGAGTGTTAGTTGAACTGTGCGCCATAAAGAAGGTGTTTTGGAATGATTGTTCCAAACACCTTCTAATTACAATCGTTTGATTTTTCATTAATCACACTTTTCCTTTTCTTAATAATTTAATATTATTAAATGCACCACAAAAATCAAGACTTAAAAGAGACGATTTAGGGTTGATTGGGTGTTAAGTAGGAGTGAGCAAATAACTAGATCGTAACCAAATTAACTAGACCGGATTAACCAAACAAACAACTAACTGACAGTTTGATGAAGCCATAACCGATTAACCCATTATTGTGGTTTGGTTATGGTTTTGGCGTGTGGATAATTAGTTAACTGATTATAAATTTAAGATTGAAAGAATTCTACGAATGGTCCCTGTGGTTTGAATCAAATTTTAAGTATGGTCTCTAATGTTTAAAACTTGCATGTATGGTCCCTAATCAAATTTGGTTTCATTATTGGTCCAAAAAGATAACTCAGTTAACTTTTGGTGTTAAATTTTACATGTGAGGGGTAGTTTAGTCCATTTAATTCTTTCGTCTTTCTCTCGTTCCTGTTAGAGCATTCACATCCCTTCCACTAGTTTTAAATCTAAAATTATACTAAAAATCATTACATTTTTTTTAATTAAATAATATTTTTTTTATACCTTTATCATTACATTTTCTCTATCCTTCACTCACAACCACTTTAAAAAAAATAATAAAAAATTTATAGGATGCTACAAAAACTTTTCAAATATACAGAAAAATCGTTGCGTAATAGTTAGGACAAAGCAGACACAAGCAATAATGCCAAATTACATAGTAATCAAATATGGCAAAGATTTGGTACATTTCTTAACGATGAACCATCTTTGATTTTGGGATTAGAAGATCTAGTCTTGAGGTTTGAGGTTGGGGATAAGTGCGAAAAAGAGTTTTTGTTATATAACAACATTCATATCCTACCGATCAAATTATGTGAGTGGAGTTTTATAAATTAAGGAGTGACTTATGGTGTTGTGAGTAAATGAGAGAGAAAATGAAGTGATTTTTCTGTATATTTGAAAAGTTTTGTACCTTATAATTTTTTTTTTATACTTTTTGTAAGTGGTTGTGAGTGAAGGAGAGAGAAAATGTAATGATAAAGATATATAAAATATTATTTAATTGAAAAAAAAAAGAGAAAATGTAATGAATTTTAATGTAATTTAGATTTAAAGTAGTGGAAGAGATGAAAATGCTCTAAAAGGAAAGAGAGAAAGACGAAAGAATTAAATGGACTAATATGAGAAATCGAGTCAAAACAAGTGTTTAAATGAGAACCAGCTGCCAAAATCTGGTCATCCTCGTCGTGCTACGCAACGGGTAGGTTACCCAAACTTTTCCATAATGCCAATTTAGTCCCACATCTTTCCAGAAATGCAATTTTAGCCCGAGATAAGCGATTTTATGAGTTGTTTAACATGTTTATGTGACTTAACAAACGAAGTAAACACAATAAAATACTAATAAATACTCATTTTCATTGATAATGGAATATCCGAATTACGTATCCAAGTCGGGTAAACAAATACATTCAAAACCAAAAATTGACGAATGCCACGGTTTTCATTAAGGACTTTGAGTTCCTTTGTACATAAAGACAAGTGCTCATCAATTTCTACCACGTGGTTTGTAAAGGTGTTCTTAAATCTTCCGAAATCTTCTTCCCCTAAGCCATTTAGTTCAGATAAATCTTTGGTTGTTTCCCCTAAATTCCTTTCTACTTGAGTCTTTTCCATCCCATGAACTAATTTAGATACACCAAATGTTTCAACTATAGCCTCTACCAAGGGCCATATAAACTGAAAACGTTCATTTACCAGATCAAACGTTTGTGTCATACGCGCAATCTTGTCCTTCATATCCATGACTATGTTTTTCAACCTAGCCGGACCCATCTTGATCGTTAAGTTCATTTCCTCTGCAGTATTGGATTTAGGTTCAGGTTTAGCATGGATGACTCTACTGATGTCATCATGTATAGCCCAAACCATCTTCTTTGATCCCTCTAGTTCAAGCTCGGTCGACTAAACATCGACTTCAGATAGAAACAGTCCCGCCTTAACGTCCTTAAGGTGATCATCCATTATATATATATATATAGGAGAAGTATAGTTTGAAAACCCTCTTGAGTTGAGAAAACCCGTGAAAACCCTATGTAACATCGTTTTTTTTTTTGTTACATGTAATATATGTTTTCACATTTCATACAAAACATCGAAAACATAAAAAAATGTTTTGCTATTTTTTTTACATTTTTTTAGTAATTTTTATATATGTTTTCAGGAGAGAGAAAATGTAAATAAACTTTTACATTTTTTATTAACTTTAATTGTGAACCACAACATTTAACCTTTAATTAAAAACATATGATTAACAATGAGTTTATAGAGTTTTTATAATTCAAGTGGGTTTTTATTCTAACCCAACCCTATATATATATATATTAACAATTGTAGTTTTTTTAGAAAGACTAACAATAAGAGATAGTTCCATTATACCATCGAAGAATCGTGTGTATCATCCAATGTTTTGAAACCCGGTCCGGTTCGAGTATTTAGCCCGTTTTCTAAAAACCCGGGTGGTTTTTACGGTTGGGCGGTCGGACCGGACCCGGTGACCCGTCGGGTGAACCGGTAAACCCACTTTTATTATTATTTTTTAATCAAAATTGATCTAAAATCTAGCCCATAGACTATTAGATATCATAATCGTCGCTCTCTACCTTTGGCCGGACCTCCGGCCGACCAAGGTTTGTGTTGATAATGACAAGTACCGCATGTATTTTTGTAGATTCACCTGTAAAATACCACAAAAAAAATGGTGGCGGTGATCGCTGCAAGTTAGGGTGAGGCTTGGTGTGCTAGTGAAAGAAAGAATACAAGGGTTTGGTAGGGTTCAGCAGAAAAGATGTAATAAGCATTCATTTTTTAATTGGGCTTTTCAAAGAGTTTTTTTTATCAAAATAGGGTGGCGGAGAAAATTATTTATCGGATGATTTGAAAATTATTTATTAAAATAGGTTTTTCTTTAAAAAAAATTATTTTTCCTTTTTTAAATTTATTCAACATATGATCCCACCACCACAACCTCTACCCAGCCCCACCCCAAACCCACCTCCCCTTGACTTTGTTTTCAACCGTTTTTCCGATCGTTGGTGACTGAACAGCCAAGAAGTTGGTGGCAAATCCTCATGAATCTTATCTCCCCCTCCCACTATACCACCATTATCATCTGGCAACACGAAAAGCTCACATTTTTCGTGATTTTCCGGGCAGATCCGGCATGTATGACCCCCCAACAGAACTCGTTGTTGATTTTGATTTGCACCACTCGCACCACCGCCACTGCAACAAACACAAATTTCTTGTTGATTTGGATTTTGAGAGGAGCGAGAGGGAGACGTATTATTGTGGCATGAAGTTGCAGGTTTCTCCGGCGATGGTGAACTCGTTTTTCCGACACGGGGAGGTGAGGGGGTGATTTGGACGCCTTGGGTGCGACGACGGTAACCCGCCAAGAAGGCAAGGCCTCAAAGTGGTGTTGGGAACATTAGTTCAGCTGATGATGTTGTTCGCCGGAAAAACGTGACTCGGGTTTTAACCTAAAAGATTCCCGGAATCTCTGCAAAATCTTGGGTGTGACGTGCGTATTAGCTTCAGAATGTTGTACAATGGAGGAAGAGAAGGATTATTTGGCTGAATTAGTGATTGTTGATGAGCAGTTTGTCGGGAAAAAAGAGGGTCACGACGTCACGCAACAATGGATTGCTGGCCATTTTGGTTAGAAGTTAGAACGGGGATGACAAAAGTCAAATTGTGGCAGGTGCTGAATTTAGTGTTTTTTTTCTTTTTTAAATTAAAAATGATGGGGTCCTATTTGGTTAAACCCAATTTGGTAAATACTTTCTATATCACCCGTACAGGTAAATATTTTTCTCCACCAACCTATTTTGATAAAAAAAAACTTCTTTTCAAAGCCTAAAGCCCTAAATAATGTGTAGAGCCCACCATTTAATGCGTGAAACATAAAAGTGTTGGTTCCAACGTCCAACTTTTTATGGTAAAAGTAAAAACTAAAAATTAAAGTCATTTATTTCTCAACATATTTTGTTCAACTAACACATTAACATAAATTCTAAATTTATATTATATTAGTTTTAGAGTCGTGTCATACACAGGATAATTCAAATTATAAAATCATAAGTAAAACAAATACTTACATAGCGTATATGAAAAAAAGTGTATTACATCTTTGCTTGTATCTATACAATATGTACATAAATTGATTTTATTTATATCACAAAATGATTTTTTTAAATGAACTTAATAAAAAAAATATTCGTGCAAAATCGTACCCGAGAATGCTTATTTCTATTGAAAAACTCATTCTCGGTGTCATATATGTATAATTGAAAGAATTTTGGTTATGAACCAATTTCGAAAATAAAATTTTCATACGGTAGCAGTTCTAACCACTCAGTCTAAATATAAAAGAGGCGTTACCTTTATTGATATATTTATCAATTTACTACCTATAAAAGGAAAGTATGATATTAAATTGTAGCAATGGATGTTCTTTAAGAACTATGTTTTTCTGAGCTACACCATAAAAAAAATTTTGATAAGTTTCAGAGGGCTTTTCGACTTTGTCATAATGACAACATAAAAAATAATATGTTAACCCATTCAATTTTGTGAATATTTTGTATTTCTCAACATATTTTGTTCAACTAACACATTAACATAAATTCTAAATTTATATTATACTAGTTTTAGAGTCGTGTCATACACAGGATAATTCAAATTATAAAATCATAAGTAAAACAAATACTTACATAGCGTATATGAAAAAAAGTGTATTACATCTTTGCTTGTATCTATACAATATGTACATAAATTGATTTTATTTATATCACAAAATGATTTTTTTAAATGAACTTAATAAAAAAAATATTCGTGCAAAATCGTACCCGAGAATGCTTATTTCTATTGAAAAACTCATTCTCGGTGTCATATATGTATAATTGAAAGAATTTTGGTTATGAACCAATTTCGAAAATAAAATTTTCATACGGTAGCAGTTCTAACCACTCAGTCTAAATATAAAAGAGGCGTTACCTTTATTGATATATTTATCAATTTACCACCTATAAAAGGAAAGTATGATATTAAATTGTAGCAATAGATGTTCTTTAAGAACTATGTTTTTCTGAGCTACACCATAAAAAAGATTTTGATAAGTTTCAGAGGGCTTTTCGACTTTGTCATAATGACAACATAAAAAATAATATGTTAACCCATTCAATTTTGTGAATATTTTGTTTCATTTGAGCATAGTTTTGCATGACATGCTTCCCAAACAACGTTCTGATCACCATTGAAGAAAAAATTAATGTTAACATAAATATTTCAAATTTGATAAAAGTTGGAAGCATTGATAGGCATGGGGATGGCAAGTCGAAAGTGTTCGCAATCTTTTCTTTAATTTTAATAGTTAAGGGAAAAATAGTCAACTTGTCAAATCCCGAACCTTTTGATTATTTCAAAAAATGCCCTTAAAAATAAACTTGAAACTCGAATCATGTTTAAAATTCTAACTTTCATACTTTTGACATTTTAAAGTCAACACTTGAACCTATAACAAATTTAACGATAAATCTATTTTGCATTCTCAAACTTTTAAAAATACTCAAAATTTTCATTTTTGACCCGTAACAAATTTTGACCTAAACGTAGTTAACTTGTACCAAACAATCTATTTACCAACTTTTGACCTATAAAATCAAATTTAACTTCCACAAAAACCCGAAACAATTTTCATTTAAGAAACATGATTTGTTGTTGATTTTTGGAATTCACTAAGTATTTTGAAATATATAGTAAAATAATATGTTAATATTTATATTTATAAAAATATATAGATATTATATAAATATAGTGTAAAAGGAAAGTGAATAATTAGTGATTTATTACATATATTATGGTATATTAGTTTTTGATGGAAAAAAATTGTAAGAATTAACTAAAACATGACAAATGTCCATATTTATTTTACTTTATTAGAATAGGTAGATTTACTTTTCAACCAGTCCAAAATGCTATATATATAATTATATAATTATTTATGATGTCATCCGGGTTAAACACCGGTCCGCCCTTCTGGGTCGGTCCGACCTTTGACCCGGTAAGGCACCCGGGTCGATGTCCGAGCCGGGTCTAAAAACATTGGTATCATCTAAAGAAGAGAAATCATGTGTATCGTCTAAAGAAGAAATGTAGTTGGAATACGGCAATTTCACATTCATACTCGCAAACAAACCCTCGTCATCGCCAGCGAAATCAAACCCTAGGCAGGCGGCATGTCATCACCATTGTAGCCATGTCCCACCTCTGTTTTCTGTTTGGTTTGGTTTCGTTTTATTTTCTAATTTTTGTTGCATTAAGTTTTGTTATTGGTTTAATAAATCCTATTGTATAATAACTAGATTAACGCGCCGGGGCAATTGGTTAGGTGTTGGTAAAACTCGAACATTGGTAAAGCCCGAGCGTTCCTTCGGTGAATTGAGGCGAATACAGTTAGGATCGTTTATGTTCGGTACGGTATAAACACCTTTGGTAAAACCTTAGCGTCCAATATATATATATATATATATATATATATATATATATATATATATATATACACGTCAAATTAACATATTAAAAAATAAATTATTTAAAACGACATTTGTTTGGTCGGTAAACCCGGCGGTGGTAAAACCCAAGTGTTGTCGGTCCAGACCACTGAGGCAGTAACTGGACACGAATTCGGTCAGTTTCGGCTACGTTTGTTATGGTACCGGAGCTAAAAATGGAAAAATATAAAAACTGAGTGGACCAATGAGGTGGTGTTGGTCGGTAAACCAGGGCGTTGGTAAAACCGAGTGTTTTCGGTCTCGGAAGTTGAGATGTTGAGTCTATGCTAATTCAGTCGGTTTCTGTCACGTTCATTATGATATCAGAATAAAAAAAACAAAAGAAAAAAAATTGTCATCTGGTCAGCTTCCGTTATGTTCTTTAATTACGATACCAGAACGAAAAAAAATGCTATGGACAAGTAAGGTGCCGCCAAGTTGCCCAATGACGGCTTAGCGGCACCAAACTTGTCATTTATATTATATAAATAATAAACCAAAATCATAAACTAAGATTAATCCTTTTTCATGAAACTGTTGGGAGATATTCACAGTGGTGGCGCGTGAGACATGGCCAATGCGTAGCGGCTTGTTTTACAACGAATGAGGAGCTGTTTATCTTGAAATCTCCCGATAAATGTAACCGTGAGTAGTTGTAATTATATTTGCGATTTCTCAATGCGAATCTCAACAAAATTGTGTTGGAATTGAGCTCTGCAATCGTGTTGTTTGATGGCACGTTAAGACGACGGCGTTGTTACTGGTTGAGTTCTGCTCGGAAAATTGTACCAAACATAACGGTCACGACAGTGTTGTTTATCTCGGTTCGTATGTGTGTAGATCTGAGAAGTCGAGGATTTTATGAAAAAGAAGTTTGTAGGCAATTACCGCAAGCGCCGATGAACGGTTTTGCTCATTGCTGATAATCTTGAGGCCGGCAACATTTTGCTTAGAAAAGACTTTCAAAGGTAAGAAAAGGTAACAAAAAAATATTTTATATTAATGGAGGAATAAAATAGAATAAAGAAGAAGATGAGATATCCTAGATGATGACCGGAAAAATAATAGTGTGCAGGAGTCCCAAGGACAAGATGAAAAGCAAAAGAAAAGAAAAGAAATAGGCAAGAATCATGAGGCTATGATACCATGTAGATAACGGTAAAATAGTTGATTAATTAGTACTGTGTAATCAATTAGAATATATAGCGAACAGAATGCAAGCTCTAAATACTTAATGGGCCCTTGTGCTCATAGTATAAAACCTAATTTCCTATAACAATGTGGATAAGTTGGTGTAGACATGCATATCGTGTGTTTAAACAAACAATGACATGAATAAGATGTAGCTAGACATGCATCTTGTATTCCTGTTGCTTTAGGGACCTAGGAGAAAGCAACAACACCGTTAGTCTCACCTTAATTGTTTATTTCCAAACACGGCTTTAGGGTAAGATTAAGTTTTTTTTTTCTTATAATGCTTCAGAGTAAGATTAAGTATTTTTTTATATAATGCAGAACACTAATTTGGTAAATGCTTGTAGGAGTACATGCGTGAATGTCACGCTCATAAATGTAGTATAGTTTCGAGGGAGTTGAGCTTTGCTGAAAGATAAGTAGATGACTTGTCTCAACCAAGAATAACTTGAAGACTTGTCGGCATTTTATACGAGGAACATCCATGTCACAATTAATCACTTGCTTGCCACACCTCATTTTTGGTGGCATGCTGGTGGCTGCCTGGTCTATGCTTTTAACTAGTCTACGTGTGGCTTTGACTAATGACGTTTGGAGCAACATGGTTTGGTGTAACAAGGCTCAGACTAACAAGATCTCCTGAGTAAAAAGGTTTTAACCAACACAAGCCGGTGTAAATGTGTGTGTTCTTATTTTTGGCATGCCCACATACACTACAAAAAAGAATGGTATTTGGGACTAAAAATGTAGTCTCTGTTGCTCCTCGATCAGTACCTATTGGTTATCGAAGACTGATTTGACAGTCCCTAGCCAGTAACGAATGGCTAGTCCTAGATAGTGGTTTTAGTAACTGAAAATCAGTCTCTGTTGTATGGCACCAACAAAGACTAATGGTCAGTCTCCAATACCTATAAATTCAATCCCCAATTTGGCCTTTGTTACCACATCATATCAGTTCCCAAAACATTTCTTTAGTGACTGCAAATCAGTATCTGATAGTATGATATTTTAGTCCTAATGTATAACTTTAGAGACTGAAAATCAATCTTCTAAACAAAGGCTATATTGTCCCTAATACATTACATTGGGTTTGTAATTTCATATAAAATAAGTCTCCAATAAAATGCTTCAAAGACAGAGAATTAGTCCCCGACCTACTTGTTTTAGTCGTTTGTAAGCCTCTTTTAAGGAGTGAATTTTAGTTCTAAATATGTATATTTAGATTCTAATAATTAGTCTCTTAAACTACTCTAATATATTATCAATGAGTACTTTCGGTATCTAATATTATATCTCAATTCCAATATATTTATTTTACAATTTAAAAAGACGTTCTCAATACAAGTTAATTCGGTCCCCAAAATATATTCGCTGTCCCTAACAAATCCCATCGATGACTTAAATCTGTTTCTTGCTTTCCCGAAACCACAATATATTCAAGCAATAGTATCATAAAAGTTACGAATAAAATAATACAAGTCAATAAATTCTAAAGGGGTTCTGTTAAATATACCAAAAAATATACCAAAGTCAAAGACCAAAAGTTGTCAGCATTAAACCAAAAGTTGTCAGCATTTAGTTGTCAGCATTTAATGATACACATTTATTATTAGGTGTATCATTTATTCTTTTTTATTAACTTATATATACATATTTTTTATTAACTTTTTATTATTAAGTGTATTATCTATTCTTTTTATTAACTTTTTATTAATTTTTAGGTGTTCGGGTCCCATGAAGAATTGATGAATTGGGTACAAAACTTGGCACGCTCTCTTGGTGTTGTCGTCGTCACTAAAAGATCGAACAAATATCCTAATGGGTTCGTGTATAAAGTTGTAATCATGTGTGATCGTGGCGGAAAATATAAAGTTAAGGATTCAAGTAAAGTTTCTGGCACAAAAAAAACTGACTGCCCATTCGAATTAGAAGGGAAATATTCAATAGAATATAATTCCTGGACGTTAACGATGATATGTGATGAACATAACCATCCGCCTGTACAGCATATGGAAGGCACGTTAGTGAATGCATGCAAAGAAGTTTTCCCGAATGCTACTCAATTACTTTGTAGATGGCACATTAGTCGCAACATATTCAAGAACTGTAGGCAATCTATCAGGTCAGCACGTGATTGGGACAACTTTCTAAAATATTTATAAAGATATGTTTGTCAGGGATGTAAATTCATTGTATCATGACTTGTGTTTTTTTGGGTCACCTTGTCCAGAAGAACACTGGATGAAAATGCCTAAGGCAGGTGTTCTGATTGCCAATAGGTTTGGTGTTATCATCCATTCTTTAAGCATGTCAGGCAGTACCACTATTTTCCCATTTTGGAGTGGTCCAGAAGAAAGTCAACATCACAGAGCTCTTACAATTGCTTTAGTATTTGGTGAGACCCATTATGTCATGGTAGAGTTACAAGGAGAATCCCCAATGCCTGTTATCACGCCTTATTGGAATCTTAACAATATTAGCCGGTCTGCAGTTAGGTGGGAAACAATGTATAAGTCGCGTCTAGAACTGTACAGCCAACTTTATTGTCCTGAAAGTGGGTTTGTGGATTTAAGTGATTAATTATTTTAGTGTTTTTACATTCATAATGAACTTGTATTTTCGTATTTATATATTTGAGTACTTTTTAGAAGACTAGTAATATTCATAATTGTATAATAAAATATTTAATATACTATTATTCATACTAGTATTGCAAAAAACTAATTACAATAGCCTTTAAAAAAACCTAATTAAAAAATAGATATTAGTAGTTTAAATAATTATTATGTAATGATTAGTAGTTATATTTAAATAAAATAGAATAAAAATGATTAGTAGTAGATTAATAGGGTTGACTTGGTATACCAAATAAAAACTTTTGGTATATTTAAAGCCCCCCATTCTAAAGTTATGAGCGTCTTAACAAACGTCCTAAATCGTGTTGTCCCTATTGCCGTATAATCCATCTAAGCCTACAGCTTCATTACTTGTAGGTGTGTATATATTGTGGCATTGTGCTCTTGAATTCTGAAGGCTTTCATGAATATGACATTCTTTCATATTTCTCCTTCTCTGTAACATTAAAACACCATAACTTCAATTAGATTTAGAAATACAAAATCATCAAAACATGATTAAATCAACCAAACTACTAAAACTAGTTTAAAAGGGGTTGTATTTTGAAAAAAAAAAAAAGAATTAACACACAAACATTATTAAAAATCATAAAACATAAGAAGACACACCAAAGAGCAATGATATTATTTCTATAAAGATGCCCTTGAAAACTTGATCTGCCATAAAATCTTATCTTGATGCTGAATCATTCCAGAAATCTTCACCCAAAAGCAAACACACGCGAACCTTCAAAACAAAAGGTAAGAACAAAACCAGATCAACACATACTTATAGTAATATTTTTTTTTCTAAAACACACTGGAAGAAAGATTGTTGGATTCTGAAATCAACGAAGAGATCTATCAAAATCAACTGAGAAATGGTAAAAAAGTTCATACAACCTAATAAATAGCGGGCGAATTTACATAGTGGTTTGGACGGGATTTGGAAAGAGGTTTTCGTTTTCATTTTTGATTTTTGTGAAAAGTGTTTTGGATTCCCGCTCCTTTGCTACTCGTTTGGAAATTATTTGCATTTCTCAACATTTATTTTGTTTTTTCATATTTTGTTTTTCCAATATGATGATATATATAATGTTTGGTTAACACTTCTATATTTTATAATATTTTTATTTTGATGAAAGTTTTAATAAATAATTGTAAGTAGCTTACATGCAGGACAAATATGGTGTTGGAGCATATAATAGGTAGGCACTCTAAAATTTGTGAGTGTGTATTTTGTTTTTTAGAGTGTAGTTGTAAGTGATTATAAGATAGAAGAAAAGAAATTTTACTGTTTATAAGTAAATTTTGAGAAACATTGTTCATCCTCTATAATATTTTACTATTTGTTGAAAGTGGTTATGAGTGTAGTAGAGATAAAATGCAATAATAAAGATATAAAAAAATATTATTTAATTAAAGAAAGAGAAAATATATAACAATTTTAATATAATTATAGAGATTGAGATTAAATACCCGCCGAGAATTTTGTTGCATAAAAGAATGTTGGCATATATTTAATCCTGAACTCAACTATTTAATAATGAATACCAGATGGAGCCTATGTGATATGATGGGAAACTCATACAGTGCAACAGTTATATGGTTTGTTTTGTTCAACCGAGTTATAATTTGAGTAAATTACCTTTTAATTGATAAATTAGTTCAAAATAAGTTTTTAAGTTAGTATTTTAAGTTTATAAATTTCAAATAATAACTGTAACTTGGTAGATAATAAAAGAAATTAACGAACCAAACACGCGTCAAAGTTATTTTAGACATATTACAACTTGGTTTTGTTGTTTTTTACTAGAGGTATCATAGCAAACCTAACCGATACCTACTAGCTTTGTGTGGAAACGTTACCACAACGCCCGTGTTTTAATTTCGTTATTTAATTTGTTTTAAACACGTTAACTTAACAAAATTATTTTTGGCTTTAGTTTTGATACCATAACAAATGTAGCCAATATTGACCAAATATGCGTCAACTCGCAAACAGCACCCGTGTTTTACCAAACCCAGAAGAGCCATGACACAATACACCGGATATATACCTAGTTAGTTTTAAGAATGTTTTTCAATTTTCCGTATTATTCATTTAACCTTTACTTTTGTTTTATAGATAGAAAAAAGAGCATTAAATTAAGTTTTCTATATTATTTATGAATACGATATATTTTCAAGAGTTTACCATTTGAATAATTATTTATTGATGTAGTTGCTTATTAAAATATTAAAATATAGAAAAATAAATATATGTGAAAATATGTATAATATTTTAATAAAATACATAACTCTGAATTCATCCTCTAATATTGCACCATATCATATTGGCTGAACGCTGATAAAGCTTATGTTCGCTGTTATAGTTAAAGCTCCTGCTCATGAGCAGTTTCCCAAACATTCCCCCTAAACAGTCAATAACTCGGAGCAAGCCGGCTCGCATTAGCCGGCCCGTCAGCGCCCCCAAAACTGGATGGTGCTACAGCTATCGTGAATGATGTGGCAGAAGGAAGAAGATAGCGCACCTTGTTCACGGCTCGACAACAGACAGTCTAATAAAGATGCATCATAGTTTGGAACTTTGGATATTGATAGTAGTTTTTTTTTTTTTCAAAAAGCTAAAATCTTACACTAACTGAAAATTGATCCGTTGCCAAATTTAAAATATCAAGATCACAAACAAATTAAAACATTATTTACTGGGGGTTTATGACAATTTTTATTGTGATGCTCCTGGAGGGGTATCATATAACAAATAACAATGTGGATTGTGGAGTATGGATTCATAAACTATCAAATATAAAAAAAATGATTGTTCTATATACAAAGGAGTTTAAAATTGAATATCAATCCATATCTGGATTCGTTTTGTGTTTATTTTCTCAAAATGGTTCATGTATCCATTATTGGAGATTTAATATCAATTCTTAATTATTTGGAGACTAAATATCACTCTCAATTCTTAAAGCATTCTCATCCCATCCCTGTCTATAAACCAAAAATTACATTAAAACTCATTTTATTTTCTCTCTCCATTTCAATTAAATAATACTTTATAACTTTTATCATTACTTTTTATTTTTCCTTCACTCACAAACACATTCAAAATACATTAAAAAATTATAGGAGATGAACAGTAATTTTTCAAATATACAGAAAATCATTACTTTTTCTAAAATATAAAAATTCTTCACTCACAACATCATGAATCACTCTCTAAATTATAAAAACACCCCTCATATAATATAAGGGGTTGGATGAGAATGTTCTTAGTTCTTCCATTTGCAAAACACGCTGGAGACTAAATATCACTCTAAAATAAGGTTGCGAAAAAATATGTATGAGACAGATTTTCAACCCTTAATACTTCTCATCAAATAGTAATTTTATGTAACATAATGGGAGACTGAAAATTAGTCACCGGTAATTTTCTATCCAAAAGGCGCTCAAGACTGAATATTAGTCACTAATTCGGCTCGTTTACTAAGTATGATGGACTAATAATCAATCCCTAATACATTCCCTTTATATTAGAGACTGAAGATTAGTCTTCAAGAAATTTGCATTATTTTTCATTATTGAAAGAATATATTTGAAACTGATATTCAGTAACCAATAAGTTTTCCTTCAAAAAGCTTTGTCATGCACATACATTGGCGACTAAATTTTAGTCTCTAATAAGGTGTTTTAATATCAACGACTAATTATTAGTCACTAATATGTGATGCGTAAAAATCAGTCCCTAATACTACCAGCAACTAAAAAATCAGTCCTAAATATTATGTATTTGATACTGAAACATTAGTCCCTAATACTATAGTCCCCACTGGTTATTTTTTTTAGTGATAATTGGTTTAGAAACAACCATTCATAGTCACATCACTAGAAAATAACAATACAATAAGAAGTCACGATCTCCAAATCAAACTCAATATCTTAAAAGGAAAAGCCACACTTCTAATTTTTTTATAGGTTATTCATGTGAACGATTTCACACAAACTGAACTCACGTGCCACTTTATATACTTATTACAAAAACTGTAAAAGTATGCTTACTTTAGCTTTAACTTTTTAAGATTTTGAAAATGAAATGCCTTTTTAAATCCATAACTTTTAAATCATATTTGAAACTAAACACTCTCTCTCAACACATAATAATTTATTTGGAACAAAAGTTTATGATGATATATTGTAGTTTTTAACGTATAAAAAATGTTCAAAATACAATTGATTGATTAAAAGAAAGAATAAGATTGTCGGATAAAACAGACCGAGAATACTAAACTAAAAACCAGATCCACGACCCACATGCGATTCTGATTCCTTTTGCCTTTTGTATCCCAAGATGACCGTTGTATCTCCCACTTGTTTTTAAAACTATCAACGTTACACTTACACCCCTCAAAACGTACACTTCTTACCCAAAAGCACAGAAATTTTCTAATTCTCCATGTATGTACATATCGAATTTCATAAAGCGAAAAGAAATGCCAACTAAAAAAGTTGTTCATTTAAAAATAAAATAGCTACTACTAGAATCATTAAATGATTTAACAATGAGATATTAAGACATTCATCAAACTTTTTATTTAAATTGTTGTCACTGAAATGCGTAGTTTGATAGGCTGTATATGAATCTACTATCACTTTCTACAGTGACGTACAAGTTTGAATCCATCCATAATATATCCATATCAGTGAGTCGGTCATTAACATAACATTAACAACATGTCTAAATGAGTTTGTGAATATGACAGCAAAATATGCCATAATAATGTTTAACTTATATTTATTTTAGTAATAAAATATCTCACATATCATTCACTAATACTAAATTCTAGCAATTAAGTAGATAAAGGACTTGCAGCATAAGCAATAACATGTGTAAAAATGTGTGTTCCTTTCTGAAGATGTAGGTCCCAGCAGGGCCCAGTTGGACCCGCAAGACTTACCTTGAAGAGGGACGTCTACGCAAAGACCAACTGGTTCCGCAGGACCCACCATGCTCAGAGAGATGAAGACCTTACGCGCAGTACGCCAGCTGTTCCCGCAGGAAAAGCCTCCCAATGGTGAAGTACCCCGCCTGTTCCCGCAGCTGCGGATACAAGCCATCAGGGAAGGCTACCCGCACTAATAGCATGGCTACACGCACAAGGCACTAACTCTCAATAATTCAGTAATGTCACCTGAAGAAGGAATGAGCAAGGCGGGAATACTCCCGCCCAAATGAGCCAGTCCGTACGCTTCTGGAGGATCTTTTGTACTATACCTGCCAAGGTATGGACAAAATAGACAAGATCTGACCAAAGCAGCCCGTGAACCAATCACAGGGTGACAGCTCACTGACAACAGTACGACGAGGAGCACCCTCTAGTACAAAATGTCACTATCAGCCGCTGCCTACTCACCAACCCTTATCGTGGCACGTACATAGCCTGCAGTTAGTGGAAAAGGAATAGTACACAGCCGGCCATGTCACTATCAGCCGCTGCCTACCCACCAACCACCAGCATGGCACGTGCGTAGCCCACAGTTGGTAGAAAAGGAATATTATACAGCTGGCTGTACCTGCTTGGAAACCTACCTTCGGCTATAAATACTCCAACACCTTGGAACGGTATCATATACTATCTTATACCATCACATATCTTATCTGCTCTAGCTATTTCTCTTAATATACATTTATATTCAGAGCAATCTAGTCTGATTCTCACGCCGGAGGGTGGTCACAAGGAGGTACCCCCCCTTCTCAGTGACGAGCTCACGGTGTCTGTTTTTCAGGTCATCAGAAGAATAACCATCTTTGCCGGACCTAACCCTCGTGGGAAACATCTACTTGACCCTAAGATTATCCGTAATCTGCCGGGGTCACTTAGTGTTTCTTTATTGGCGTCATCCGTGCATAAAAACTAGAACTAATTTTCTCAGTTTTTTCAAACCTCTGGAAAGATGGTTAAGGTTACTCCGGTGCCAAGGCCAACGAGTGACCAAGAAACTCCGGTAACCACAACCCCAGCTACTGGGGGGAACACCGGCGAGTACACAATATTTACGAACACTACCCCGGTTACCCAAGCCGGGGCAAGTGCAGTAAACAATCCTCCCCTGGGATTCATTGATACCCAGTTGGAGAAACAACAAACGAGGCTCCCCCGCCAAACACTTGATCAAGTTAAAGCGTGGGCAGAAGCACGTCAGAAAGAATTCCAAGCTGAGTTGGATGAACGTTTACGTTCACTCCAACAGGCTAATGACGAGTTCGGGAACACTCGACAGCTCAACATGAGCAACGAGTGCGAGTACTTGGACGATGATTGGGAGGAGTCCGACAGTGACGCAAATCCTCGTCATAGGGCGAAAGGGAAGCGCAAGGAAACGGACTTCCAACCGAAAAGGAATTTTGGAGAAACTTTCAAACCAAGGAACGCGGGGAGAAACCCACGTGACTTCTCTAAAACCTTTAGACCAACTGTTGCAAATGCGGGAACGTCCAAGTTTGCAAGGGACATTGCGGAAGCAATCGCCCCGAAGAGTGCCAAACAGATGTCCAACATCGGCACTTATGATGGTATATCCGACCCAGATGATCACTTGAACAGATTCATAGCGGAGGCAACCGTCAGCAACTGGATGGAACCCACGTGGTGTTATATGTTCCAGATGACGCTGGTTGGAGCGGCCAGGGCGTGGTTTGATCGTTTACCGGTCCACCACATCTATGATTGGGTGGACTTCCAACACAAGTTCAGCCAGCACTTCAGCCAACAGAGGAAATATACTGAAGAGCAGTGGACGATCCTCAACTGCGTTAGAGAAGAAGATGAATCTTTACTAGACTTCATCACTCGCTTCAACTCGAAAAAGAGTCTGGGCACCATAAGCGAAGATCTTGTTCGCGCCGCTTTCATCCAGGGCGCCGAATACCTAGAGCTTATCCGCACGTTGACGGGTAAAGACGGCATGCCATCCACATGGGATGCCATCATGACGGCGGCCAAGCGCTTTGCCGAAACGGATAAGCAACTGGGTAGGGATATTCCCGGAGTACAAACCTCTACACGCAGAGGACTAGAGAAAACAACGTCCGGACCCCCGACAAAACAAAAAGAGGAAGCTAGGTATTTGGCAGTCAAGGGTAAACTTTGACATCTCATCCAGCTTTCGCCCTCTAGTAGGCGGAAGGGATAACACGCACCCATCAAGCCGAAACCCCCGGTGGACGCCACTCACCAAAAGCGTCACGGAGATATTTTCCACCGAAAAACTCCCATGGCCAAAAGCTCCAATGGTCCGGCAGCGACATAACGCGGATCAGAGCAAATCCTGTGACTTCCACGGGACAAAGGGTCACACCACTGAGGAGTGTATATCCTTGAGGGATATTGTTGAAACATTCGTCAATGATGGAAAACTTACACACCTTGTGGCATCAATCAAGAATGGAGGGAAGAATGATAACCGATACAAAAGCAACGGACGAAAGCCCGTTGACATCAGCATCCACATGGTTCATAGTAACGTCAGAGGAAGAAAAGGACGAACGACAGAACCATGCGCGTGGAAGGAAGCTGAGGTGCGCTTCCCGCGAGTGCCAGGAGGACCCAGCAAAGAAGGCCCTATCGTCATCAAAAGCCAGCTGGGGCACTACATCACTTCCCGCACTCTTGCTGACAACGGCGCCTCGTCAACAGTTATGTACAGGCAGTTCTTCGACAAGCTAGACGACGAAGACAAGGAACGCATGGAAACGGTCTACGCCTCGATGGAAGGGTTCGACGGCAGCACAAACACCCCCCTGGGCATCCTATCTTTCCCCGTCATTCTCACAGACGGGAAACACTCCCGCACAGAAGACGTGGACTTTGTCGTAATGAGGAAGCCACACCACACATACGACATTCTCTTCGGGAGAGACGGGATGGCAAGATTCAATGCCGTGGTATCTTCAGTCCACGGCATGATAGGATGGCCAACAGCTGAGGGTGTAGCGATGATCACCGGTATTCCCCAGGTATGCATCGCATCTGTCTCATCAAAACCCAAACCAAAGATGGCTAAACCAACAATCACCGAACCAGAAGAGTGGGCCTTCAATGGCAAATACCCTGACCAGGCTGTTACCATTGGCCCAACAGTCACTGATCCTACGCGCACCTTACTCAAACGCTTACTACAGAAAAACGCTGACATCTTCGCGTGGACACCAGCTGACATGACTGGTGTACCTCGAAGTAAGGCAGAGCATAAGCTCAAGTGTGACCCGGCTTTTACGCCAGTCATACAAAAGCGCAGAGTAATGGGGGCGGAACAAGCTAACGCGTGTAGAACCCAAGTCAAGGAACTCCTTGACGCGGGCATCGTACGCGTTAGCAGATATCAAACATGGGTTGCAAATCCCGTCATGGTACCGAAGTCTAACAAACAATGGCGCATGTGCATAGATTTCAAAGACTTAAACAAAGCATGCCCCAAAGATTGTTACCCGTTACCCGAAATTGATCTTAAGGTAGATTCGTTAGCACTGTTTCGCCTTAAATGCTTCCTTGATGCGTATAAGGGGTACCATCAAATCCACATGGCCGTTGACGATCAGGACAAAACCGCATTTCGGACGTCCGATGGCACATTTTGTTATCAAATGATGCCATTCGGACTTAAGAATGCCGGGTCCACATACCAACGCCTGATGGACAAAGAGTTTCATGCCCAAATTGGGAGGAACTTGGAAGTCTACATGGATGACTTGGTCATCAAAAGCCCTGACCCAGAAACGATGTTGAAAGACATCGAATAAACTTTCAACACGCTCAGAAAGATAAACATGAAGCTCAACTCGAGCAAGTGTTCCTTTGGGATGGAAGAAGGGAAGTTCTTAGGAGTCATTGTTACTAAAGATGGCTTCAGAGCGAACCCTGAAAAGGTCGAAGCCATTATCAAAATGGAATCACCTACTACCATCAAGCAAGCTCAGACACTGAATGGACGCCTAGTCGCACTTAACCGCTTTTTGGCAAACCATGCGGATAGGTCGTTCCCATTCGTGTCAACATTGAGAAACTGTTTAAAGAAAACGCACTTCCGCTGGACACCAGAAGCGGAAGCAGCTTTTCAGGAAATTCGGTCACGCTTGATCGAACTCCCAACGCTCACAGCACCAGAAGCGGGGGAGGAATTAATCCTATACCTTTCCGCCACAGATAGAGCAACCGGGGCCGTCCTGCTAGTAGAACGAAAAGGCATCCAGATGCCAATCTACTATGTTAGCCATGTCCTAACAGACGTAGAAACCCAGTACTCTACCCTGGAAAAATTAGTCTTAGCACTTGTACAGGCTTCACGCAGGCTAAGACGATATTTCCAAGGTCACCCAATCACCATTCTCACAAACTTCAAACTCGCAAACGTTCTAGGCAAACCCGAATTGTCAGGACGCCTAGCCAAATGGGCAATAGAATTGGGAGAATACGCGATAAAGTACAAGCCGAGGCCAGCCATAAAAGGCCAGGTCTTGGCCGACTTTATTGCCGAAGTCCCCGCTTCGCGGGAGAAAGAGTGCCAGGAGGAGGCTCAACCCTCTCCAGCACAGGACATCGATGATGTCTGGCGACTCTACACTGATGGAGCAGCCAGCAACGAGGGCTCAGGCGCAGGGTTGAACTTAACCAACCCAGCAGGCCAAGAATACACTTACGCTATTCGACTGGATTTTCCAAGTACAAATAACGAAACAGAGTATGAAGCATTCGTGGCCGGGCTGAGAATTGCGCGTAAGATGGGAGTGAAAAACTTGGAAGCCCACGTGGATTCCATGTTAATAGCCAACCAAATAAACGGGACGTACACGGCCGTGAACGACACAATGGCCCTGTACCTCGCACAAGCAAAAACCCTTATGCACGACTTTAACGATTGTAAGGTCATACACGTCAAGCGTAGCGAAAACAAATCTGCGGATGCGTTAAGCAAGCTTGCATCATTAGCCTTCACCCACTTGGGAAAGGACATCCGCATTGAACTCCTTGGAGCACCATCAGTCCCGCACAAGGAAATCTGTGTCATCCAAACCGGCACAGAAACGTGGATGACACCAATAATAAATTACCTTGCGGCGGGTATACTACCAGAGTCAAAAACACAGGCAAGAAAAATACGCTGTAAAGCACTGAACTATCAACTCATCGATGACATCCTTTACAGGCGTAATTTTCTTGGCCCACTCCTAAGATGTGTGGACAACCAAGATGCTGGCTACCTCCTAAGGGAAGTGCACGAGGGCATCTGTGGAGTACACGCAGGTCCACGCGCTGTTGTAGCTAAGCTAAATAACGCGGGATACTTTTGGCCGGGGATGCATACAAATGCGCTGGCATACATCAGAAAGTGTAGGTCTTGCCAACTCTACGCACCCAACACGCATCGCCCGAAGAATGAACTTGTTCCAGTCACCTCTTCATGGCCATTTCAGAAGTGGGCCATCGATGTGACAGGCCCATTTCCCACAGCAGCAGGGAACGTTCAGTTTCTGGTGGTAGCCATCGACTACTTCACCAAGTGGATAGAAGCAAAACCCTTAGCCCAAACAACCGCAAAACATATCAAAAAATTTATTTGGGAATATATTATTTGTCGTTTTGGACTTCCCCAGAATTTGGTGAGCGATAACGGCACCAACTTTGCTGACAAGAAGCTACAAAAGTGGCTGGAAGAACTTCAAATCACCCACATCTTTACCTCAGTGGCGCACCCGCAGGGTAATGGTGAGGTGGAAAGAGCAAATAAGAGCATCGTCGACGGCATAAAGAAAAGACTCTTGGAACACAGATCCGGCTGGGTGGACGAAGTTCCACACGTCCTTTGGGCAAACAGAACGCTAAAAAAGGCCAGTACAGGAGAAACCCCGTTCAGCCTCACTTATGGCACTGAAGCCATGGTCCCGGTCGAAATTGGTTTACCCTCACCAAGGGTTTTGATTAAGCCAGAAGACAATGATGCGGAAAGACGATTAGACCTTATGCTAACCGAAGAACGCAGACTTAGCCGCAGCGCGTGAAGAGAACTACAAGCGACAAATGCAAAAGTACTACAACACGCGGGTAAAACTCTGCAACTTCAATGTCGGAGACTACATACTGCGTAACAACGAGGCTTCGAACCAAGAACGCCCAGGAAAGCTGGCCCCAGTCTGGGAAGGGCCATACATTATCAAAGAAGTTTTGGGAAAGGGCGCATACCGGCTCGAAAGGCTCGATGGCACCCCCATCCCAAGAACATGGAATGGAGCTCAATTACGCAAATGTTACATGTAGATCAATTCCAAACTTATAAAGAAAAGGCCTAGAGCCACTTCTAATGGAAATAATTCTCTTTTATCACATTGTGTTGATAGCCTTACCTTTATACTTATTCAAAACACTGATATGCCGGTATTCACCGCATAAATAAGTGGGTAAGTAAGTCGTTGCGTGTGGAAGGCGGAAAAACCTGCATAAACACAAAAAACGGCAAAAATTTCTAAGGAAAAGATGAGGAAAACCTTCACGCAGGTCAGTTATAGGTAAAGTTTGGTCATCCCACTAAATGAAAGTGACGGTCCTACTCGCACAACCATGATAGAGGAAACTGAACATCAACCTATTGACAACCGCGCGTCGAAAGGTTAACTTATTTAAAACACTTAGAAAATTTCTAAGGAAAAGATGAGGAAAACCTTCACGCAAGTCAGATATAGGTAAAGTTTAGCCAAGTGAAAGTGACGGTCTTACCCGCACAATCACGAAAGAGAGAAAAACTTTAACCTATCATCTGCCACGTTGAAAGGTTAACTTATCCAAACTACTCAAGAAATTGCTAAGTTAAACTAAAATATGCGTGAAACAAAGATTCAAAAATAAGAGTTAATATACCCCCTTACCTTGGTAACCAAGAAACCGTAAGACAAGTGCGGGTACAGTGTCAAGGCGAAACCCTTCACATACTTAGCACCTGCAGGGAATTGAAGCCAAGAATACCTTGGAAGTCAAGTAACTATAAGACGAGTGCGGGTACAGTGTCAAGGCGAAACCCTTCACATACTTAGCACTTGCAGGGAATTAAAACCAAGAAGGATCTTCTGGGCCATGCTTGTGGAAAGGGAAATAACATCCCCGCATAGCGGGAACGTTGAGAACTAGATTGTTTGAAGCTCCAAGATGGAATTGGTTGTTTAACATAATTGATCACTATGTCTAAAACTACCAAAACGTCGTGGAGAATCTACAAGTGAAACTCAACGCTCCTGACTTGCGAGGAGGTTACACACCTACCCGCATCATACCCAAAGATCAAGCAGAAAAGTCGGGAATTTCTGCACGTGACATTAGGAAAACCGCGGGAAGAATCCCCACGGAAAACCTTAAAACTAAAAACCCTTTGCTTAAGTCCAAAAGTTCACCTCACTTATTAACAATTCATGAGAAGAACATTGGACTGGGGGGACTTGAAGAGGTAGGTCCCAGCAGGGCCCAGTTGGACCCGCAAGACTCACCTTGAAGAGGTACGTCTGCGCAAAGACCAACTGGTTCCGCAGGACCCACCATGCTCAGAGAGATGAAGACCTTACGCGTAGTACGCCAGCTGTTCCCGCAGGAAAAGCCTCCCAATGGTGAAGTACCCCGCCTGTTCCCGCAGCTGCGGATACAAGCCATCAGGGAAGGCTACCCGCACTAATAGCAAGTCTACACGCACAAGGCACTAACTCTCAATATTTCAGTAATGTCACCTAAAGAAGGAATGAGCAAGGCGGGAATACTCCCGCCCAAATGAGCCAGTCCGTACGCTTCTGGAGGATCTTTTGTACTATACCTGCCAAGGTATGGACAAAATAGACAAGATATGACCAAAGCAGCCCGTGAACCAATCACAGGGTGACAACTCACTGACAACAGTACGACGAGGAGCACGCTCTAGTACAAAATGTCACTATCAGCCGCTGCCTACTCACCAACCCTTGTCGTGGCACGTACATAGCCTGCAGTTGGTGGAAAAGGAATAGTACACAGCCGGCCATGTCACTATCAGCCGCTGCCTACCCACCAACCACCAGCATGGCACGTGCGTAGCCCACAGTTGGTAGAAAAGGAATATTATACAGCTGGCTGTACCTGCTTGGAAACCTACCTTCGGCTATAAATACTCCAACACCTTGGAACGGTATCATATACTATCTTATACCATCACATATCTTATCTGTTCTAGCTATTTCTCTTAATATACATTTATATTCAGAGCAATCTAGTCTGATTCTCACGCCGGAGGGTGGTCACAAGGAGGTACCCCCCCTTCTCAGTGACGAGCTCACGGTGTCTGTTTTGCAGGTCATCAGAAGAATAACCATCTTTGCCGGACCTAACCCTCGTGGGAAACATCTACTTGACCCTAAGATTATCCGTAATCTGCCGGGGTCACTTAGTGTTTCTTCACTTTCAGTTGTTTAAGGGTTTTCTGTCCTATAATAAAATCGAACACATTCTTCTCACTAAAGTGCAGTATTTGCATCGAAATAAAATGTAAACAGGTAGCAAGCTATGCAGCGAGTTAAAATTTAGAAGATAAGTGAGTTATCCCGGAAATATTAGATTATCTTAAATCTCTAAATAAAATGATCAAAATGATAGAATTATGTGGTCATTTTGAAATTTATATAAGTTGGGTGGCATGTATAGAAACGTTAGAGCGGACACCCTTTGACAACGGCTACTTTTCAACAGTCAAAATTCAATTCAAATCTATTCCTAATTTAAAACCTAACAACTATCAATCGCATTATTATTTCTTCTTCTCCTTCACTCTGCTTCTTTCACTAAAAATGGGTGCTTGCTGTAGCAAGACTACAAACCTTTCCCCACCCGAACCCAAATTCAAACCTGAGAAGAAAAGCACCCCTGTCCCCGTTCCCGTTGCGGTTTCAGTTACCGAACAAGAAGCTCCCAAGAAAGAGGTTTTCATTGTCAAGCATCGAAAGAGCCAGGAAACCGAGCGAAACCCGGATCAAGTAACCCGCAAATCGACTGATCGGAAGGAGAAAGTTTCTATTTCCACCCCGAATACCGACATTTCCCAATCGGGCGTGTCGATTGCTGAATCAGGGAAAGTGGCGGGTGCGACGGTGAGGACGTCTGGTTGTTCAAAGGAAGAGGTGGAGGCGATTTTGATTCAGTGTGGCAGGCTTAGCCGGAGCTCGTCGGGTGCGAAGCCAGCGGGTGGGGAGACGCCTGCGCGTGGACGGAGGTATTCGGGCTCCAAGAGGAGTTTTGATTTTGATATGGAAGCGGGTTTGAAGAATGACGAGGATGAAGAGACGGTGATGAGGCGAAGACAGCAACCCGAGAATCGGGTTTCGTCACCGTCTTCTACACGAAGAAGAAGCCGGGAAAGAGACCCGCAGCAACAAAGATCCGGAAGTAAAGAGAGAGGAAGCGGGTCCGGGTCCGGGGGAAGGCGAGTAAGCAGATCCCCAAATCGAAGATCCGAATCACCAAACCCTAATTCCAATTGCGCTTCGGGTACCAATCGGCCTGGGAAGATGGTTTCGGTCCCTGCCACCGATAAGAGTAACAATGCTGGTGGCGGAGAGGCGGGTGGAGTGAAAAGGATTCAAGTCAAGAGAAATGCTGGTGATGCTGTGTCAGGTGCCGTGGGCACCCGAACTGCAGCGTCCCCGCGTGCTAGATCTCCTAGGACGAACCTTCGGGTTCTGAACGAGAATCAGAACCCACAGCCGGTGACACTAAGTCGAAGCAATTCGAGGAAAGCTGAACAATCTCCTTACCGAAGGAATCCGCTCGGTGATATCGACACCAACGCGGGATCTGAGCAACCGGGCAGCAAAGTAAACAAAAACAACAGTGTTAAGAACAGCATAGCCAAAGAAGCCCAAATTATTGATGAGATCAAACCCGCAGTCGAAAATCCCAAACATGCCCAAATTGTATCGAAAACCCGGTCTTCAAGGCTGTCTCGAGACCTCGACATCAACCCGGAAGCTTTACTTGGCCCTAACCCGAACCCGAGCCCGAACCCAACATCCTATGCTAGTTTATTACTCGAAGACATCCAAAACTTCCACCAGAAAAACCCGACCACATTGGCTGCTACAGCTGCAGCACCGCCAGCTTTCTCACTCCCGGCTTGTGTGAGCAAGGCCTGCTCAATAATGGAGGCCGTAGCTGACTTAAACTCCGCCACGAGCACGAACCAATTTAAGAAAGAAAATGTTATGGAGTCCGAAAAGGTGGTTAATGATGATTTAATGGAACCAAGTTTGCATAAGTATGTGACTGTTAAAAGGGGTGGTGATGCAGATTGTGAAGAACATGAGATTGAGTCATCGGGGAGTAATAGCTTTGCGGGTAGTCAACAACTGAGTGGTTGGAAGTCGTCTTCTTGGGAGCTGAATTCGGGTGATTCTACTAATTGTTGGACTTCGAATTCGAGGTCGAATGGTCGAGATGACGTGCAAGGTCAAAAGCTGGAGTATCCGAGGAATGGGATTGGGCGTGGGCGATTGGGTGCTCATGGTAGAAGTGCTTACTCGCTGCCGAATAATGTTACGGTCACTTCGACATAGTTTGTTTGTTGTTGGTTTTGATTAGGGGCATATTTGTTTTGTTTGTTGTTGGTTGCAGACTTGCAACTGTGTAATGTGTTTGATTATTGTTTTAGAACTTGAAGAACCAGGGTTCTGTTTAGTACATTCTTGTGGGTTTGTCTATTGAATATTATTGATCAAATTTCTATTAAAAGTAGGAATTATTTGCACATTCGTTTTGCCTCAACATCCACCAGTCAAATAGTGACTTGACTCAGTACACTGTCCTTGTTGACCTCTACATTTGACCCCTTTAATTGGTTAATTATAATGTATATTTCTTACTTGTATCTAAAATGGTGAAATTTTGTAGTTCTTCATGTTTAACAAAAGGAAACTCATGGAGTGGTGATAACATTAACGGGTAGGCGTCACATTCCATCTTCATGTACATAGTATAACAAAAGTAAGACTGATCCAAGTTTAAAGACGATTGACGGTGTTATCGAGTCCCAAGATCTTGAGTTGCAAATAGCACTTTAACATATATGACTTTATGCAGGCAACCAAATATGAGTGTGACAATCTTTATGCATTGGCAATTGTATGATCAATTTAAAAAGATTAGAAGACCATGTTTTTGGACTCATGCATTAACAAAAATTAAAACGCCATTGCCGGGGATCAAACCCGGGTCACTCGCGTGACAGGCGGGAATACTTACCACTATACTACAACGACTTGTTATAAGAAAAGTAGGTTTAAATATTTGATGTTCTTATCATGTGACAGTGACCACATCAATTTATTTCAGATTTAAAAAGCTAACTAGTTTAGCCTCTTGATATAAAAAAGGTTGTGAGATGATAAAGCATTTAATCTTTTGAGGTTCAAGAAGGGGAAATGGATCACTCTTAGTGTTGAAAATTAGAAAAGGTTTCTCTGAAATGAGCAATATAGGATTTTACACTAGTATAAATCTATTCTAAAAGTAAACAATTTTAATATGAAAAGAAGAAATTAAACTTATATTTAGAAGAAAGAAATAAGACATATTTATAGAGCTAAAAAAATGGTTTTTATATTTACAGTTATCCGTGGTGGTTCAACACCCACCATCCACGTAACCAATTTGCGCGTTGTACACCATCATGCACCCATTGCACTGGCGTGATGAAGGACTTGGAGACGTGACCACAACCATAAGATTGTGAGGGCTTTGCCCATCAAAAGACCACAGCATGTAATTGCATAGCCCGTCACAATAACAATTAGCCGCATCACTTTCTTTCCATATATACCCACATCATTTCTTTCCTTATATTATAATTGTGCACACCTTTTTGCCGGATGTTTTTCACCTACATATCAATGACGTGTCATGACGTCTTTCACTTTGCCGTGATTCCACTAATACAAACAAATTTTAAAAGTCGGATCTTGATACTTACATTAGCGGGATCGTGCATACTAGCACTAAACCAACTCTCCTGTGTAAAACTTAACAAAGGTTGAGTAAAACTAAACATCAAATGTTCATGTAAAACCCATTTCATGTTATGCTTACTTTATGTAACCGCTTTTTGTAAAATATAGCTTAAACTTCTGAAAACCCAAGCCTTGTTTTTATGAACTTTTATACCATTTATATCTCATCTTTAAGACTCATTATTAACTCAAGGTCTTTCAATCTAGGACATGCACGGTAAACCGTCTGCTCGCTTTCTTGAAGATTATTATTATTATTATTCTTAGTTTTCTTCATCGACATCACTATTTTCCATGTAAGTAATTTCATCCTCGTTTTCGCTTTTATACTTTGGGGTACCTTGCATACTTACTTAAACAAAAAAGATTTAAAACTCGAATTCTCAAACCGCAAACTCTAGTTTATGTGTGATAATTGCTCGATTGTGTGTTATATGCCTCATATGATTAATTGTTAAATTTTATTGCTTTTGTTGGTTGGCCTCATCCTCATCCTCAATAAGTATGATCATATGCCCCTCATTGTAATTTGGTATTTTTACCCATTAGAAAGGAGTCTCATTTATTTATATTTATGATTTATATATCGCAATTGTTATTATTTACGGTTTCACATACGAGTTGTGGATTTTGCCTCATGCTATATATACACAAAAATCATGGAATTGCTCACCAACATTCGTGTTGACAAAATATATTTTATGCAACGTTACAGGTTTGATTATTGGTTAATCGAAGATTGAAGACTTTATTTTTATTTTGGACCGTTAGGACTATTAGTAAAATGAACCTTTTTTTTGGTATTTTGTTGTATTTCTATAAACAAGTTATGTTGTGTTTTATGTTATATGAAATGAATTTGTTGTTTAAATATTGACACTTTAATAGTGTCGTGTGCATTGAAACAATCACGTTGCGCCCCCGCATGTTCCGCCGCTTTTGGTCGTGATGTGACAAAACGCGTCTTGACCCGCAATCTGTTCCGCCTAAAACTATTGTAACCCGAAATATGTTCTGACTTGACCCCTTTCGACCCGAACCCGACTCGATCTGACCCAAACCAAATTAGATTTTTCTTGTATCAACCCATTCCAACCTTAACCTTCTAGACCAATGGCCCAATGGCCAAACCCGTTCGACCCGTTTGTTGGTTCTTAATAATAAATACATAACACGCTAAGTTCTAAGTTTTTAAAATGAAAAAAGTATACCAATTATATATTCAAATTAAGGAAAATAAAAAAATCGTTTTTATGGTGTAATGTTGTTAAAAAATATTAACGTGTGAAAAAGTTATAAATGTTTAAACGTCGTGGGGGGTAGTTGGTTTAAAATGAGGGGTGGCTATGCTACTTTTATATAAATTAAAAAACGTGTTAAAAGTTAAAGAACCAAACTTGTAATTATTCATTAATACATGATTTTGCTAAAAGACGAAATTGTTAAAAAACAAAATCGCCCTTAAATGTCTTAATCATAATGCTTTGTACTTAAATCAACAAGTTTTGTACATTTTAAAAATTAGGAGGTCTCTAAGTCATAATTTATATATAGTATAGATTGGGCCGGCCTTCACATGACTTACCAATATTTTGTGTATTTAAGATGGGTGACATGTTGACTTTTTCTACCCTTTTTTTCTTACCATTGGCGAGTTTCAATACACGGAAATCTTTTCACCGGGGAACTCAAAAAAAAGGGGTGGGGGTTGCTTGCTCCACCCATGCGAGCTCAGTGGTTCCGACTAGACGCCCCGCCCGCCTTAAGGGTAGCTCGTCGCCCTCCATCTTTGTCTTAGCACAACAACCCTCCAAGTTCTTTTAATATCAACTTACACCGTGAAACACCAATTACATCAATATTTATTTATATCAAAATAGAAGGAAAACGGGCAACAAATTGCGCCGCTAGTCCCTTTTGGATTGCAATACCAAGTCTTATATAAACTACATCGATTGATCTTGGGATTGTAACATTACTATGCATAACCCGTTGAACTCAGCTAAGTAGCTTCACAACTTGGCCACAAGGAACCCAAAAGTATCTGAAGAGGTATGTACCCGCCTCAACAACGAGCGAGGCGGGTCAACCCACAAGATATAGACAAGAGGCTTGAAATGTCACAAAGCCAAAACCTATGCGCATGGCGCATATCACATATGCTCAGGCATCATATGCCCAGGCACCACACATGCTCAGGCATCATATGCCCAGGCACCACACATGCTCAGGCATCATACGCCCAGGCACACATATGCTCACGCATATCACATATGCGCGTGGCGCATCAGCGCGCGGCGCATATCACATCTGCGCATGAAACATCTGCGCGTGAGAATAAAAGAGAAAACCTCGCGCATCCTCAGGATTGGCGCATATCGCGCATGCACATAATCAACCTCGTCCTTATCCAAATCAGGATTAGGGCAACCTTGATTGTGCACGTCAGCCAACCTTCCAGAAGGTATCTTTTTAAGGAATAAGAATATGCTGATGTTGACAGCTGCCAAATGAAAGATGGACAGCTCAGCATGACACATGTGCTACCACGTGATTACAACCAATGAGAAAGCACCAGGTGTCCCAGAGGACACGTGGCGCAGAGCAATTGGAGGAGGCCAACAAGGCTGAGCCCAATCAGTGGAAACCCTAGCACTATAAATACAGCATCAACTCCACAAGGAAAAGATCATCCAACAACTGACAGTTACAGCCAGTAACATACTCATTCATTCACATTCAATCATATTCACTCACAGACAGATATAGTCAGTTACATTCTCAATCACAGAAATCTACAGAGTATTCAGCTATTAAGCAATACTCTCCAGATTTCCTTACTCTCATAACATTATCTTCTCCTACAGATACTTATTCTCACACCGGAGGGTTACCCCAAAGAGGACCCCTCTGTCCCTTTCTGAGGGGTAAGTTAACGGTGCTGTTCATTTTGTAGGTGGAAGAACACAGATCCAAGAAAACCATCGGTGAAAGAGTATAATCACACCCGAGGAAAGTAGATCGTCTACCAGTGAGTCGATCCACGCTTCTTCATTGGCGCCATCCACTGTTACAACGGCAATCAGATCTCATCAGATCTATATATAAAACCAAAATCACCATAGTTTCTGGCGTTCATACCGTAGATCAAGTTCTGGAGGATATTGAACGTGAGGACGTTAATGAGGGACAACAGTTTCTGAGGGGGCCGCGTGATTCTACGCGCACCACCGGTAACCGTCCCTTCATCACAACTCCTCACGGCCAGACTGAAACTCCTCCAGACGATCTCACGTTACAAAATCTTGCCGGCGCAAAACAAAAGGGACCAATGGGTCCAGAAGATGAAACAAATGATCCTAAAGAATGGCTCATAAACGAGCAACGGCGCCTAATGGACAAGTACAATGAGATGGTCAAGCAGAAAAAGCTAGCCGACTTAACACAAAGGCAAGCGCTTGATAATCAAACTGTTCATGCAACAAAAAGGCCGCGCGCGCCGGAAGAAGGACATTCTGTTCACACTGCACACACTGAGTTCAGTGATGAAGAAGTGCATAGCATGAGGAAGACGCGGGATACTCATGCAGGAGGCTCACAGCTCTGCGCGCCTGTGAACATGGCGCCTGGAGCCAGAGCCGATTTGGATCTGCACATGCCGTACAGCCCACCAGTCAGAGGGCAAGTGGACGTAACCACACCGTACAGACCAGCCATCTTGGTGAAACACTCAAAGTTCACTGCGCGCATCGCGCAGGCTCCCATCCAACACAAAACCAAGATGCCAAGTGGTTTGGGCAAGTATGACGGCACAACAGATCCAGACGATTTCTTGCAAGGTTTCTACAACACGGGAAACCTAGAGAGCTGGACGATGCCAACATGGTGTCATATGTTTGCTCGCTGCCTCACGGGCGCAGCGCGGGTCTGGTTCGAGAGCTTGCCGACTGGGCAAATTGATGGGTTCGAGGAACTATTAGAAAAGTTCCAAGCCCACTTCGTGCAGCAGCGCAGACACACGCGCGATCCTGATGACATCATGCACTGCGTGCGCAGGAATGATGAAACGATTGAAGACTACATCACTCGTTTCAATCAGGAGTCTCTGGCAATCGGAGGTATAACCGAACAACTCCTGCGCGTGGCCTTTATACAAGGCGCGCGCAGTGATCAACTCCGCAGAGCTCTCGTAAGTCGAGATGGCATGCCCACCACGTGGGCCAAGTTAATGGAAGCATCGCGAGTTTTCGCGAGGAATGAAAAACAAATTGCCCAAGATAGGGCAAGAGAAAGAGCGCATCAAGCTGAGACACCGAGCAGCAAAGAAAAGTGGGGCAAGCAGAACTCTGTATGGTCAAGGTTGCAACCAACCAGTTTTTCTCCCGCAGAAAAACAGGCGCAACCAAGCTCACCTCAGCCCCAAAAAGACAATCGTAATCGCGGGGAAGGTGACAAGAGGGAGGGCGGCAGAGATCCTAGCAGACCTCTGCCAAGAATATGGACTCCCCTCACTAAAACGCCTTCACAGGTGTTAAGCACTGAGAATGTCCAATTCAAAAGCCCCAAGCCACTACACTACAAGGGACCATCAGACAGTGGCAAGTACTGTGAATTTCACAAGTCCACAGGACACAACACAGATGCATGCCACCACTTGAAGGATGCAATTGAGAAGGATGTGAAATCAGGCAAGCTGGCTCACCTGGTAAAAAACTCAAGAACAGAAAATGAACAACCAGAAGGAGCCTCTGCCAGTAAAAAGTACAAAAGAATCTGTGTAGCTGAGGGAGGAAGGCAAGGGCAAACATCAAGAAAGAGAAGCGCGCAAATCCCAGGAGATTGGCGCGAGCAACAAGTCATCTTCCCAAGAATCAGGGGAGGCCCTTCCATCAGCAGTCCTCTTGTTATCACTACACACATTGCTCATTACGAAGTGTCAAAAGTCCTGGTGGACACTGGCAGTGAATCAGACATAATGTATGAGCAATGTTTCAGGAAACTGGATCCGGCAGACCAAGCAAGGCTTGAAATTGTGAATGCACCGATCTCTGGTGTTTCCAATGAAATCATTCATCCCCTAGGTCAAATACAATTTGAACTAACCATGGGGGATGAGAAACACAAGCGAGCCGAAGTTGTCAACTTCTTGGTCTTGCCCACCACTTCTTGCCACAATATGATCTTGGGTAGGGGAACGATTGCACAATTCAACGCCATACCGTCGCCAGCGCACGGCGCGTTGGGGTTCCCAACACCAACAGGTGTAACTTTTGTATACCGAGATCATTTGTGCGCAGTGACAAGTACTCCGCGGGAGGGGAGAATGAAAATTCCAATGGCAGAAAACGCGCCAGAGGAATGGATTCTCAACCCGAAATTCCCGGAGCAAAAAATCACAATTGGCGCTACGTTATCAGACGACACGAGGCTGAGAATGAAAAGGTTGCTCACAGCATATATGTCGGTCTTCGCGTGGCAGCACTCTGATATGACTGGGGTTCCGCGCGACCTGGCGCAGCATTCTCTAAACACCTTCAAGTCTGTAGAGCCAATTGCTCAAAAGAAGAGAATCATGGGGGATGAAAAGGCGAGGGCCATGAATGAGCAGGTTGAGGATCTACTGCGCGCAAACATCATCCGCCCGATACGATACCAGACGTGGGTAGCCAATCCTGTGATGGTAAAGAAAAGTAACGGGTCGTGGAGGATGTGCATTGACTTCAAGGACCTCAACAAAGCGTGCCCAAAGGATTGTTACCCCCTACCAAACATCGATGCAAAGGTGGACTCCGTGGCGCCATTCAAGCTAAAATGTTTTCTGGATGCATACAAAGGTTATCACCAGATTCAAATGGCACAACAAGATGAGGACAAGACCGCATTTAGAACTGACAAGGGTGTTTTTTGCTACACAAAAATGCCCTTTGGTTTAAAAAATGCGGGCGCAACCTACCAAAGACTTATGGATTCCGTTTTCAGCGAGCAAATCGGAAGAAACCTAGAAGTCTATGTGGATGATTTGGTGATCAAGAGCAGGGAGGAAAAGCAAATGCTCAAAGACATCGAAGAAACCCTTGGGCGCCTAAAGGAAGTTAACATGAAGCTCAATCCGAGCAAATGTACTTTCGACGTACTTGAGGGAAAATTTCTAGGTGTAATGGTCACCAAGGATGGTTTCAAGGTGAACCCTGAGAAGGTGGAGGTCATCCTTGACATGCCCTCGCCATCCACCATGAAAGAAGTTCAGAAGCTGAATGGTAGATTGGTATCAATCAACAGGTTCCTAGCGAACCATGCAACCAAATCTACCCCGTTTGTCAATACATTGAGAAACTGCTTAAAGAAAAGTCAGTTCAAATGGACTCCTGAGGCCGAGCAGGCATTCAGTGAGATTAAAGAATGTTTGATAAATCTCCCCGCGCTCACAGCTCCTCTTCCTGGTGAAACTTTGACATTATACCTATCAGCAGGAGAGCGCGCCATCGGCGCAGTATTATTGGTGGATCGCAAGGGAATCCAAACGCCAATATACTATATGAGTCGGGTGCTGACAGATCCTGAGACGCGCTACTCCATCATGGAAAAGTTAGTTTTATCACTGACACACGCATCACGCAAGCTTCATAGATATTTCAATGGTCATCCCATTGAAGTTCTGACTGGTTACAACATCCAGCAAGTCTTGCGGCGCCCCGCGCTCTCAGGAAGGCTGACAAAGTGGGCGCTGGAATTAGGAGAGCACACGATCTCCTATAAGCCCCGTCCAGCAATAAAGGGACAAGTCTTGGCGGATTTCATTGCAGAAGTCCCAGAAGGAAGAATTGAAGAGGCTCAGCGCGAGGTAGACCCTCCGCGAGCCAATGATGAAGAAAATGTTTGGAGATTGTTCACTGACGGAGCTTCAAACAATGAAGGGTCCGGCGCAGGCCTCAAACTGGTGGATCCAGAGAATCATGAATATACTTACGCCATCAGGTTGGACTTCAAGAGCACCAACAATGAGGCTGAGTATGAAGCCCTGCTGGCTGGCCTGCGCATCGCGCACAAATTCGGGGTTAAGAAGCTAGAGGCCCATGTTGATTCATACTTGGTAGCAGCACAGGTCAATGGCCTTTATGATGCCAAGGAGAACACCATGCCTCTATACCTAGAGCAGGCAAAAAAGCTCATCGAGCAATTTGACTGCTTCAAAATCATTCATATTCCGCGCAGTGAAAACAAATCTGCAGACGCGCTGAGTAAGATGGCATCAACCAGTTTTGATCACTTTGGCAAAGAGGTCAGGGTAGAAGTAATGAGCAACCCGTCGGTGGTAGCGAAGTCTGTCCTGGTAACTCATACAACCCCTTCATCATGGATAACTCCAATAATGGAATTCTTGAAGGAGGGAAAGGTACCAGATGATCGCGCGCAAGCGAGGAAGATAAGACACAAGGCGCAGAACTATGAACTGCTTGACGGTACATTATATCGACGTTCTTTTCTTGGGCCGCTCATGAAATGCCTAGATGCTGAGGAAGCAAGCTATGTGATCAGAGAGATACACGAAGGAATCTGTGGAATTCATGCTGGCCCGCGCATGGTGGTTGCCAAGGCAATAAGCGCAGGCTACTATTGGCCAGGCATGTACTTGGACGCTCTAAAGGAGATCCAAAAATGCAAAGCATGTCAGAGCTATGCGCCAAACACCATGCGGCCAAGAACAACTTGATTCCAGTAACCTCAGCATGGCCTTTTCACAAATGGGCAATCGACATTGTGGGTCCCCTACCGCAAGCGCCTGGGCGAGTAAAATTTTTGGTAGTGGCAATAGACTATTTCACAAAATAGGTTGAAGCCAAGCCACTAACAAAAATCACAGCCGAAGTGATAAAACAGTTTATCTGGAGCCACATCATATGCCGTTTTGGCTTGCCCATGGAAATTGTGAGCGATAATGGCAAGCAATTCACTGACAAGAAGATATCCAGCTGGCTCAAGGAATTGCGCATCAACCAAATTTTCACTTCAGTCTATCACCCTCAGGGGAATGGACAAGTGGAACGCGCGAACCAAAGCTTGTTAAATGGGTTGAAGAAAAGGTTAGAGGGAGAATCCCATTCTTGGGTCGAAGAGCTACCTAATGTCCTGTGGGCACACAGGACATTAACCAAAACCAACAATGGCGAATCCCCGTTCAGCCTAACCTATGGAACAGAGGCAATGATTCCAGCAGAAATTGGATGCCCATCCCATAGAGTACTCATGATGAACAAGATCGATAACGAGCGCGAAAGAAGGTTGGATCTCAACTTACTTGAAGGGCGCAGAGAGGCGGCTATCATCAGTGAAGCCAAGTACAAGAAAAAGCTGGAAAAATATTACAACCAGCGCGTGAAAGAATGCCACTTCAAGAAAAATGATTTTGTCCTTCGAAACAATGAAGCAAGCCGCGCGATACCACCGGGAAAAATGTCCCCCAATTGGGAGGGACCATATCAAGTCTTGGAAGAATTGGGAAAAGGCGCATACGCCTTAAAAGATTTGAATGGAAAGAAGATACCGCGCGCATGGAACGCGGCACAGCTTAGAAAATGTTTCATGTAAAAATTGTCAAGTTTGTAATCAAGGCTTGCTAAGCCATTATGAATGATGATACGCGCTATTTTCTCTTAATGTGGATTCTATCACCTTTTGCATACATGTTTCACACTTCCCTTTGTTAGTTTTGAGCAATATGACAACATTGTATTGACATCAAAACGAAATAAAACGAAGTAAAACATACATGCGCGAGCTTCAAGCTCAAACGCGTTAACGAGTCTTAACTCTAAAACGTCAGGGCCTTAGCCCAATTCTATTACCTATTGCATACATGTTTCACACTTCCCTTTGTTAGTTTTGAGCAATATGACAACATTGTATTGACATCAAAACGAAATAAAACGAAGTAAAACATACATGCACGAGCTTCAAGCTCAAACGCGTTAACGAGTCTTAACTCTAAAACGTCAGGACCTTAGCCCAATTCTATTACCTCTTGCATACATGTTTCACACTTCCCTTTATTAATTTTGAGCAATATGACAACACAATATTGACATCAAAACAAAATAAAACGAAGTAAAACATACATGCGCAAGCGCGTTAAAGAGTCTTAACTCTAAAACGTCAGGGCCTTAGCCCAATAATGTGAGCCTTAGCTCAAACAACTCACAACATCCATCCTACATGCTGCGCAGCCTGACCATAAAATACCTAAACACAACTAAGGCAAAGCAAGTGCCAAAACATAGTTGTCAAGGTCTCAGGTTGGGGTCGCGCATGAAATTGTATTGGATATCTGAGTAACACATGGACGCGTAAAGGCTAAAAAACTCATTATTCCATAAACGCGCGATAACGTCGCGCAAAAGAGGAATAATGAAAGCGCCAAGACACGTGTCAACATAATCAAGATATGGAAAAATCACTTACAATATGGCAAGGGTTAAGTATAATAAATTCCTTACAACCTTGCTCTTATTCCAACGTGCAAGCATATCTTATATTCAACAAGCAAACATGCGATATAAAGAGATCAATGGGGAATGCGCAAGATGCGAAGAAGGGAAAAACATAATTTCATTCCAAGGCGTTGAAATTTACAAGTTTACAAGATGAGATACAAACTACAAAAAAAAAAAAAAAAAAAAAAAAAAACATGAAGGGCTTCTCAAGTCTCCACGTTGACATCAGCCTCTTCATCATCCTCATCCTCGCCCTCAGCATCTGGCGCAGCCTGCTCCTCATCATCTCCAAACTGACCATAGTCAAGTTGTTCATCTTGAATGGAGTCTTCGAGCGTGACAGTGTCAGGAGCGGATCCTTTGGCCACGCCAGAGCCGCTAGTAACGCCAGCATTCTCCGCGCCATCGTCGCCGCCAGCCCCTTCGCACTCGTCAAGTAATTTCTTTAGCGCGCCGAGGTCGGGCTGGTCAGCAAGCGCGGATATCTGCAAATCAAAAGCAAAAATATGAGTACAAAAAGACTTAGAAAATAAGTCAAGGCAATCTCATTAAGGTTAAAATACCTGCGCAAGGATGGGAATGGGAGTGTTCATGTACTTCTCCCCCATCGCGGTCATTTCCGCGCAGGCAGCGTTGCTCTGATAAGGGTACTCGGATGGGTTCTTCTTCAACATGCCATATTCATAACCGTCCGTGAACCCTTCAGCTCGGCCCACCAAGCGCGCGGCAGCGTTGCAATCCATCACCAGGGCCTGAAACTCGTTTGAGTATTTCATCGCATAAGCGCAACGAGTCATGCCCTGTGAGATCAGCCATAGGCGATCCTGCGCGAGGCCAGCAACAGACGTCTCGAGGGCAGGAACCTGAGAGTTTAATAACTCAACAGTTTCCTTAGTCTTTTTTAGCTCCTCTTTTGTCGGACGCTGCTGCCGCCAAGATTTCTTCTTTTTCCGCCCGCGCAGCATCAAGTGCTTCCTGGCTAGAAGCTGCCGTCGCCAGGGCTTCATCTTTATCGGCCTGCGCGGCCGCCAGCTCCTTCTTCACGCGCAACCTCACTCTCCAGTGAAGATTTTTCAGTGACAGACTGGACAAGAGCCTGGTTACGCGCCTCCGCCTCAAGCTCCAAGTCGCGCGCTCTGCGCGCGTACTTGGCAGCATCCGCCTCCGCCGCCTGCAGCTTCTCCCGCGCCGCCTGAAGCTCATGCCCGCGCTTCACGAAGGCGCTGTTGGCACTGGCTCTGTTCTCACTGAGCTCGGCTTGGAGCTATTCAGCTCTCTCGCGAGCATCAGAAAGATGCCAAGCAGACACCTTAGCCTCTTGCTTGGCTTCCGCAAGAGCATCACGTACTTTTACGTAATCAGAGCGAAGCTCTTGGGAGGCAGCAAAGAAGGCCGACCCAGCAAACATGTGATCGTTGAGCAGGTCGTCGCGAGCGCGGTCCTCCTGGAACCTCCTTTCAGATGGAGGCACAGCATGAGCCCAGAACTCCGCACACACCCCCATGGACTGAAATGTGCTATCTTCATTAATATTCCATCTCGGGCGGTAAGTGTGATCGGTTTCCTGCAAAGACAAAGAAATTATCTAAGTCATCAAAACATTAAGATGGAAGTCCGCGCAGCGGAACAAAAAATAACCTATACCTGCGGGGAAGAAGCAGAAAAGTCATCGCCGGCCCTAAGAGAAGGCTCTGCCGCGAAACCTCGTGGCGCAGCAGGGCTGGCGCGGGCGCCCGCGGAGTCTTCAACTTCAAACTCCTCACCCTCCTCTGAAATAGGCCTCTTCTCCTGCGACCTAGAATCAAAATCGGTCTCGCGGGGAGGGCTGTGCGCAGGAGGAGGTGAGGGAGGTCTCGACGCAGCCAAGTCAGCGCGCAAGACGGCCTCCTGCTCCTTAGTAATGCCGATGAGGGGAGATTCATCGCTTGCAGGAGCAGGAGCAGAGCCAACGGCGCTGGGAACGGCGCCAGGAGTGCCGCCAGAAGCTTGTGCACCAGCTACGGCTTCTATGAAAAAATCAACAACAAGAAATGGTTCAGGACTTGATCTAAAAGAGTCAGAAAATAAGAGCGCAATACGTACCTTGGCGCAACTCCGTTCGCGCAGCAAACATCGCCATGAAGTCCATTCTACCCTTCTTTGAGGGTAAAACGGGGGACTTCGAAGCGACCTCCGGCGCAGCCTCGGCATCTTGTTGCGCTGTCGCCGGCTCTACAAACATTTGAGTAAGACAAGATTCATTAGTAATCCTATAAGGATCGCGCTCATAGAAACATAAAGGATAAGCAAAGTTTACCTGTCGCGGGCGTTTCCGCCGCGCGAAGGGAAGAGGTAGCGGCACCATGCCTCAGGTGGACAGGAGGTCTGCCCACTTTTATAGGCAGGGAAGACAAGGAAACCTTGGTGGTAAACTCTTGGGTTTTCCCAAATCCCCCCGCCTGAGTAGGAGGGTCCTGAACAACAGGGGCAACATCAGTTTTCTGTTTCTTACTGGCCCCTGCGCCAGTTTTCCCCTTAGCTTTACGCTTTAGTTGGGGCGCCTCCTCCTCCTCCTCCTCTTCCGCGAGCTCCAGCTCGTAATTTTCGAGCGCATCTACAATACATGCAACAGAAGTGTTAGCAAAATTTGGCATTATAAAGGAAAACGCATAAGTACAAAGGCTTACCAGGCGCATCGCTGTCAAAGACAAATCCCAGATCAACAGGGATGAACATGTCATCAAAGCGATCAGGGAAACCAACCTCCCCAGCGCCAAGCGCGACGGAGCCACCCTCCATGTGCTCATCATAGGCAGCATGGATATACTCCTTGGTGACTGCACAAAACAAGTCAAATGATATCAGCAAAAAGTATTATATTCGCGCAAAAGTAAAGCAGTGAGATAAACTTACGCAGCCCGTCGACTTGGATAACGGGCTCAAGCGCGCTGTCCTCCCACCTCTTGCTCATACCAACCCCCACCAGCGCCTCCTCACAAATGTTCTTGGCGGGGGATGGTTCAGCGGTCAGCTTATTAACCCAGGCGCCAGTTGGGTTCTTGAGGACACCCACATCCGCAGGCGCAGAAGAAATCGAGCGCATGGTCATACGGATGGGGATCACACCAGCCCTTATATAAAAAAACCTCTCAGACCAGTCATGAAGGCTCTTGAATGAAACAGTGGAGCACTTCACCTTCTGACTGCGAGGAACGAAGGAGAACCAACTGTCTTGGATCTTGGGCTTGTAAAAAAATTGAAAGCGCCGAGGGGTGGGCTCCTCGCGCTGGGATTTGCACATGAACTCAAAGTGAGTCATGCGCACAAGTCCAAATGGATGGACTTGGGATATATGAATCCCATAAAACTGAAGCACCGCACCCACAAACCTTGTCATCGGAAGACGAAGGTTGCAGTGGGTGAAAAAATGGCTATATAGGGATATATAGCCGGCAGGCGGGTCCGCCGCCGTTTGCCCGGCTGCAGGCAACATGCAGCCAAACAGGGTGGGAAAACCCTGAGAGGCTATAAGGCTGTCAAGATCAGCCTGCCTCAATTTGCAGGGGATTTCATTCCACCTCTTCACCGCCTTGGTCCTCCCTACCTCCTCCGATGAGCCCTCAGCAGCCTTCTTCCCCTTGCCGGTCTTCTTCAATGTAGACATGACTAACGATTTTATACGGCAATGGATGGGGGAGATTATATTGTCTGAACTATCAGACATACAACTGTAAAATCAAACAAGGGAAACTTCTGAAGAACAGATAGCTGGAAGCAGAACAAGGGTAATCGGAATACAAGGAAAGAAAGAAAACAGCTATGAATATTAAACAAGAAGATGAAGGATAAAAAAAATCAAAGGGCTGGCTTTTATAGGCCCAGGAGAGAGAAATTTTCGTGCTGATCGGACTTCACGCGCCCCCACTCGCAGGTATAAGCCACTACGAGCGCGACACGTGTCCCCGACACTGTGTGAGGGGACATGAAAGGAAAATATACGGCTGCTGCCAGAGTTCATGCGCCACCACTCGCAGGAACGGACCAACACGAGTGCGACACGTGTCCCTGACAGCATGTGAGGGGACACGAAAGGCAACTGTAGCACCTCGAGCACACGAAAGGCCTGACACGTCTCCATCACTGACCCACGTCAGCAACAACCAACCACGTACAGAGACGATTCGTTTGCAGCCAAAGGATAGAACTTCGCGCAACGGTGAATAATAAGAAGAAAAGGACAAAACACCTATTAAAAGAGCAAACTATTTAGTCTAACATCTATCTTACCTCGCTCGCGGGAGACAAGACACACATTAGACTGGGGGGGCTTGAAGAGGTATGTACCCGCCTCAACAACGAGCGAGGCGGGTCAACCCACAAGATATAGACAAGAGGCTTGAAATGTCACAAAGCCAAAACCTATGCGCATAGCGCATATCACATATGCTCAGGCATCATATGCCCAGGCACCACACATGCTCAGGCATCATATGCCCAGGCACCACACATGCTCAGGCATCATACGCCCAGGCACACATATGCTCACGCATATCACATATGCGCGTGGCGCTTCAGCGCGCGGCGCATATCACATCTGCGCATGAAACATCTGCGCGTGAGAATAAAAGAGAAAACCTCGCGCATCCTCAGGATTGGCGCATATCGCGCATGCACATAATCAACCTCGTCCTTATCCAAATCAGGATTAGGGCAACCTTGATTGTGCACGTCAGACAACCTTCCTGAAGGTATCTTTTTAAGGAATAAGAATATGCTGATGTTGACAGTTGCCAAATGAAAGATGGACAGCTCAGCATGACACATGTGCTACCACGTGATTACAACCAATGAGAAAGCACCAGGTGTCCCAGAGGACACGTGGCGCAGAGCAATTGGAGGAGGCCAACAAGGCTGAGCCCAATCAGTGGAAACCCTAGCACTATAAATACAGCATCAACTCCACAAGGAAAAGATCATCCAACAACTGACAGTTACAGCCAGTAACATACTCATTCATTCACATTCAATCATATTCAATCATATTCACTCACAGACAGATATAGTCAGTTACATTCTCAATCACAGAAATCTACAGAGTATTCAGCTATTAAGCAATACTCTCCAGATTTCCTTACTCTCATAACATTATCTTCTCCTACAGATACTTATTCTCACACCGGAGGGTTACCCCAAAGAGGACCCCTCTGTCCCTTTCTGAGGGGTAAGTTAACGGTGCTGTTCATTTTGTAGGTGGAAGAACACAGATCCAAGAAAACCATCGGTGAAAGAGTATAATCACACCCGAGGAAAGTAGATCGTCTACCAGTGAGTCGATCCACGCTTCTTCAGTATCGAATGCTAAAAGAATAAACACGTGTTGGTTGTCACTGCACACTTTCTCATGTTTGATCACTATGCCTCATGCTTCCATCCTATCCATCCAAAAGCCAAATTTAAACGGAGGTTGTTTGCACCGAAAATGAAATATATATTTTTAACACAAGAAAATGTCACGTTTTTTCTGATCATTAATGACCGACAGCATCTACTAGAGTATTAGTTTTATCATTTTAAGTTTTAAACATGTAACAAAATAGCAGTACGTGTAGTCCAGAAGATAAAAATTAATGGTACCAGGAAGGGAAATTTTACTTGAACTTGTAGGAAACTGTAACGATTTTATGTAAGATACAATATGGACTTCCTGGAACCCGCAACTCTATTCATTCCATGCCCCTTCATCTTCTTCTTGAATAAGAATTCAAGAACTGCATGCATGTTTTGATCAAAACATCTATCAAGAACGTACCTGTGACTAGCTAGAGGCCTAAGGTACAAATCTTTACTAGAAATTGGCACATTCTGATGATCAACATTGCTTATATATGTTTAATATATGCATGTGCTGTTTCATGGTTTCTTAAGGATTTAAGGAAAGCATCATGATGACAGATCTAATGGATGATGATGTTCTTGAGGATAAGAAGAGACCTGAAAACCCTTTGGTTACTGAGGTTTTTTCTTGGTCTCTTGTGATGTTCTTAACAGAAATCTCTACAATGACAAGGTTTGCTTAATTATTCTTCTGGTGTGTGTTTGTTATTTTTTCTTTCTGTTCACATTTTTTTTTCACCTTTGAACCTTGTACTAGGTATCAGAGATTCCGAAGACGTTTTCGTCGGTATCTGAGTATACCAACTCATTCATCTATCCACTTTTTGAGGAGACACATGCTGACCTTTGTAGCAAGATCCTAGGACTCAAGAGTTGTCCTATCTCACAGATCTTCCCGGATACAGCCTGCTAAAGATTTTAAACTTCCCAAATCATTGTTATACACTATCATTCTTCAAAACCGTTTAGGATCGTATGTGCCTGTAGGCGGAGATCTTATCGCGTTGACTGATGTAAGACCAAGATGTGTAGATGATCTCAAGAGGCCACACATGCCTTACCTTGTAGCTTTAGTTAAGCGCACGAAGGTGAAAAGTTCAATTTGTGAACTTGAGGTTTTATCATCAAAACCAATCAGTCTAGATGGGAGTGATCCAAGACATTTCGTTGTGTGTCTTACAAACTTGACAACAAATATTCGTATTTCGCAAGCCCTTCACGCGGAAGTAGGAAAGAAAAAGAAGATGTTTGAAACATTGCTGAGAGCTGATTATTCTGTAAGAATATTATCATGCATATTTTTATAAGTTTCAAACAAAATGCTGTTTCTTTTTTGGGAAATAAGTTAACAGTTTACAATGATTTTAACAGGTTGAAGAAAGTTGTGTTGAATGCTGTATTGATAAAAATAGAGACATGCTTTTATTAAAGATTAAGGAGTTTCTCAAATCTTTTCAGCTTGATAGCTCACAAGAAGCTGCTGTGTTGAACTGTGTTGCTTCAAGGTACTGCGGTCACAAGAATACCATAAAATTAATTTGGGGCCCTCCAGGAACTGGAAAGACAAAAACAATCAGTTCATTGTTATTCGTGTTGCTGAGGTTGAAATGCAGAACTCTAACATGTGCTCCTACAAATATTGCGGTTTTAGGAGTTACTAAACGTGTTATGAGATTGGTGAGGGACTCTTTGGTGCATTATACTTACGGCTTGGGAGACATAGTTTTATTTGGAAATAAAGAGAGAATGAAGATAGACGAATGCGAAGATCTTTCTGATATATTTTTAAATTCACGCGTCAAGATTCTTACTGATTGTTTAGCTCCTTTTCTGGTTGGAAAGGTAGCAGTGAGTGGATGATCCGTTTCCTTGAGGACCCCGAGGAACAATATCGGTTGTACTTAAAGGAAAGGATAATACCTGATGAAAAAGAGAGTGATTGTAGTGATGAGAAAGATGATAGCAGCAGTGAAGGTGATAATGATGAAAAATTGCAAACCGAGAAAGAGGAGCGAAGTGACTTGCGTTTGAAGAAAGCATTAAAAGCTAAGAATTGGAAGACCATCATTGTAAGTACTTTGAAAAGTGAAAAGAAAGATGAAAATGAGCAATCTTCAAAGCAAGGTACAAACGAAAAGGATTGTAAACAAGAACTTTTGACTTTTGAGGAGTTTGTGATGAACGGGTTCGACTTTCTTGGAAAACATCTAATATCTTGTATTGAAGGCTTGTACACACACATGCCAACGTCTTTCATTTCAGCTGAGATAGCAAAAGAAATGGTGGTGGTAGTTGAATCTCTTAAAAGCATCAGTAAATCAATAAAACAAATAGTTGAAATGGACATAGGTTTAAAAGAAGCCTTGAAAGGATCATATGATGCTAGGACAGGGGGCAATGACATTAAACTTGATTTTGGCGTCCAGTGTTCAAAACTCAAGTACCTTCAAGAGAAATTGCAGTTTCCAGACTTTAAGCAAGATTATGAAATTAGAAGGTTTTGTTTGGTAAATGCTTGTTTGATATTCTGCACAGCATCGAGCTCCATCAACTTGCTTACAGAAGAATCAAATCCATTGAAGTTTCTTGTGATCGACGAGGCTGCTCAGCTCAAAGAATGTGAATCTGTTATACCTCTGCAGCTTAACGGTCTCCGTCATGTTATTCTTGTTGGGGATGAAAGACAACTTCCTGCCATGGTTCAAAGCAAGGTTTTCAACTTTTCCATACATTTTTGCTATATTTAAAAGAATCTGAAATTAATATTTAACTAAACACTGTGATTAATTAGAATGAGGGAAACCTAAAAACTCTCAGAATATACAAGTCAGAAACCTAGAGAAACCTATCTCTGACCTAATAACTATTATTAACATTGCATATAAAGTTGTAACTAACTAACTAATATTGTAATGTGTTTTAAGATTTGTGAGGAGGCTGAGTTTGGAAGGAGCTTATTTGAGAGGCTTGTATTACTTGGGCACAAAAAGCATCTTCTAAATGTTCAATACAGAATGCATCCATCCATAAGCCGGTTCCCCAATAGGGAGTTTTATAACAAAAGTATCTTGGATGGTATGTATGTAAAAAACAAGTCTTACGGGAAGCGTTTTCTTGTTGGAAACATGTATGGATCGTACTCATTTATAAATGTAACTTCTGCTAAAGAGGAGTTTGATCAGAGTCATAGCATGAAAAATGTCATGGAAGTATGAAATTGTTGCAAATCTTTTCAAACGTACACGCCTCTTAAATCTCTTAAAAATCTTCTTTATGTTTAGCATTTAAGTTTTGTTGATGTTATTACAGAAGCCGTTGCAAGAAAACAAAAGGTAAGTGTTGGGTGCATATCACCGTATAAAGCTCAAGTAAACGCATTACAGGAAAAGATTTGTGTAAAGTACACAGGTGACGAAGATTACTTCACCGTGAATGTTCGGTCAGTGGATGGCTTTCAAGGGAGCGAGGAGGATGTGATTATAATATCCACCGTTAGATATAACAGCAGAGGGTCAGTTGGTTTTCTTTTGAATCATCAGAGAACAAATGTTGCACTGACTCGAGCTAGGTAAATAAACATATGACCTTTTAGTTCACTTTTCTTTCCTATCACATGATCTTTTCATAAATCAAACTTGATGTTTATGTAGACACAGCTTGTGGATATTGGGGAGTGAATCAACTTTGGTGAATAGAGGCACTATTTGGAAGCATTTAGTTGCTGATGCTAAGAACCGTAACTGTTTCTATAACGCTAGTGAAGACAAAAACTTGGTTCAAGCTACCAATAATGCTTTGGTTGAACTTGGCCAATTTGATAGCTTATTCAGCTCGGATTCATTACTTTTTAAAGAAGCCAAATGGCAGGTATAAAAGCACACTACTATTGAGTACTGTCATTTGTAATCCACTATCAAACACATTTTAAAGTGTTTTTATAACTTATAATAGGTAAAATTCAGTGACACGTTTTTGAAAACGATTGCAAGACTCGCGAACCATGACATTTGTAACAAAGCAGTCTCTTTACTGCTCAAACTTTCGGGTGGTTGGCGTGAACCAGAAAGGGCTGGAACTTGTACTCTTCTTGAAGAGTATAAGGTTACGCAAGATTTGTGGTTGATTTGGGCAGTTGATATTGAAGCACAAGATTCTGTTTGCACTCAAGTGTTGAAGGTCTGGGATGTTTTACCTGCTGCCAAGCTTGAAGAACTGTCAAAAATGTTAGTTGAACAGTTTTATGGAAATTATACTGTAAATATGATGAATCGCTGCAAGGAAAGATGCACTGAAGGGTATGCTTGTATATACGAACTTTGATCATGAATTACCACTGTTGTTTTTGAAACATATTTTTACATTTGCAACTGTCAACAGGAATTTTGTGCTTCCGATTACATGGCCCTTGAACTCGGACACCGATCCAAGTTGGTCATTGGCGAATCAGTTAGCTGCATTGAGCTTGAGGAATCAACCAGCATCATCATCATCATCAAGAACTTCAAGTGACTGGTGAGTGTTTGGACCATAGTTGATGTCTTGATGGCTAATAAGTTTTTTGTGTCTTACAAAAATCTGATTGTTTCATCTTGTATTGTTTAGGAGGTTTGGTAACAGGAAATCCAACAGGAAAAATGATGCAAGATCTCATGGAAGGGGAAACAAATGGTAATTGAGGCCTTTTAATTTTCTTTTTCAATCAAATATGAATAGTTTGAGGGTGGACTGGTGGTGTGTTTTGTTACTTAAAACCAGTACCTTTTTGTTGGTAAAAGATTCTAATGGTTGGCTAATAGATAGCAAGGCAATGGAAAGCAATCCTACGAATCACTCTCAATCCCACAAATTACTCTTTATTGTTATTTTGTATTTAATGCATTTATTATATTTATTGTATTACCTTGCTTATATGTATTTTATCATTATATATAGAAGTTGGGTCTCTCCATAATAGGCAGAGACAATTACATCATTACATGGTATCACGCCTTTAATCGATCCTCTTCATCCTTCTCTTCTTTGTGAACCCTGCCCCTCCTCATCCATGGCCTCTAATTCATCATCTGATGCTACCCTTCCCATAACAACCATTCTTCATATGATCACTTTTTAAACTTTCTTCCTCCAATTAACTCCTATGGAAGAACCAAATCCTTCCCCTATTTGCTTACCAAAAACTCAGCGGCCATACTGACGGTTCCGCCGTCGCTCTGGCTGCCATCGTCTCTACCAATGGCAACGAATCTCCCAACCCTGAATATGCTTCTTAGTTAGATGCTGACCAACGTGCCATTCTGCTCCTTAACTCATCGCTCACCGAAGAGGCTGTTGCCGAAGTTTTAGGGTTAACCACCGCCCGCCAAATATGGTAGCAGTAGCATTGAACTCATGCATATACTTCGTGACAGTCACCAAGGGTTAATCTTGTATATACTTCATGACAATCTTCGTCAACTCACCAAGGGTTCGGGTTCGGTTCCAGAATACAGCCGGAAATTTAAAGCTATTTGTGACCAACTGGCTGCTATTGGTTATCCCGTCACCGACGGCGATAAGAATCACTGGCTTCTATGCGGTCTTGGATCATCCTTTGAGAACTTCTCCACTGCCATTCGCACCAACAGTGAGTCTTTTCCCTTTCGTGATTTGGTCATCAAGGCCGAAAGTCAAGAGAATTTTATGCAAACTCTTCATTCATCACCCGCTCCTGTTGCCTTTGCGGCTCACTCTCAACATTCCCGTGGCTCGGGTTCGTCCGCAAGCAAGGGCAAGTCACCGTCCTTCTCTCGTGGCTCCGGTTCTCAGTCATTTTCCCGTGGTGCCCGTCGGCCCCCTCACTGTCAGTTATGTAGAACTGATGGTCACTATGCAAACAAATGCCCACGTTTGTCTTCGTTTGCTTCGGCTCCAAACGCCGATGAACACGTTGCTCAAGCCTTTCAAGCTCAGGTCTCCAGATTGGGTAGTTGATTCCGGAGCCACCACTCATATGGCAAACTCCACAGCTCCTCTTCATGACACTGCTCCTTATTCGAGTAACTCTCAAGTTGCCTTTGGTAACGGCAATTCCTTACCCATTTCTCACACGGGTCAATTTTCTTTAAATAAAAACTTATCCTTAAAAGATGTCTTGGTTATTCCCAACTTAACCAAAAATCTTTTATCTATAAGTCAATTAACCACCGATTATCCCGTTGATGTTTTATTTTCCCAACCTTTCTTTAACATTCAGGATTGGAAAACAAGCCAATCTCTAGCTCAAGGTCTGTGTGAAAATGGTCTCTATGTGCTACGTGATGGGAATATTGCTCTCGTTGCTTCACTTTCTCAAAATAAAGCTTCTTTTGAATTATGGCATAATCATTTGGGCCATGTTGCATTTGATACTATTTATGTTTTAAAAAAACTTGGTTGCTTATCTTTTACTTCTATTTTACCTAAACACATTGTTTGTTCCCCATGTCAACTTGCCAAGGCTCGTAAAATGCCTTTCAATTTAAATGAAAAACGTGCATTAAATCCCTTGGATCTTGTTCGTTGTGATATGTGGGGCCCCTCCCCCATTGTGAGTGTTGATGGGTATAAATATTATGTCGTGTTTGTTGATGATCATTCGCGGTTTTCATGGCTTTATCCGCTCAAAACAAAGAATGGATTTTACTCTGTCTTATCAACTTTCTTGACTTTTGTGCAAACCCAATTTTCTAGAAAAGTCAAGGTTTTCCAAAGTGACGGTGGCACGAAATTTGTAAACCAACACGTTCGTCAAACTTTTGACAACAATGGTACTTTTCATCGATTATCATGCCCTTACACTTCTCCCCAAAACGGTAGAGCCGAGAGGAAACACCGACACATAGTAGAGACGGGACTCGCTATGCTATTTCACGCTCGAGTTCCGGCTCATTATTGGGTTGACGCTTTTAGCTCCGCTACATACATTATCAACCGATTACCATCTGGCATTTTAAATAATAAATCACCCTTTGAGATATTGTTTTCTACACCACCGACATACACAAATTTTAGAGTCTTTGGATGTCGTATTTACCTGTATCTTCGTGATTATGCACCACATAAACTAGCACCTCGTAGCATCCCATGCATTTTCATGGGTTATGCGACACAATGCAAAGGCTATAAGTGTCTAGACCCGCAAACCTCTCGAACTTATGTGGCCCGCCATGCACGTTTTGATGAGACTTCTTTTCCGTTTAATGGTCAATTTTCTTCACATGACTTAAATACTTTAACCATTTCCACCTATCAAGAAGATTCCACTATCTCACAAAATAATCCCTCACCTATCAGCCATCTATCTCACTAGAATCCTCCTCCCTCAACACCTACCATATCTTCTTGCTCAATGTGTAAAAATAATTTTTCTAACCATACTACTCCTGTCCATGAGCATCACCCTAACACACCCCAAACACCCATCTCACCAATGTCATCAGCCGCCACTTCACCTTCAACCACACCACCTCCCTCGCCATCCTCTTCGGCCACCACTCAAACACCCACCTCTTATACCGAGCCGCAACCTACCATAGCTCCACCCACATCACAAACGGCCTCGGCTCACCCGATGATCACGCGTTCCAAGGCTGGTATTTTTAAACCCAATCCTAAACATCAAGCCACCATTGCCCATATTCTTCACCAAACTCCCTATCAAGCCTTGTTTGCTGCCTCTGATCCCAAGGGCTTTCGAGCCGCATCCAAGAGTCCCCATTGGATGCATGCAATGCATGAAGAAATTCTAGCCCTTTAAAGGAATCATACTTGGAGTCTAGTACCTAGGCCCCCAACCGCTAATGTAGTCGGTTCCAAATGGGTCTTTCGCACTAAATACCTCTCGGATGGCTCCATTGATCGACATAAGGCTCGACTTGTGGCATAAGGCTTCACTCAAATTCCGGGTCTTGATTTTTCTCACACTTTTAGTCCAGTTGTTAAAGCCTCGACAGTTCGTGTTGTCCTATCTTTGGCTGTTATCAATCAGTGGCCACTCCATCAATTGGATGTGAACAACGCCTTCTTAAACGGCTCCTTAGTCGAAACCGTTTACATGGAACAACCACCGGGTTTTGTTGATTTGGCATTTCCCGATCATGTATGTAAACTCAAAAAGGCTCTTTATGGACTAAAACAAGCACCGCGTGCTTGGTTTCAACGGTTAAGCTCGTTTCTTGTTGCTTACGGTTTTACATGTAGTCGAGCCGACACGTCCTTATTCGTGTTCAATAAAGGAGATTGTCTTATGTATCTTTTAGTTTACGTAGATGATCTTGTCCTCACTGGTAACAAGCCCATTATGCTCACCAACTTTATTAATCGCTTACATAATGAATTTGCCATCAAGGACTTGGGGTCGTTAAATTATTGTTTGGGCTTGGAAGTTGTTCACACAGATAATGGGTTGGTTCTTAGCCAAGCAAAATATGCTCACGATATCCTTAAACGTGCCGGGTTCATTGATACAAAACCTGATCCCACTCCTTTAGCCACCACCGATTCATTCACATCTCATGGTACCCCAAACTCCGACCCTACTTTCTATCGATCGTTGGAGCTTTACAATATTTAACTATTACCCGACCCGATCTCTCTTATGCCGTTAATCAAGCATGCCAATTTTTGCATGCTCCAACTGAGCATCATTTTCAACTAGTTAAAAGAATACTCCGGTATGTCAAGGGTACTATGTCGCATGGTCTTGTCTTTCAACGACCTAAGCGCACTGTTATTTTGGGATACTCTGATGCGGATTGGGCTAGATGTATTGAAACACGCCGGTCTACTTACGGTTATTCCATTTTTTTAGGAGGAAACCTCGTTTCTTGGAGCGCCAAGAAACAACCAACCGTTTCTCGATCGAGTTGTGAATCGGAGTATAGGGCAATGGCAAATACGGCTGCTGAAATCATTTGGATAACCCACTTGTTACGTGAGCTCAATGCCCTTCCGCTGGATAGACCTACGTTGCTTTGCGATAACCGTAGTGCTTTATTCATGTCTGGCAAGCTTCATACTCGTTTTGTTCCTACCAAGCTTCAATTAGCTGATATTTTCACAAAAAGTTTACCGAGACCTCAATTTGAAAAATTTCGAGAATTACTTCGTGTATGCTCGCCGCCATTTCGCTTGAGGGGGAAAATAGACAGCAAGGCAATTGAAAACAATCCCACGAATCACTCTCAATCCCACAAATTACTCTTTATTGTTATTTTGTATTTAATGCATTTATTATATTTATTGTATTACCTTGTTTATATGTATTTTATCATTATATATAGAAGTTGGGTCTCTCCATAATAGACAGAGACAAGAGACAACTACATCATTACATTGACACTTTTTAATAAAAAAATGTTTTGTCTGAAATATAAATTATACATCATGATGGTGGATACCATTTACTAAAAGTGGCTCACTCAGTACGTGAAGAGTGTTTAGGAACAAACATATCACTTGAAATGCATATAAAGTTAAAAAAGTGTGTACATGGTTGTTTTGAGTGTTTGTAGAAAGATCGCTTATATAAAAGGGCGATTAAAATTATAAACAAGCATACATACTACACAGTACACACTTCTAGCCCCGAGGCAACGCAAGCCTTTGTCAGCCGGGGCGCGAATATTTTAAAATCTATCTGTTCTAATAAAGTAAAATAATTATAACACGTGTCACTTTGTGGTTAAATCTCATAACTTTTTTCTCTCCAAACTAATAACTATGTCAAAGATAAATAATTATTCACTTTTTTTTACACTTCATTTATATTATATCTATAACATGATTAAATTATTTATTTTTTTTAAACTCTATTTTATTATATATACTATACAATATATGCTTTAAGTTTATCCATTTATTTTTTCAGTTAATTTACTAAACTATATATATGTTAAAATGTAATAATATATACCATTCACTTTTATATATAATATAGTCAGTTTCTCGGTTTTTTTTTATCAATGATTGTTTCAAGTTTTTTGTGAAACTTAAATTTGATTGCTACGGGTCAAATTTGGTAAATCTATTGTGCGGTATAAGTTAACTACATTTGGCTCAAAATTTGTTATGGGTCAAAAAGAGTAATATGAGTATTTTTAAAAGTTTGAGAATGCAAGTAGATTTATCATCAAATTTGTTACGGGTTCAAAGTTTTGACTTGAAAATGTCAAACAAATTAAAGTTAGAATTTTAAACGTGATTTAGGTTTCAAATTTATTTTCGATGAAATTTTTGGAAATAATGAAAAGATTCAAAGCGCCTTTATCTCTACTTTATCTCTATAAGAACGGCGCGTTCCGAGGTGTGAAGTGGGAGAGAAGGGATGTCATAATTGGCTAATTACAAATATTAAACTTTAAGAAAAGACGGCGAACAATTTCGACATTCTACCTTCAGGTCTATCAGTGCTTCTAACTTTTATCAAATTTGAAACATTTGTTTCAGCATTGACTTTTTCTTTAATGGTGATTAAAATGTAGTGTGTGAAACATGTCATATAAAATTATGCTCAAGAGAAGCAAACCATTCACAAAATTGAACAGGTTAACGTGCAACTTATATGTGTTGTCATTATAGAAAGTCGAGAAGCCCCCTCAAAATTATAAAAATCATTTTTATGGTGTAACTCAGAACTATTATTGTATGATAAGTTTTTTTTTTTAAATTAGTTCATAACCAGAATTCCTTCAATTATATATATATATATATATGATACTGAGAATTAAATTTCCAATAGATGGACCATTTGATGTATGTTTTTGCACTTGCGTTATTATTATTATTTTTTTTATTAAGTTCATTTTTTTTAGAAAAAAATCATTTTTTGATATAAATAAAATCAATTTATATACACATAGTATAGATATAAACATAGTCGGATGTAATCATTTATTCATTTACAATATGTACTTATTTTCTTTATTTATAACTTTATTATTTGGATCATATCTCGTGTGTTACACGAGCTCTAAAGATAGTTTATATATATTTGAAAGGCTGGCGAGTCAAGAAGGAAAGCGTTTCGGAAGTTTACTAAAATAATATATGATTTTGTCACCACTCACATCACATGGTTTGATTTTCTTTACAGTTGAATCAACCACAGATCTTGGTTAAACAAATTGTTTCATTCAGGTTTAGCATAGCTTGCAAAAGATCTGATGATAAGCTCCAACAAAAATGCACTTTTTTAATGAAGTTTGTTATTGTTTTAAAATCCAAGTTCAACTTGTTGATTGGCTCAAACTTGCCACTGTCAACCCTGGATCACTCATTGTGCCTTTGTCCATGAATTCGCCTCTTAATCAATTGTTTGATCTTTCAGATGAATGTCTGAATAATCGTACAAATATTTCATGAATGTAAAACTTGTATCATGTATATACACCCAAAACCGATTATTCCTGTGATTTTGATGAACCATGTGATAGCAAGGCATATAATGTTGGCACGGGCAACAACACACAAATACACCTCGCCATCTATTAGAACATAACCACAACACCATCTTCATAACAAAAATTACAAGAAACTGGTCATTTTCACATCATTTACATAATCAAACAAGAAATCCCACCAAACCCATCACAAATTCACATTCTTTATCAGACAAAGAGAATGCCAAGATTCCATGAAACCGTAGGCAGCTTCCACGTTTGTATCATAGTTACAGTTAAATCATACCTGTCATCAGGGTTACATCCGGCATCATAACAAAATTACTTGTTTAGTGTTATAAATCATTAAAAGGCTCCTTCAATTGAGGGCCAAGCTAGCAAATCAAAAAGCACATAACTACCCACGTAAACCTTTTATTAATACCAAATTTTCAAGCTAATCCAGCAAGAGTTTCAAACAAATGCGCATAAAGAAACAAAAACCACTACAGAATATATTAATATCAATCGAGAATTAAGATATTACTTATGAACAGCACGAAGCAGCTCGGGCCCCTTCAGCTGGTCTGTCAACAAGAACCATGCCAGCTGGATTTTGTGTAGGTTGAGCTCTAGGTAGTCTCTTGGCTGTTTCAAAAAAAAAACGTGGCTATTGTTAAGATTTATAAATTAAAAGGTGCAGGTTTTCAAAGATTCTAAACAAAAAAGTAAATATACCTATTTCATGAAATATGTCATTAACATTTGCAGCAGTTTTAGCAGACGTCTCCATGAAGAAAAGACCATTCTCATCTGCATACGCACGAGCTTCCTGTATGGCAAATTACTAATTATTGTAAGAGACGAGTATAAGGGTATTTTAGGGACGTGGCAGGTATATTACTAGTTAATTGTTATTAAATTAATGGCATGCAATGTCCAGTGTTCAAGCGTTGCGATTGTTATTGGATACGCAGTTGATACAGCATATGACGCAAGTTAAATTAGCTACAGTTAGAAATCCAGTCAAATATGCAATTTAAAAGAACTCTTGCATTAGCTGAAAACAATTCTTTTCAGAGTAACTAGCTAATTTACTCTTCAAAGAACGTGTATTCTCATCACTAAACACCCTTTTAGAGATAATTCTATTCAAGGATTTCTTTTCAGAATAACCAACTATTGTACTCTTCAAAGAATGTGAATTCTCACCACTAAACACCCTTTTAGAGATTATTCTATTTAAAAAAAACAGCACTAAGAGATACTTAGGGGCCTAGCCTTGCAATTAAATTGTTTTGTGGAATGTTACAAATGTAACATAAGCTTTCAAATGGATGATGTCATGTAACTCATAAAGGCTAGATTGTTCGGATTGTATATAGAACCATAATGACATGGGCAATGAAGAGGAATGCACAAATATACTAGATGTAAACACTATTGGAGGAAAAGTAAAGACATGCAAAAAACATACAAATAATAATAGCAAGAGAGGTCCAACAGCATGTCAATTAAGTTCAGGGTCAAGAATGAATCATATATCATGTCATGCATTAAAAAGTGTACGAACATAACAGGGCCGGCAAAAAGATAGATTTAAACATATTAAAGTAAAAAAAAAATGCCCCAGAAGTCCAGATTAGTGTTTTGTTGTGTTTTCCAGTTAATAAAGGTTGAGTAAATGTATCAGTGTTCAAGATGCAAAGTCTGAAAAATTGAGCATTTTATAACAGAAAAACGAATTTAGTTTCTTCTAAAGAGTCAATTTCAAATAAGTAAAAAAGAAGAAAAAAATTGCATACTTGTGCTGTGACTTTTCTCTTGTCTTCCAGATCGGCTTTGTTGCCAGCAAGTGCCATCACCATGTTAGCATTCCCTGCACCAGCCACACATTTCATTTAAGAAGTTGCAAGATTATTGTATGATTTGAACTTTCTTGTTAATAATTAGCGTTGTGCGTATCAATCAAACCTAAAGTAGATGATATCAGCATTCTGCTCACCTTGTTTTGAAGTTCTTGAACCCACTTGTTAGCGCGTGTAAACGAATCCTAAAAATAGTCAAACAGCAAGTGAATTCAATTTCCAAACACATAAATATTAGAAATCAATCAGCTCTCAAAAACCAGATACAAACAAAATTCTATAATCAACCAATTAAAAAAAATAATAATTTACCAGCTCCCATGTCTCCCGGCAAAACCTACAACAAAATAATTAAATGAAGGTTTATACGGAATCTGGATAAAGTAAGGATGATGAATGAGATTTAGTTGAATTACTTACGAGTTTTGCATTGAGAGCAGCGGTGGTGGCCATAGTGGTTGATGATGATACGATCGAGGTGAAACAAACAAAGAAAGAGGGGTTTTTGTTTTTGGGTTGAAGGTAATAATAATAATAATAATAATAATAATAATAATAATAATAATAATAATATGGAGGTGGAGTCTGGAACACGGTTGATTGAATGAGGACAGGGGGTGGTGACGATATATATATATGTGTAAAAATAAAATGTGGCGCAAATACAAAGTGTCCACCATTTTCAATTATCATGCGCGTTGCGGCGGGGACGTAATAGGGATGTGTTTGGTGTGAGCTTAGTTTGCAGTGCAGGGGTGATGCAATGAGACTTTGATGAGGCTTAATTAGACTTGTGGGTCGTCTACACGAAGACATGACTATAAAGTTGAGAAACGAAACTATTCTAATTAGAGTTCTATCTAATAAATCAACTTTGAGCCAAACAAAACTCTACGACATTTTAAATAATATTAAATGAAAGTTGCATGTTGCTCCTCCTACATAATATGTTAATAATTTGTTAGCTATAATTCCTCGCTACAAATTGTTGGATCAATTTCTTAGATTGATTTGCTTTAAATATCATCCTTCATTGATATTATGGCTAATCCATCAATCATTTTATAAATCTAGGAGAAAAAATAACGATGAATGAAGAACTCTTAACTATTATAAGTATTTCCACATTGGGTTAATAAAATTTCAACTCACCCGTATTTTTAATCCAACCAGAGTATGTATGATTAACAAATCAGTCTTAACACAATCTAAAATCAGATTGCAACCAAGAATTAGAGCATGAGAAATTTCCATCAACAGCTTGAGATCCCTTTATCATGTATAAATTGCAATGCGTTGCCTATATGTAACCAACACCATAATTATTATAGTTATTGTGATTGAACTTGAGGACTTTAAGTAATAAAACTAAATAGATTAGTGGCATAAAACGTACAAACCTGATGCATTGCCGCCAAATTGTAAAGTACACTCGACCTCTAAAGCCGCCTACGAATCTTAAGACCAGCTTTGCCACATCCATCGGACCTCCATATTTTACTATTGTGGTGGCTACACCGGCTTTCGCCACAGCAGCTGCACCTGAACTTGGGCCTGCAATCTATACCCAAAAGTTAGATTTCGGTGATGGGTTTGCTGCCATAGCTTTAGCAAGTTTGCACTACACATGTGATGAGAAATTACCATTTTATCCCTGCAGCTTTCTTTCATTTTGCATCTGTTTGGTCAAAATAAAGAAATGGTAGTTGCTGATCAAGCAATGTCACCAATTGTGTTGTAACACCAATGTGCTTATTTAATAACCCACACAGAAATACTAATTTTTTCAAGATTAAACAAGAAATTGGGCTAACACGTACAATTCAGAGTGAACAATAAACCAAGATGTGACCCGCTAATAGAGATCATGTTAACATGTACAATTTCAAATGGTTATCGGGTTATTTTTTACTTGTTAATATAGACTTTATTAACACTTGTTACCGGGTTATTTTTTAACCAAAAAAAAAAAAAACGAAGCAGTAGTTATCGGGTTAATTGGGCTCCTCTATAAAAAAAACTTCCAAATTTTTAACAACTGGTAGGTATATCCCTTTAAGCTATAACATTCTGAAGTGCTTTCCATTTGTCTAAAAAGAATTAGTCTCAATAAATGATTCACACAGTTATCTGCAAGGCTAAGGCAATTAGCTTGGCTAGAGCTTTGCTTTAGCTGAATTTAATATGACTGTGTTTGGCAAAATTAGTTGCAGATAATTATTATGCCCGCTATAATTGTGAAAGTTCTAAATTTAAATATGATAGTCAGATATCTGCTTTTAAACCAAAATCAAATTGGTTATTCGGTTTTAAAAATCCAAGTTCGATTCAAACCAAATAACAATAATTCTTACTTAACTTGTGTCACACAATCTAATATAACCAACTTCATTTATAATCTAATCTCTTGAAGAAAATGATGAGGCGTGTTACCAAAAGTATTCGTTAAGATCATCTTAGTTTCTCCAAGCAGAGCCATGAGTTGGTTTGCCACCTTGATATCTCATGGCTGCCTGCCACCATGTAAGAACAAAATGTTTAATACTAACTCACCAAATTTTATAAACATGTTAGAAAAAAGTGAAATTGAATTTTACTACCTTATACATAACCTCATAAATAAGCACCATAACATTCTACATAAATGATTCCTCTCCAACTGCTTCTGGTTGATATATTAACATTAAAAGATATATCAAAATCAAGACCATTGTCCATTGATACGTTTTGGTACTGTTGCAAAGATATGCCAACATTAAAAGTTAAATATAGATGAAAGTATGCTACAATTATTTACCAATTATTAAACTAAACTTAACAAAACATGTAAAAGGATGATGATGAAGAAATATACTAAGGGGGTAGTTCCAGTGCCCTTCGTAGAGACTTGTGCTTAGACAAGTGTACATGTGAATTGTTTAGGTATTGATGCTGACATGGGCTTCAGAAAACTCAGAGAAATTGATGTCGCCTGTTTATCATAAAACATGTTTTAATAAAATAAATTGTTCAAAATAATGGCAAATAAGCCTTTTATAAAAAAGAATGTTTTAGTTGAATAACCTTTTAAATATGCAGCAAGTGAGCTGGTGCTTCGGTACATCCAATTGCACAAATGTATTACGGCTAATATAAACAAGAATATGTAGATGTAGTAAATAGGTGCCATGTTTGATATAAACTTAACAATGTATTTGAAGCAGCTAAATGAGGAAATGAAACAAGAAAAACTTACTGTATCGGTTTCTCCCCCCGAGCAGATGAGTGTAAGGCTTGAACAAATATTTCTGCATTAAAGGCCAAAAATCACTGTAAAATATATTCCATGTTTAAATTAAACAAAAATAAAGTGACAATGCATACTTTCAACTGTCTCATATGTGCGAAACCTTGAAGCTATACTTTCAGAGGGCTTAGCGATTGGGAACGCCGATGATTTCGATTGGATACAAAACGATCCAATACGAAATACGCGGCCTTGCTAGCGAATTATGTGACTATGATCACGCTCTTGATAAGCAATCTCACGCCATACTAATAACTAAATATAATCCAATTAGCAAACTTTCAAATGTGAAATCAAGAAACTAAAAATAAAAATAGATTATGATCACTAACATGACCTGAAGGATTCCAAGATTGATCTGAATAAACTGTATGGACATTAGAAACTTTAAAAAACACAGTAGCATGCAGCTCTATATCTTCAGATTCCTATTTAACTCATTTTGAATGAAATTTATTCAATCAAACAAATAAACAAAAAAACCTAATCAGCTCAAACATAATTTCACAAATGAATTTAAATAATCAGTGAAAACAATTACTGTAAATTACCATGAGAACGATGATGACATCGCGGGCGAGAGTGATGGCGGCGGTGGCCTTATCGGAGTCGTACTTTGCATTGAACATGCCTTTGCCAAAAACTGAAAGCTCTAAAATCACCCCCAAATTTGATAAGAACATCCACAGATCAAAATGTGTATATAGTATAGGTACAATCGCTGGAAACGTTTGATTGGGCATGTGAAATTATTGGAGGGGTAATTATCGGTGGATTGGAGAGGTTTTAAACCATCGTTGATTAACTGTTATGGTATCTAAGAAAATTAAACCTAAGCCTGCCAACCTGACCCGATTGCCATCGCTAAATTAGAAACTAAAACCTTATAACAAGTAACATTAGAAAACAAGGGTAAAGCAAGAACCATGTTTACACGGACATTAGTAACTTTCATTACTTAAATAATCACTTCCAAACACACATCCAATCTTAAAAAAAATGAATATAAAATCATTAATTCTTGAATTTTCACCCAATTTTATTTTTGCAAAATTTCTTAATATTTTCAGGATCCCATGTTGATATACTACAGAATTCTTAAATTCATTAATTTACAAAAACAATAAAGAACTAATTAATTTTCTTTTTGCAAACACTTCTTGAATCTTTAAATTCAACCATACTGATTTCAAACTTCAAGACTCTCAAATTAGCAGTATAAAACTATAAAGATAGTAACTTTACCTCCAACAATACTGAGAAAGCCACTAAAGTTTGCATCATGAATCGAAAGACTCAATCTTTTTCCCGGCAAATATTGGGATAATAGTTGACATCATCCACAGCTGTCTTCATTGCAATAGTTGACACCTTCCCGTTAATAGTTTTCACCACCACAATTGTCCCAGTGTTCACAGTATCCATCTTTGAAAACACAAGTGAACAGCTGCATAAAAAAAATACATATCACCAATCATAACATAAATTAGCACAAAATAATTAACTCCAACTTGGCAGATGCTACTGTTATCAAATATTCTTTTTATTATGAGAATCATACAAAAGTAAAAGAAGCAAAGCATTACACATATTACAAACTTTACCTCTTGGAAGACCATGAATACATTGAAGCCATGCCTCTTCCTCTCATAGTATTACGCTTCTCAATCACATCTGCAACAATTGTTTTCATAATTGAATGTTACACCTAACTAATTCATCAAAACACAAATGTATACCCCTAAAAAAAAGACCTTCTGAGGAACTGAGAGATTCTGATGTTCAAGCTGCCGATTTGTACATATATAATAAATTACAGGCCCCTTCCGTCTCTCTTCTGCTGTACCTTGATAAACAAAATCGGAAACCCCCTAAATCGATTAACAGGCAATGATTAAACACTAAAGCGATATCATTCAGAACTCGCCTCATCCATGAAACGTACACTTATTCATTGGTGTTGACAGAGGATAGGTTGTGGCCGGTGATGGAAATGATAGAGGGCAGATGCCGGAAGATGGTAGGGTAAAGCAACCGTAGTTACCCTGAGTAATTAATAAACTACTCTGATGGTTTGCAGGTGGAAACCGGGAGGTTAAAAAGGCCCTGTTAAACCGTCCATTGATTATGTATTGACTATTGAGTGATGTAACGGATGGTTATTAATGATTGTATTGAAGGCGCGAGATTATTGTATTGAAATCGCCGGAATATGAACCTTCATCGAGATAGTGGCCGGAGGCGTGAGACAGTGGCCGGAGACGTGAATGAGCATTTAATTTAAAGGCGTCTTATAGTGAGAGAATGTGGCAGGTGATGAGTTGCCTATACTACATGTATATGTATGTTTATGAATCTCCTACGTTTCAATTCTAGCAATAGTGCCCGCGCGTTGCGGCGGAGGCGCAACAGGCATTTGGTCGGTAGGTCAGTTGGTTATGGTACCGCTTCGCAAAGGTCATTTGGCCTTTAGACATCACTTGGTAATACGAACAATTCGGGTACAACTTGGGAATACGAAGTTACGAACCAATAAACCATGTCACCGTGATACCTTTAAATTCTAAAACGCCTACCACCTGAGTTCATATTCTGAAGAGGTAGGTCCCAGTAGAGCCCAGTTGGACCCGCAAGACTCACCCTGAAGAGGACGTCTGCGCAAGGACCAACTGGTTCCGCAGGACCCACCATGCTCAGAGATGAAGACCTTACGCGCAGTACGCCAGCTGTTCCCGTAGGGAAAGCCTCCCAATGGTGAAGTATCCCGCCTGTCCCCGCAGCTGCGGATACAAGCCATCAGGGAAGGCTGCCCGCACTAATAGCAAAGCTACACGCACAAGGCACTCAATAATTCAGTGTCACCTGAAGGAATGAGCAAGGCGGGAATACTCCCGCCCAAATGAGCCAGTCTGTATGCTTCTGGAAGATCTTTTGTACTATACCTGCCAAGGTATGGACAAAATAGACAAGATCTGACCAAAGCAGCCCATGAACCAATCACAGGGTGACAGCTCACCGACAAACAGTACGAGGAGCATGCTCTAGTACTGTTTGTCACTATTAGCCGCTGCCTACTCACCAACCCTTGTCGTGGCACGCACATAGCCTGCAGTTGGTGGAAAAGGAATAGTACACAGCCGGCCTGGTCACTATCAGCCGCTGCCTACCCACCAACCAGCATGGCACGTGCGTAGCCCATAGTTGGTAGAACAGGAATATTCTACAGCTGGCTGTACCTGCTTGGAAACCTACCTTCGGCTATAAATACTCCAACACCATGGAACGGTAGGATCATCTGGTATTTTACCTTCACTAGCTATTTCTCTCAATATACACTTATATTCAGAGCAATCTAGTCTGATTCTCACGCCGGAGGGTGGTCACAAGGAGGAACCCCCCCTTCTCAGTGACGAGCTTACGGTGTCTGTTTTGCAGGTCATCTGAAGAACATCCTTCTTTGCCGGACCTAACCCTCGTGGGAAACATTACTTAACCCCCAGATTATCCGTAATCTGCCCGGGGTCGATTAGTGTTTCTTCATATTCCGTTTTGACATGAATATAATTGTTCCTATCGAAGAATAACCCGATTTTTATAAAACTTGTGTGAGCCGACCCTAAATGACAATTTAAAAAATCGACATGTACTCATTATGCTCCTAACCCGATTTGACTCAACTTGACACGAACCCAACAATATCCTTTCCATAGTACTACAATTGTTAATGTAGGACTTTCCATAAACTTACAAAGTATGAATCTACAAAATATGTACCACTGATACAATGGTTCAAGTTTTGTATGGTGTGATAAACGGTCAACATTTGAAAATACATGTGTGAAGTTTTATTTAACATTAAGGACTTCTTCACATGTGTATCTAGTTGAACATAAAAAAAGATAAGAGTTTATGATTTCTTGATACAATAGTGCTCCCTAAAAATACCTTATGTGGTCAAAAATTATGTCTTCCATCTTACGAAACAAAATTCAAAATCGTGCCAAAAGTTTTAAGTCAACAAAATTTATGAGTTCTGACTCCAAAGTCAACTTTACTTTTTTAATTTGAAATTGGTTTAAACAGGTTTGATTGGATAAGTCAAAGAATTGTTAATCTCTGTTCTCTTTATATAAAAGAAATATTTATTTTCTTAAAAAATACAAATATATAAATTTAAAAACAAGTGGTCATATATTAAACACAACTGTTGAACAAATACAAAAATAACATATAAATTTAGAATTTTAAAGTATTAATATAAAAAAATAAATAAAATCCATTTTTCGGGTTCATGATGTATGAGACATAATTTTCAGGTTTGTTTCAAAAAGGTCATCAACCAAATTGATAGTTTTTAGAATGGCCTGTTTAGAACGACTAAACACAAGCCTGTTTACAAAGCCCATTTCTTAACACGCACAATCATAGCTAATTGGTTCAATGATAGACAAAACCAACCTTTATTAAATTTAACCTCTGTTTCGTTTGTATTTAGTCTAACGACAAATACAACGACATTACAGTCAATAAAATCAGTCTCTTGAGCAATAAGACCGACTTTGACCAAAATATCAAAAATCCATAACAATCATATGCAACATTAGTTTTGCCTAATGTAGTCAAGACTAAACAATTATTAATTATTCCCGGACCCATCTAAAAGTTTCCCAAACCACTATACCAAATTATCCGTTTCTTCCACATTTCTTCATTATTCCCAAAACACCCTTTAACTATAACCATTGTATTGGCATAAAACATCCTATTTTGGTTTATAATCACTTTGAGCATGTGTGTCCACAGTAGATGTTTTGATTCATTGCAAATCTAGAGTAGTGGATTCACGAACTTGGATAGCCCATTTAAGACCCACTATGAACTTAATCAAAACTTTACAAGATCGTACATGTACTTCCCGTGAGTTTGGATCTCCTTAGCTTATGATTTGACACAATTAAATTACCAAAGTAGCAATTGACTACATTAGGAATGAATAAGCTTATTTGCATAAAAATGTAACTTCCATAAAAAAGTTCATGTTTTCATTTTGGTCCCTTTTATAAGGGACATCTATTCATTCACAAATCCGGCCCGATTCTAACTTACCAAGAAAAAATTCCGCTTCTGTACATTTCCAAACAATCATTAAAACAAACCTTCATTCCAAAAAAGCATCGAGTGGTGTCTAACCCCACCATGTTCACTCATGCTCCCTTTCAATCTATAAAACTCATACTTAGCCCGACCCGTTTAGCGGGCCGAATCTATTCTCGCCAATGGCCACAGAAGCCTCGCCATGCCATGGAAGCTCAAGTTATAATCCATTGTAAACAATGGAAAATTGTTACCATAACCGAATAATAAATTTGGGGACTCGCTTGCGGCGTTCCAACTGCCGGTGGAATGCGGGTGGTCGCCTTTATAGTCGGATTCCAAAGCAGAGGAAGCGCGCTGAGTAGTAATGTCGTCTTCGTCATTGTTGCATACGAGTTTTAGAGCTTGACATCTATATCTGTGTCACAACACAAAAATGATCAATTTTATAATTAAAAAATAGCCAAAAATAAAAAAAACAAATAATTGCACACATAAGTTACGTAACTAATAATTGGCAAATTAATAAAGTTTCATCGTATACGATATTTTAAGCGCACTATTATCAGTCTTTAGCGTCTAGATCAACTAATTTTTATCATTTCCTTATCTAGGATCAAAATAATCATTCCTGGTATATAAGAAAACTAATAAAATCATTAAAACATATTCATACAAACAAGAGCTAATATAAATCTACAAACACCTCTATTTTATATAAGAAAACTGATCAAATCAATTAAACATATTTATCCAATTACAACATTTATCATTTTACCTCAATTTTCCATTTTTTTCATATAACATGAAATGAAAATCTTGAACATTAAAGGCATTGAACCAAAGCTTACACTAATTATTGTAATATATTGAAGTGCACTATTATCAGTCTTTAGTGTCTGCATAATCTGACTATTATGCTTTTCTAATCATCTAATGTCAAAATAATCATTCCTGGATTGGAATACAAAAACTGATTATTATTATTATTATTATTAATATTATTATTATTATTATTATTATTATTAAACATGTATCAGAAACTTACAGCAACAATTTTTACACAAGCAAGAACTGATATCAATATGCAAACACCTCAATTTTTACATAATCAGAAACCCCAACTGCATATTAACTTATTCAAACTTAATTTCATCAAAAAAAAAAAAAACTTGCTTTATAAAATATTTTTTAAACACACCCAAATGGTCTAACTTTACAATCAAAATCAACATCCATCTAATCAGTAACAATCACCCATAAAAAAATATCAATAATGCAGAATTGTGAGTGATTTTATTATTCAAGAACAAGAATGAAGAAAAGTGATAAAGATTGTACATTTGATTAAATGGTGATGTGGGTATGCCAAGGTTATGAATAAAGATTGATAAAAATGGGATTTTGATTTGATGAGATGGGCTGTGTTTGGTTTGCCTGGTTGCTAGAGTTCCAAACATCCCACAAACTCGGCCCGCACTTGTCCATAACCTAAAACAAATATACAGAGAACAATTTTTAGAGGTTTTCAAAAAATCCGAAAAGAATAATATATTAAAGAAGTGAAAACTCACGAGGATGTAATAGTCGCCTTGACAGCCTTTGTGTGAACCATTGGAAGTCTATAGCATCCATTAAGAGCACTTCACAATAAAAAAAACATCAAAATAAAATTAGTGTTTGTTGTACTAAATGGTGTTTAAGAAACATATAACAAAATGACATTTTATTAAAATAAAATATAAATTTTTTACTATAAAATATAGGTAAAAAGGAAAAGGATTACAGCTCGTAAGTCGTCTAAAGTGTACATTTTATTAAAAAGATTATACTATTGCTAAACATAATAGTTTTTGTAAACATGTATGGCAAATTAATTATTTATTAGCGTTTAACCCTTACCGAACTCGCTCGCCCAATGCGACACTTCTAAAATAACGTTAGTTACCTATAAACTTGCCACTTATAAGAAGGACTGTAATTACATCCCTTACCATTCCGAAGCTAACCTACACCCATGTACCATACACCATATATATAAACCATGATAACATTAAAATCAACTTTTTTACCAATATATATATGTGTGTGTGTGTGTGTTTGTGAGAAGAAAAAAAGAAGATATCGTGTACCTCAAGAGTGTCGGCCCCGGTGATCCCGAACCCACATACACTTGACCTAACCCTCCTTTACCTAACTTTCTTTCTAACTTGTATGCAAGAGAATTACCAACCTGCACCTGAAAAAAATAAATAAACAACTAATTTTATTTTTTCTTCACAAAAACCGCACAAAAGATAGTAGCAAGAATGGCAAAACACGTTCGTGGATTAACAAATCAAAAAGAGTAAACTTTATATAAGGAAACATAATATTTCTCAATTACTCGAGGATGTCATTAAAACAAGAAACAACAAGAATTTCATAGAATCAAGAATTAGCAATATATATAAAATGAAATCAGCCTGGAACCCATAGTCTTTTAGATGATAAAGGTGGAAAATTTAACCCATTTACTTATGAACGGGTCGATTTGGCATGTTATGTTTCATCTCAAACTGGTCAAATAAAAAAATGTTGAGAAGGTAACCAAAAGATAGAAGTTTTATGCATACAAATTCAAACAGATTTGATTTTTATTGTAATAATACAGTTTCTATTGTCGTATTTTAACACATTAGTTATTTATAAAAAGCTAGCAAAAGAACAAAAAACATTTGCCTGTCATTTTGACCCGTTGCTGCATAATTTAGCACCTCTATCTCATGAAATCATACAAAACAAAAACAGAAAAAGACAATAATACCCTTTCAGTAACCAGGCTTGTGCTTCCCTCGTCTTCACCATTAGCAACATTTTTTTCTGCACTTATATAGACAATCAGTTGATCACGAATTGTCATTTTTGTCTGCACTTTCACGAATTGATACCCAAAAATTTCAAGCAGTAACAAACTTTCCTTCTCTTTTGGTATCCAAAATTAGAACAACCTGTCTTTAACCATCATGAATCAGCAAATACAAAATGACTGATACACTAATGACAATATCAATAAATGAATAAAATCTAAAATGGTGGCTGTATGCCACAGACTATTATTTATGCTAGAGAATAAGTTGTATTTACCAAAAACGAAGAAAATAAAAATAAGCTATGACTTGGGGTAATGAAGGAAGGCCCGGGCCAATTCAATGAACTGAACTGAATCCTTTGCTTCTTCTTTTTCCAGGGTTCCTTGAGGTCGGAGATGGATGAATCCCAAAACCTCGAAACCTTGATGTTATGGGCAACCAGTCTCAGATTCTCCGGTAACCAACCAAACCCTGTCTTGCTTAGGCCAATCTCTCTCTCTCAATATCCTACTTCCCTAACGCCGGCGGGTAACTAAAACCTCTTCATTCGTTCTTGATTTAGTTAATTTGTGTTTGTTTAATATAACAACCTTCCTTCAGGAGAGGATTATGCGCAGTGGCTGATCTTCAAAAAGGTGAATTCATACTCAGAGTTCCAAAATCAGCTTTAATGACCTCTCAAGCACTAATCTTCAATGATCACAACCTTTCCATATGCGTCTCCAAGTTTCCTCTATCTTCTACTCAGGTATTATCAGTGTTGGTGTAGAAATCGCTAGTCATAGCTTGCTTGAATAAAACTAACAAAAAAAACTTCATTTGAAACGGCTTGACTCATTTTTGTAACCGACCCAAGCTTGGCTCGGCTTGTTGACTCGATCTTAGACTCGTTTAACTTCAAGCTCGAGCTCGAGCCGAGCAGAGCTCCCTCTTTTAATTTCGAGATCAAGCTCGGACCCACCCTGGCTCGACTCGTAGGGACTAGCGAGATCAAGCTCAAACCCTTATATACCAAGCTTTTTAATTGATTTTTCAATTTTGACCGATTTTAATCAAATCGTGATTAATAGGAGACTAGTCGGTGTGGTGCCGACTGGCAATTGATCCGGGATTAGTTGGCACTTAGGCAGAATTTTTACAACCATGGGCATTATTATTATTATTATTATATGTTGTTTTCTGTGAAATTGATCAGATTAGGGCAAGTTTATTCAGTTGATGTGAATTATTACTTTACTTTACAGTGCTGTTTAGGGCACAGTTGAGCACATTTAATTCAAAGAAATAATGACATTTCATAGTGCAGATATTGACTGTCGCATTGCTGAATGAAGTTTCTAAAGGAAAACGGTCTTGGTGGTACCCGTATTTGACGCAGTTTCCTTCTAGTTATGATATATTAGCGAGTTTTGATCAGTTTGAAACACAAGCTTTACAAGTGAGAATATACTTGTTCAATATTAATCCATATATATATATATATATAAACAATATGTTGGTCTGAAGAGTTTTAAGTACAACTTGCAGTTGGATGATGCTATTTGGGCTGCAGAGAGAGCACTAGAGAAGGCAAAAAACGAGTGGGAAAGTGCAACCGCTGTTATGGAAGAACTAATGTTCAAACCGCATTACATGAGTTTTAAAGCATGGATTTGGGCTTCTGCATCTGTAAGCATATAATGAAATTTATACACTTTTATTGATGTTGTCATGCTTATAACTTGTTTGATATTTTATTATGTGAAGATATCTTCGCGCGCAATGCATATTCCTTGGGATTCCGCTGGTTGTTTTTGTCCGGTTGGTGATTTGTTCAATTATGCTGCACCTGATGATGAACAAGTTTTCTCTAAAGATTTACCAGATGCTGACGTGGCTGCCTCGTCACCTAGGTTGACAGATGGCGTGTTTGAAGAAGAATTTGATGCATACTGCTTCTATGCTAGAAGAAGCTACAAAAAGGGGGAGCAGGTATTAGTTAACATGCTTGTTAATATTGAACCATAAAGTATTGGATTAATTTTATATATACTCTTACAAAGTTGAAAGATTTCATATATACACAAACCAAAATTAGTAATATCATATATAACCAACTTCAATGAATTTCTACTTAATGGCCATTCTACCCCTTTCCATTATATTTGTTTAGATCCTAATTTTTATTTGGATTTTGCTTGACATCGATGATATATTTTGAAAGAAAAAAAACTATTGTTTATGAGTCAAATTAATAAAAAAAATAATAAGTTAAAAATGGTTAGTAAATAATTTAAGCTAAAAATGGGTAAATAAAAAAATTTGAAGTTAAAAGAAGGTCGGTATATGAAACTTTGAAGTTCCAAAAAATAAGGGTAAATTGGTCATTTATTAAATTTCTTTTAATGAATTGGATATATTTGATATTTTAACTACGTTGTAAAGGCATATATGATACTTTTATTTTTGCATGGGTATATATATGATATTTTCAAAGTTTGCAATTTCATATATACTTGGGACTTGGGTAGATATGAAAATTTTCAAGTTTGTAATGGTATATATGAAATTAATCTATATTATTTTGTTGCAGGTTTTATTGAGCTATGGAACATATACCAATTTAGAGCTTCTAGAACACTATGGTTTTATATTAAATAATAACCTGAACGACAAAGCGTATATTCCTTTACCTTCGGACATTTATTCTCTATGTTCATGGCCAATAGATTCACTTTACATTCACCAAAATGGAAAACCATCTTTTGCTCTGCTTGCGGTTATGCGATTATGGGCGGCGCCAACACATTTACAGAAATCAGTACGTCACGCTGCGTATTCTGGATTGATAATATCAAATGAAAATGAAACTATTGTTATGAAATGGTTATTAAATGAATGCAATCTGGTTTTGAAGAGTTTATCAACATCTGTTGAAGAAGATGAGTTATTGTTATCTGTTATGGATAAAGATTTTGGGTCGGTAGTGGAGGTTAAGAATGAGTTGTTGGGGTTGACGGGTGAGAGTCGTATGTTTCTGAAAGTAAACGGTTTACTGAAAGTTGAAGTTGGTGATGACGTGGCTTTGCATAGAAAGATAATAAGGTCGATGGGTAAATGGAAATTGGCGGTTTGGTGGAGGTTAAAGTATAAAATGATGTTACATGATTGTGTTTCATATTGTACAAGGGTAATAAATGATCTTTCGTGAGAAACCGATGCAAAACAATGCGGAAATTGTGTGTGTTTGTGACTTTCAAGGTTGATGATAAGTGTATCAGCTATTGGACATGGCGCTGATGTGGAAGTGAGTCGGGCGAAGATCAAACAACCCTGTCTCCATCCAGGTACCATTTACATGATTATCACATATCTCTATTTCATCAAACATGAATATTTTGTAGTTTTATGGCAACCCACTAATGTTCACTTAAAATCTTGTAGTTTACCTCCATTTGTTTAACCCATTTATTTAAACAAGTCAAATAAGTTTCGTAAACAGGTTAAATAGATCATAAATGAGTTGATGCATTGTCATTAAGTTTAAACAGATTAAATAGTTAATAACAAGTTGACCTGACAAAAGATTTATCTTTTCATAATATTTATATATGTGAATTTAGTGAATTCATAAAATTGACTTGCATATGCCCTTAAGAACGCACCACATTGATGAGATAGGATGTGACAGGTTGTTGCGGACAAAGCACAAAAAGTCACAACGGAGCGTTTTGGAATGCAGCTTCCTGCTAGCGTCTAAGCAGTGTTAGCCAGTACATTAGATCCTTTTGGAGCGTATTGGAACTCCAAATGGGCATTTTGGAACACTAAACACAGTAAAAGTCAGTCTCCTGCAGTTTTTGGTGGTCATCATGAGTTTGCAAGATTCACTATTGTTCTTGGGCGACAAAAGGGGTAATTTGGATGATCATTTTGGGAAATGGATTCTACGTCAAGTGTCTTTGTATTGATCTAAGCATTTGGTAGTCACGACTCACAACCGGATTGGAGGTTTAATTAATTTATAAAACTTGAATTGTAATTGTTTGTTTGAATATTTAGACAGATGTTAACAAGTGTGTTTGATCTTTCAGTCTTTCACTATCACTTGTTATGTGAATTAGAAGTGTGTTAAATCTCCCTATGGTACCTTTCCAATTTACATGTCTTGTTGGCATGATTTGCTACAGTTTTTGATAAATATGTTTTTTTTGTTGACCAACAAAATTTTTCATTCATAGAAAAAAAGATACCGGGAGCAGTAAGGAGCTAGCTGCCACCACACCTTACACCCACTACATAATGTTTTTTCTGTCAAAACTATACAAACATAAAACACCACCAAACTTCATATCCATTCTACCTGCATTACAAAAGTCCAGTCCCACCATCCCACTCATTTCAAGCACAACTGTTTCGATTTTACGGAACCATAAGAAACTCAAAGCTTTATTCTCACCGACTACTTTACTCGAACAGGCCACTTTCCCTTCAAAGACCATCAAGTTTTTTTTTCCTCCCAAATAAACCAAACTGTAGTAATAAAACAAATAGCAAATAACGCCTTTGCAGCATTTTTTTACAACCGAATCAAACTTGTTTAATTCCAATATCAAAGACCAAAAACACAAAGAAATCAGGTAATTTGCAATTTCCTCCCAAACCAACTGCAAAAATACACGACACATAAAAATGTGCCACCGACTACATGTCACTTGGTGCCTTGCTTAGGAAACAAAAGAAGGAATTCGTTCCATTTCAGCCCTCCAAACCAATACACCAACTTTCTTTGAAACAAGAATCTGTTCCATAATTTCCATCTGATCCTCGGAACCATTTCCAACCTGGGTTTGATCCCATACGTTCTGATCCTCGCCTTGAGCTAGGTAAGCATGCTGGCAGATTGTCAGCAACTCCCTAAGCTCATCAACCTCAGATTGTGTATATGGTATGCCCGTGATAATGTTTCTTGGTAACAAGTCCCATTTCGAGTTTTGTTGACGTCTAGCGGCCCAAGCACGACCCGGTCAATGTGTTGACCCGAAAACATGAAGTTACCAACCCAGACCCGATTTCTTTCCCACCACCCTTGCCACATACATTTCGCCCGAGTACATAACAAGGCGATCTGACTCTCTATGCGCCCCTTATTCAACTCAATTGCAAACAGTAGCGTAAACCGAGCTTGTAGAGGCTTCTCCCCACACAATTTTTCCAACCAGAAGTAAGAAGTATGTAACCCTTCCATTCACAACCTCCCTTCTAAAAATTGTTTGTGTTCATGTAATTTGACAAAACAATCAATTGGAATTCTAATTTCTATTATTTGATTGATTAAGCCAGGCCTTGAAAACAGAAGTGACTTACTTTTTATCTAAATGAGTTTAAACACGTATTTAAATCATCAACAACTTAGGTAGTGATTCTTACACTTTGGATTCAATATCAACCTAACATAATTAGAACACAAACTGCAAAACAATTGTTCTCTTTGTTTTATGAGGTTGTGCATATGCTGTTGGCATGGCCTAATAACAATACCATTCAGTTTGCAACTAGAGGGATATTTTTTAAGCTTCATCAGATTATCAATTACATCATTTTGGATAGACAACTATCGGTTGCGGGGCCATACTAATGTTTTAGGTTTTGTTATAAATAAAATATTGTAATTAATTATTGTTGAAATGTTATAGTATGATGAGTTATAGCGGGTTTAGTAATTATCATAGGTCATTAGTGAAAATTAGTTTAAATCCACCAACATTGGTTAACCATAAGAGCATTCACATCCCAAAACATCTATTATGTATTATCAAAAAACCATATGGTCTATGAATACCAAAAAAATACTAATAGATTTTAGATATGCCTGAGCTCGTAAACCTAAACAAGCAAGCCCTACTAATTTTCTTAGCAAAATCGATCATTATGGTGAAATTATATTATAATAAAAGGATCCAATTATAATAGAAAGACAGGTAAGTGGACAACAATATACATCAAGCAAAGTTCAAGGTGAATCAAAAAGTTATGCCCTCAATTCTCCTTGATAAAATGATTTAATTTATTACTCTCAGTATAGAAAATTGAAAAAAGAAAATAAGTAAAAGTTGATAATAGGAAAAAGATGGATCAGATTTCTGGCTTGGATTTTTCTCATAAGGAGAAAAAATAATAATAAGAGCGCTCAGTTATTTCAGATTCGATCATCTAGGGAAATAATCATCATATCCATCACCTATCTTTTAATCAATCAACAATTATTTCATTTGATAAAAAAGAACTAAAAATATAAACAAAAAACAGAGAAAAAAAAATAAAATAAATCGATTGATATTCAAGAAGAATGAAAACCAGACTACAGCTGAAAAGCACATAATAAAACTTTTATCAGTAAAAAAAGTTGATGATTTGGACAATGCCTAATATAAGGGAAGATGGGTGTGAGGAAAATAAGACGTATGAGGGTGTTTATATAGATTAGGATGACTAGGGTTTTTCCATAAATCCTATGGCGTCATTACGGCGTGTTTTGACGTTAAATAACGGTGATGTTTTATTAAATTTTTATTTTATTTATATTAGGGAAAAAAATAAATATAAACATATATGAATAAACTCATAAACAAATATATTTTTATTTATTATACCGACCTATTATTTTTGTTATCATGCTAATACTTTTTCTTTATGGTATTAGGATATTTACTAATTAAATTATGGAAAATGCAACATGAGCAAGGAGAATACAAAAATATTTTGTACGGGACATATTACGGATCAGCAGCGACAGTGAGCCATGGGGGTGACGCGATGCGATGTGAGACAAAATATGAGAAGTCGGAAAGGTTTATGGGAGGCAAGAGTTGATTTACGATGACACGATGTATTAAAAAAATCAAAATTAACCAATTAAGATTATATTTAATTGTTTGGCAAAGAGCTTTTAGGAGTTTCAAACTTTTAAGAAAAAACTCATACTCAATTAAAAGCCTTGTTTGTTTGAAGGAGCTTGAAGCTTTTAGGTCATGAGAAAAAGCTTAAAGCTTAAAGCTCCAATAGTAGCGTTTAGAAAGAGTTACAAACTTTTAGTATTTTAATTACTTAAATAACCTTCCAAAATAAGTACATTTAATATTATTGTTTTTTTAGTTATGTCCATTTTAGTCATTTTATACATTTTATTAAAAGTTCCAGCTACTCTGCCAAACATTTAAATATATCTAAAAGCTACAGCTTCCAACTACCAGCTACAGCTACCAGCTTCCACCCACTAGTCACCAGCTTCCAGCTAGTTTTGTCAAACATACCCTTAGACTAAGATAAGAAAATCAGGCTATCTATTACACTCCAAATTAGGATTGGACGGTGGGCCTCGGCCCACCCTCATTTCCCTTTGAATCCGTATGAGTTTTGTATGATGATAGTAGATGATAGAAGAGATGCGATTTGGTACCGCAGATGTTGTAAAATAAAACAGGAGTCAAAAAATGCATCTATTTTAAGCAAGTTAAACCTTCCGGAAACACACAAGATTAGAACTTCATTTCTCTAAAAAAACTACATTCACATTCTTCGTAACCCTGTAATAGATTATCATATACTTGAAATACTTTATTTGAATAGTAAAATACATCATACTAACATAGACTAGGAGAATAACGGTTTTGATGTTAAAATTAACCAAATTGTTTATATCATCCACTATACTATTATTTAAAAATTTATACAAAATATTTATATAATAATATCTTGTAATAGCATAGGCATTATGCAAATCACATATTATCTCAAAAAGAAATGTAATGTAGAGTAATAGATTGAACAAGGTTTATGTCCTCCCTAGGAAACTAAGAATCAAACATGCCCCCCAACAACAAAATTCCTTTTGAGTGACCCTCATCACACATTTCTCAAAACCATCTCTTCCTAACAATTCCAAATGCTTGACAAAACCATAAGCAAAGCAATCTCTTAAATACTAACATACACATTTGCCTATAAATCCCACAAACTTCCTCCATCATAGTCCAAACTTCATTCTTTACCATCTCAAGAACTCATCACATCATGGCAGCTGCTTCAAGTTCATCCATCATGAAACGCTCCGAATCAGTAGTCGACTCCATGCCGGAAGCATTGAGGCAGAGCCGGTATCATATGAAAAAATGTTTCCAAAAATACATTGAAAAAGGAAACCGGATGATGAAACGCGACCATTTGATGAAAGAAATGGAGACCGTCATTGATGACAAGGACGAAAAGGCTGAGCTCCTAGAAGGCTTACTCGGTTATATCTTGTGCACAACTCAGGTCCATATATATCTATATATGCATTCATATACACAAACATATGTATCTCTACACGTTCTAAAAATGAAAATGTTTGTTCTTTCAGGAAGCAGCTGTTGTTCCTCCTTATGTTGCCTTTGCTATAAGACCGCATCCCGGATTCTGGGAGTTTGTTAAAGTCAACTCCAATGATCTATCGGTTGAAGGGATCACCGCGACGGATTACTTGAAGTTCAAGGAAACGGTCGTTGATGAGACATGGTATATATACAAGATTTTTATTCCAAACTTATATTAGATATTAATAATGTTAAAATCTTTCAGGGCTAACGATGAAAACGCATTGGAGATTGACTTCGGGTCAATGGACTTTAATCTGCCTAACATGAGTTTATCGTCCTCGATTGGGAACGGCGTTAACTTCACATCAAAGTTCATCACTTCTAAGCTTTATGCACAATCTAGCAGCCAACAGGCGCTTGTGGATTACCTACTTTCATTAAATCATCAAGGCGAAGTATGAATTATGAAACGATTTAAAACATATACAACTTTTAAAAAAAGGACATATTTTTTATTAGTTTTTTAACATTTTCATAATCAAATGTGCAGAACCTCATGATCAGTGACACACTGAATACAGTTTCAAAACTTAAAGCGGCTCTAATCGTAGCTCATGCTGCACTTTCTTCGTTGCCCAACGACACACCATATCAACACTTCGAGCTAAGGTAAAGTTTAAAAATATTTAATTAACTCTTTATTATGTACTTTTATTTAAACTTAACTAACTTAATAATGTCAAACATATACAGATTTAAAGAATGGGGATTTGAGAAGGGATGGGGAGATAATGCAGGACGCGCAAAGGAAACAATTCGGTTTCTTTTGGAGGTTCTTCAAGCACCTGACCCCGTGAACCTCGAGGCATTTTTCAGCCGAGTTCCAAATATATTCAATGTGGTCTTGTTCTCGATTCACGGGTATTTTGGTCAGTCCAATGTTCTTGGCTTGCCCGATACCGGGGGGCAGGTGGTTTATGTTTTGGATCAAGTGGTGGCTATGGAAGAGGAATTGCTCATGAGGATCAAGCAGCAAGGACTCAACTTCAAGCCTCAGATACTCGTGGTGAGTAAAAAATAGTTGCTGGACCCGTAATCGAAAAACCAACCCAACCCAAAACCGATGGTTTGGCTTTATGTCTTTTAAAAACCAAATTTCTGGTTCGTTTTCGATCTGTATGTACGGAAAACTAAACCGAACCGACTTTTATAACCGAACCGACTTTTAAAGATGAACCGAAACCGTAAAGACCCAAAAAACAGAAAATACCTACTTTTATTATTGAATTTATGGATTATAGTTTTTATTTAGAATATTAAGTAATATATATAAACAAAATGAACTGTGTATCCTAAAAACTTTAGAATTAATTATTAAATTAAATTAAATATATAAATTTTGAGGTTCAAATTCATTATTTTGGACCATTTTTTCAAGCCAAAAATTTTAAGCCCAAATGGTAAACCTAAAAAACCGAATCCAACTGTTTTTTAAATCATTCTTTGGCGCCAATTATATAAATTTACTGATCAATATTGACCCGAATCAATCAGGTGACCCGATTTCTTCCTGATGCGAAAGGGACAAAGTGTAACCAGGTGCTGGAACCAGTTACCAACACAAAACATTCGCACATTCTTCGGGTTCCATTCAGGACGGACAAAGGTGTTCTTCGCAAATGGATATCTCGGTTCGACATTTATCCATACCTTGAAAACTTTACTCAGGTATGCTTAATCACTTAATTCCGCTTCGTATTCATCTTCAAGTTTGTGTTTTTATATGGAATATTAGATTGATAATCACTTGAACTTAAATCAACAGGATGCAAGTGCAAAAATCATTGAAATGATGGAAGGGAAACCGGATCTGATCATCGGAAACTACACAGATGGAAACCTTGTTGCGTCTCTCATGGCGAATAAACTCGGAACCACATTGGTACCAAATGTTTAACCAAACCCTTGAAACTTTCTGTGTGCAGATCAATGTTGTAAAAATTAGTCAAAGCCGGTCTTAATCGGCCCAAATCCTTTAAATTGGTTGAAAGATTTACTTATTAATCAAATTCGATTAATAAGTTTGAAAGGTTATATATAAAATTTTGAAAAATTTTGTATGTATGTATACATATGACTTTGAAAAATTGCATATAAACTTATAATCTGATTAATCGCTAGTCGGTACCTCACGTCCCGCCTAGCGAGTTCTACAACAGTGGCGCGGATAATTAAACTGATCGTTAAATTTTCACGATATTATAGGGAACGATTGCACACGCTTTAGAGAAAACCAAATACGAAGATTCTGACATGAAATGGAAGCAACTAGACCCTAAATATCACTTCTCCTGCCAATTCACAGCTGACATGATTGCAATGAATTCAGCTGATTTCATCATCACCAGTACTTTTCAAGAAATTGCTGGAAGGTTTGATATTATTAAAACACAACTAATTTACTTATTTTGTTGCCTGTTTTGACATGTAAACTTTTTTTGTTCCTTGTTATCAGTAAAGATAGACCTGGACAATATGAAAGCCATGAAGCTTTCACACTTCCAGGCTTATACCGAGTCGTTTCAGGCATCAACGTCTTCGATCCGAAGTTTAATATTGCGTCTCCTGGAGCTGATCAAACTGTTTACTTCCCGTACACGGAAACACAGAAACGATTCACTTCTTTTCGTCCCGCTATAGAGGAATTGCTTTTTAGCAAAGTTGAAAATGATGAACACATGTAAGATTGATAAATTGCCAATCATGTTATGGATCTCATATTATATTATTATGAAATTAATTGTTAACATTAATGTTAATCTGACAGTGGATATTTAGAAGATAAAACCAAACCAATAATATTCTCAATGGCACGACTCGACACTGTCAAGAACATCACGGGCCTAACCGAATGGTTTGGTGAGAATAAACGGCTCAGGAGCTTGGTTAACCTGGTTGTTGTGGCTGGTTTCTTCGACTCGTCAAAGTCCAAGGATAGAGAAGAAATGGCTGAAATCAAGAAAATGCATTTGTTGATTGAGAAGTGTCAGCTTAAAGGTCAAATAAGATGGATAGCTGCACAAACTGATAAGAACCGGAACAGTGAGCTTTACCGCTTTATTGCTGACTCAAAAGGCGCGTTCGTGCAGCCAGCTTTGTATGAAGCGTTTGGGCTCACGGTTATCGAGGCTATGAACTGTGGTTTACCGACTTTTGCAACCAATCAAGGCGGTCCAGCTGAGATTATTGTTGATGGTGTTTCTGGGTTCCAGATTGATCCTAATTATGGTGATCAGTGTAGCAATAAGATTGCTGATTTCTTCCAGAAATGTAAGGAAGATCCCGGGTATTGGGATAGAATCTCAGAGGGCGGTTTGAAGCGTATATACGAATGGTGATTACCAATCATATTATATCTTATCATAATATATGATAATGAATTTTAAATTAAATGTTTCTGATTTTTCAGCTATACTTGGAAGATCTATGCAAATAAAGTGTTGAATATGGGGAACATTTACTCGTTTTGGAAGCGGTTAAATAAGGAACAGAAAGAAGCAAAACAAAGATATATTGAATTATTCTATAATCTACACTACAAGAACTTGGTATGCAACTATATATTATATAATTCATTTTTATTAAATCAAACAGATTAAATACTTTTTGGGTATGATCAATGTCACAGGTTAGGACTGTGCCCATTGCTAGTGATGAAGCTCAACCCGTACCAGTGTCAAGGCCAAAAGTGGCAACACAGCCTGCAACAAGGCAAGTCATCTAAAGATTTCTTGATTTATAGAAATAATAAATGTTGCTTTTTATTGAAAGTTTATTAAACGAACAACAAACTAATGAGTGTTTTTTTTACCTTATTTTTCTAACAGACGTTCGCAATCCACACTGCAAAGGTAAATCTATAATAATAACAACCCATCTTTGACATAAAAGAAAACAAGTTTTGGATGACATGCGATAAATGTTATTTTTTTTTCTTGCTTTATTTCAGGCTGTTTGGAGCTTAAAGGATTGATGACACTGCACCCATGTTAAAATCATGTGACTTCATAACAAAAAGATTTGTATACATTGAAATTACATAGCTAAAGAAATAAAGAAATTCACATTCTTTGTCTATGCTGTATTTTCTCTATCTAAAATAATAATAATATATGAACTCTGATTACAATGGAGAAGAAGCCTCAACATATAGGAAATCAAAGACTCTAAACAAACCTGTAAAGGGCCGGTGGGCTAAAGACAATAAATAATAATCTAGATATTTAGCGCTCTAGAAATTGAATGCTTAACCCGGATTGAGATTAATTTAAACCACGTTTACACAATTATCATTTGAAAGCCAATTCAAAAATCCAAACCATGGTAAAGTTTAGAAAACTTAAGTTCTTTAGTCACGTTAAAATACCGAATCACAGCGAGCCATTGATCCCATCTTTTGAGCCGGTGAACAGCTATCGTGTCGTTAATAAGCTCATGAGAGCATCTTCCATTTGTACCTGGATAATCATACATGGCGGGCTTGTTAGAAAACCGGTTTCTTGCTTTCTGTCCAGCATTTAACCATCTTCCAACGAGTTTATCCTCGGGACCAAAAGTGTCATTTCTAGGAATATCAGAACTTGCAATCCATTCCACCAAATCCCATGATAACAAAAACCCCATTCCCGACATATACGTTACAAACGGATTCATACTTTGACACGGAATCACAAACCCGTAGTACAAATCAGATCTTGGTAGTGGTTGCAGTGATAAGGCCAGTGGCAAAAGTCGTAAAAACACATCATCGTCCGCCTTCATGACATAATCATACGATTGAGGTAGAATTTGAGGAAGTGAAGAAAAGTATGTATATGTTTTCCCATTATTCATGTTTTCAAAACAGTTGAGAATGATGATGTCATTGAATCTTAGGATCTCTAGGGATATTAGAACTCTTTGTTCTTGTTTCGTGAGGTTGCAAAATACAAACTTGATGTCTATTTGAGCAAAGGGCGTAGATTGGATGCCATAAATGAGGCGGAGGAAGTGTCGGCGATCATAATTATCTGCTCGAGTTAGGATTCCTATCAGGAGGCTGAATTGCTTTGGTGATGGATGGTTTGATGAGTGTAATAATGGTGTTTTTACACAGAGGCTGAAGATGATGAAGATGGTGATGAGGAGAGCAGAGATCATTAGAGGTAACATAGTGAAAACGAGTCGTTTTTGGTTCATTTCCTATACAGGTTTGTATGGATTGTTGGTGTATGTATGGATGCATTAAGGTTCATGTAGGAAATCAATGACCTAAATACTGTTTGGGTGAAGTTCATGTTGTTTATGCATGCCTAGTTGTTGTAGAAGGTTTGCCTTTCATAAATTTCATGCTTTTTTGCATATGGGAAATGTGTTTAAAGGAGGGTTTCTAGTGAAAAAGTGAATATTCAAGTGACGGTTGCAAAATTTATGGAAAAAAAAAATGGTAACGCTTGTAGCATTGCCACTACATATGTTAATCATTGTCACTATACGTCATAAAAGACTAGTAAAAGTACCCGCGCATTGTGACGGGGCACGACGGGCATTTGACCAGGCTTGATTAGACTCATGGGCCGTGCAAATGACCAAATGGTTAATAAGAAACGAAAGGATTTTGATTAGAGTTTGATATAACGATTTAACTTTGAACAAGGCATAACTCCATGATATTTTAAAACGGATGAGATCAGGTGTCACAACTGATGCTAAATTGAATTTGGTTGTGTATTATCAGCCAACTCATTCTTGAGCGCAACGGGTATTTGGTCGGTATATCTAATCACAATGGTATAGTACTAACGTTAAGGCGGGGTAGAGTACTAATATATAAAACCAATATAGTAAATCTCTACTCATAACATGTGACTTTTTTTAATTGCTTTTTAACTCATGCTACTTTTTTTTTTATTATCGTTCTTTAATTTAAGATATATAGTTTTGGTTTTCTATTAGTACTTTTAATATAGATGAATTGGATTTCTTTATGTACACTATCATCGGTTAATAATAATTTATACAATATGTACAATACTACTTTGAATTTCACTTTCATTGACAAGAAAGAAACTTTGTTGTTCATTGAATAAATTTATTTCATTTAAAATCTTATGAATGGTCTGAAATGACAAATAAAATTTAGAGTCACATAAATATAAACTTTGTCAGACTTAGCTGCATATCTTTAATTTAACCCAATACTTTCTATTTAAGTGGATATAAAATGTAGTATAGATCGACACAATTGTTATAAAATCAACCAAATTTAAGTGTCACCTTCCGATCCATCAAAATGGTGTATAATTGTCTTCTCTTTTAAAAAACCTCTAGCCATGATAACACAAGATCAATGTTAAAATGATAAAACTTATACCAGAAAGTCTTTGTCAACTGTACTAAACGAAAACGACACCGGTTGCTCCAAAACCGACACATTAATGTTGGTCCAAACATCTGGATCGCAGGAAGTGCAACAATTTTCTCTGCAACCTCCATGTCTTGAACACATCCAAAAAAATATGTACTTGTTTTTCCAATCTTCATGATTCACTAAACTGATAAAGATTTCCAAGCCCGAATGGATTCATGCAAGTGTGCCACTAAGCTACATTGGATGACCGGACATCCTTCGGATCCTTCAGTTTCATGTATTCCTTGAATGAAGGTAAATGGAGATCCAGATAAAGCCTACAAAAGAAAATAAAACAGTCAAATATGTGATTACTTTTTTGGTTAAACATGTACAAGTAGTATGTAATTGTAGAAGAGGGTTAAAGAAGTTTTATGGATTTTAAGTGGGCTCCTTTTGTATCCCAAGATTGACTGTTGCCTTCGGCTCGATAAAACTGGCAACCCATATAATGACGCATGGTCAACAATTCAAGAATGTACATGATTGACCGTGAGGCACATTCGGGGAGAAGCTGCACGAGACCGTGCGATTTTAGAAATTAGAATGATGTGAACAAAAAAATAACACGAAAATATACATCACTCTTAAGAGTATCCAATTTGTATTATTAAGAGATACATGCTGATGCATGAAGTCAAATTTACCAATATTTGAACTTATAAACCGTCAAGCTTCTCGTAACTTTTTTTTTTTTTTTATAAAAACAACTAAATTATATTTTGTTTATTACAAGCCTCACCAACAGAGTTAAATCTCATATGAAATTGAATTAAGTACAAAGTATGAATTTAAAAGTCAAACCTACCTAATAATAAGTTCATACCTATGGCCATAACAATCAGGTTTGACTTTCTAAAGTCAATATTATTTATAAAACAAGCTGGTTTTGCTTGGCTCAGTTTGGGCTCAAACGAAATAATATACGAAATATGTTTAACTTTTAAAAAAACGTTCGGTTTGGTTCCGGATTTTCGGTTTCGTTTGGTTTTGTTTAGTTTTTGGTTCCGGTTTCCAGTTTAATGACTTTTGGTAACAGGTCGGTTTTAGTTTGTTGGATTTTGGTTTTGGTAATTCGGTTTCAGCTTTTTATTTCATTTAAGTTTTTTTTTTGTTTCGTTATTTTCAGTTTTGGTTCAGTTCGGTTCGTACAGACAAAGTGATGACTCATGGATTGTCATAATAATAATTTATTACCAATGCCCCCAACCCTCAGGTTTTACTTTCAAAAGTCAATTATAATATCATGAAATATTATTTACATAACAATCTTGTTTGGCTAAAGTTTGGGCCCAAACTGAAATAATAAGCGAAATATCTGTTTGACTTTATCGACAACAATGAAAGATAATTAATTAACACATATACAAAGCACAACTGGTAATAAAGAAATACCCGTATTTAATGATAAACCCATATGCGGTGGACTTAGACTTTGGTAAATCCCTTTACAAAACTCAACGTCGACGCCAAGCACAACAACTTCACGACTGCAATTTAAAGAGACGGTTAGATTTGATGCCAAAACCACAACAAAACCTTATGATTTGTAAGATTTAAATAATAAAACTCGTATCCTCAATCTATGTTGGTCACGATCTGTTTTGGGCCGAACCTATTCTTGGTCATAGCTTGTGACCTGAACCAAAGTAAGACTGTTTTGTAATTGACCCATTATGAGCTGAACCCGCTTGACTCATTAAAGGCTCCGAATCGACCCACCCGTATTGACTAATATTTATGACGTTTGAGCCAAAATCAACTAACTTTTAGTAAAAATAAAGAAATTAAAACTAACATTCTACTTGAATGCTATATGAAGCTGAATGTTGAAATAAATGTTTATTATAAAATCAATTAGTTTTTATGAGTAAAACAAGAGTTCTAACATGCTACATTCCACATTTCAAATTCAGTTTTGACACCAACTGGTTCAAAGTAAGGAATCTTAGCTATCACATTATGCATATTGAGTATTAAATTTAAAGCTCCCAACTGCAGCTATACAAGCATGTTTTTAGTACATATTGCAGTTATACATACAAGACAATTAACATATTAGATTCAGAAGTATTTTCAAATATGATCATAAGGTAATTTTGAAGCTAACAAGCAGACAAACTGGTGCATTCTCAAATTTGACATCTCATGAAAAAATGGGAAAAAAATAAAATACAACCAACAACATTGTAAACAATTTGTAACAAAGGTATAAAAACAATCTAAATGAGTGTGTATAAGTACCATAGTTTTGGTTGACATCAACTAATCGAATTAGCTTCTTATGCAAGTAAAATAACTGTCACAAAAATAAGTTAATTATCAGTACAAGAGATGTTAGTATAAGCAAAGCAAAAAGAGATCCAACCTTTTTACCGGATATCAATGTAGTTGAAATACAAGCAATTCTAACAAAGTATGAGCCTGCTCAACGAAATGAACCTGCAAAGTATCAACAACGCCACTAACAAATTGATTCTAATAAAAGTAACAAATTATATAAATAGTGCAAAAATAAAGTAGGAAACTCACCATTGTATGAATGAACAAACTGAATAGAGAAGAAATATCAACCAAACATTTGATTAATGTAGCAAAATCAGCAAACTCACCATTGTGATTTGATTAAATACCAAATCTTGGTTGCCCATCAGACGAAACACAAATCTAGTTAGAGATTATTGTAATAATGAGATCAAGAACAGAGTCAAACATATACATCTACAAACTTTTAAAGTTTGTTGTTGCATAGTACATTACAGTCCCTAATTTCTTAAATTATCATCCCTATTCAATTTCAATCTCTTTAGAATCAAATGAAGGAAGTAACACATAAGCTAAGATCAAGAGCACAAGATAATCAACTCCCCTCGGCCTAACAAATAAGTAAAATCAAATTCAGAAGCAGTACCCTTCCATGTGCGTTAACATCTTTCAAAAAGAGCCATTCTCAGAATATCTATCATTATCCGAAGGACTTCAATTGAAACCGTTCATTGAATGAAAGCATTCAATTGAAGGATTTATGATGAATTGAAATGCTTGTTAATGCTGGTAAAGGAATGATGCCTTCAATGCGCCGGAGGTCTTTGATATTACGCCTGAGAATTGACCGGAGCCTTAATTGGCAATTAATATTCATGCGTCTTACGGAGAGAGAGTATAGAAGATGAAGGGATGTCTATATGCCTTAATTGTCTCTATGTCTATATCTAATATAGATATAGAAGATATAGATATACATATAGATATAGATACAGATAAAGATATAGATAATATAATGGTGACCCTATGTTGATATTTTTTTCTCTAAGACGGCCGGTGTTAACCCGAGCCCATTTTGATTAGACCCTGTTTTAAACATTAATCAAGCTGACACTTAATTGAAATACCACTAATTGGTGGGAATCATTTCTATATTGGATGTGACATCTCTGTATAAAATGTAAGAGAAGAACATGTGCTCTAGCAAACTAGATGAACCTATCAAAAAATTCAATTATTTTATAAATCTCAGCAAATTTATTTAATTTTTATATGGAGCCTTAATTAGTGATGAATTTAGAACCCAATATAAGCAATTAAGCATCATACAAGCATAAACAAATACTGCATTGATTGTTCTTCATCAAAAGGCCATGAAATTATGTAATGGTGTATGTAACACCTATGTATTTTCATGCATGAAATCACTAGTCTTTTATACTCGTATTTAATAAGGTCCATGTATTAGTTCACCATCTATATTATTATGGAATCATATATTATTTATTTCTAGTTATTAATATTATTTTCATATGCACAATTACATGTTTCTATGTACATTTAGTTATACATGGTTAATCGTTAACGTGACACGTTTAACCAGGAATGCCTAGATTTAATATTTGTCATTGTCAATTTTATCCTAAAGTAATTTTATTTATATCCTTAAATTCAAATTAAGAATAAACTTCTAGAATATTCTATTCTTGATCTCCAAGATTAGCCTTATCCAAATTTGAATTCAAGTCCTAGTCAAATTCTATCTCTAATTCATCATAATCTCTTCTCTAAACACCCCTATAAATAGAACTCTCTAGCACCCCTAAAATTCATTCCAAACCTGCATATTCCAAAGCCCCAAGGTTGAAAATTCGTGATCATCATCCTCTCAAAGATTCACAACTCGTTTCCTTCCTAGTAAGTTCTAATTTCCGCATAATGTTTTGTTCTTTCATTCTGCAGAAAAACCTTTTATTTCAACGCTTAGATCTCGGTCATAATATATCCAAATCACGAATTTCAAAAGCCTAAATTGGTTCTTTATGTGTCTAGTATCTCTGTAAATTTTGGTGTAAAATTTTATAAACTTTAAAAACGTTTTTATTATTTTTCTTTAACAAAGGGTCTTGCTGAAAATCCTAACAGATAACTTTAGCCTCAAAACGAATGTCATAACTCACTCATGTTTACGAATTATGACCCAATTTTTGGATATATTGTAGACCTTCTAATTATAAAATTATCCAACTAGAATCTCCTCAATTTGTTAAAGTATCGATTTTTAGTTATTTTTCTACTAAACTGACTCGGAATCAGACCCCTCGGTAGTCTATGAATTTTATATTTTTTTTTATAAACACTTAAAATTTATAAAAAATATACATGTTAAAAAACTCATACGGTTACAAGATATAAAATTTTCGTAATCTAACTCAAAGGTTTACTACTTTTAAAAATTCGTGTCTTGAACAGTAAACAACCTATTTTTTTCTAGAAAAGATAATCTAAAACCCTAAACCATAAAGTATCACTTGAAACCCTAAAATCTAATTGTACTTCCAAACAAACACCAAGTCTATAGATATTCAACCAAAGGTTCTGTCACCAAGGCTACGGCCTAAGGAAAAACCAAGTGGCGTGTCCGGGCGTGAATGGACCCACTTACCTTTTCCTGGGAACCTGAGGTCGGAGATTCTATTCCACCGAAATAGGGTCAGATTCTAACAACTTTCTTGATCATTAGGGCTCTAAACAAAAGCGTTACAAGTCTCAATTCATCAACGAAGGTGAGTTCATAGCCCCTTTTCATGCTTTTAAACGTTTTATACTTCGGGGTGGAAACATGCAACTTATTTACTTTATGTTTTATACATGCTATTTGATTCAAGATTTATTTCATTATATTCGTTATGTGTAATCATTACAAGTGTATACTTAATCGCATGTACAACCATTAACTTGTTAAAGCCCATGGTAGTATGATGATAGATCTATTGGCCCGACCCGCCCACTCAGGCCTCGGGTAGAGGCCTGTGTGTTCAGAATCCGACGATCGTTAAACATTAAACATAATAGTCTATTCGTGGATTAGACGACTCGCTAAACGTGTCAGAGGTTTGGTTGTAATCACAAAGTATACAAAGTAACTTAACACATATGGATTGCTTTCAACTTAAAACTTATTTTATTAAAACCTATGTTCTCACAAACTATTTTTAGTTGACACTCTCGCATGTTTTTCAGGTATTGGAAATTTGTTTGTTGAAGATTACTTGATGCAAGATATAGGATTGCATGATTGGACCTAGATGACTATAAAACAATTCATTGTATCTCTGTATTGCTTGATATTAAATTAAATTTAACGACTATTGTAACAAGTAGTATCATGTGCTATGAACAATCACCGTCTCACCTCGACGTATTCCGCCGTCGGTTGGGGTGTGACAGTGTCCATGAGAGTAGAGGTGCACAAATCGGTTCCGGTTAATTTTCTAACCGTTTTTTTTTTTGCAGGAAATAACCGGTTAGACTAGTTAATCGGGTCGGGCACTAACCGATTTTGATAAATTAATTCAAAAAATTCAATTAATCGGTCGGGTAATCACCGATTAAAAACCGGTTTTAGTAAAATAATAATAAAAAAAATCGGTTAACCAGTTTGGTTAATCGGTTAGTAACCGGTTTGAAATCAATAATATAAACCGGTTACTAACCGGTGGTTAAGATCGGTTAGTAACCGGTTAGGATTGGATCGATTGCTAACCGGTTAGACTTTCAGCTAGAAACCGGTTAACCGGTTTCTATGTGCACCTCTAAGGCTCTACATGGGAGTATGGGACTACAAATGATCCATAGTAAAGCCCATATAAGAGGGCCCGACAGAATCCTAAATCAATGACAAATATAGTGGGCTAAGATAAAAGCTTAACCTCCTGACCATATTTAACTTCTTGAACACACCAAATGCCTTTAGTGTAGGGCCGTTCAAACCGCTTGTTGTAACATCCAGGCTAAAGCGAAAACGTCTGAATGTGTAAGGCCCCGTTTCCGGTAACCCTGCTTTGGTGTTGGATTTACTCACAAACACAGTTCTAAAATCAAAGTTAATTTAAACTTTCGCAGAATAATTTAAAACTTCAACATCACATTACAAACATTCATTTTTGTCTTAACATAGAAATTGTCTTTTCATAACATAACATAAAATAGTCATGACACTTCTTCATAGATGTCAGTCTCTTTAGCTCGTGCCATGTGTTCCTCCTCAAGCCAGCTGCCTCAACCTATTTGCCTGCGTGCATACTAAAAGTCAGCTATGCTGAGTGAGTTCTAATTAATCAATTAACATACAATATATTCCTATCCTTACTCATACGCGTCCGAAGAGACGTATTCATACCTTACTTTGCTATTACTTCTTTCACACATACTTTATATACATGCATACGTACTTACATACTTTCTTTCATAAAACCCTATGGTATACCATAAGCTATTCTATCTTAAACATCTCAGATATTATAAGGGTCTGGTCCCTAACATCTCAGATATTATAAAGGTCTGGTCCCTATCATCTCAGATATTATGAGAGTCTGGTCTCTATCATCTCATATATTATAAGGGTCTGGTCCCTAACATCTCAGATATTATAAGGGTCTGATCCCTATCATCTCAGATATTATGAGGGTCTGGTCCCTATCATAAGCGCATACGTTACTTGTCTTATGCATATAATATTTACATACACATTCATTCACATAACCATCATATAGTAATAACATTCGATGCACGATCATACACGTATCATATACCTATCACTTAAGATAAGCATTTTAACTACCACATAGGAGTATACACACAGCCCCGAAACATAACATGGAAATGGGGCTAGAACTCACCTGGAGTCGGTTTCTCTCGCCGTTAATGGTAATGCCCTTCCTTAGTTGTTTACGGCTAACTGTGCAATACATTACGCGTGTCAATCATCCATTACTACTACTTCCTACATCTAAGTTAATGAAACTCTCAACTAACGGGGATCCGGGGGCAGCGCCCCTGGTAGCGGGGTCTAGGGGCGGCAGCCCCTAGCAGGGTCCAGGGGGCAGAGCCCCTGGCTGTGGTTGAGCTGCAGGGAGGAATTTTAACATTTTAATAGGTCCTTTAACAAAAGCGCATCAGAAAAGGAATTGGGTCACATTTTAATAACAACTTAAACAATTTCGCATGGGAGGAATTTCGCATAGAATTTCGCTTCGCATAACTTTTTCGCTTCTCACGGCTGAGCGAAGCGAAATGCCTGTTTCGCTTCTCATGGCTGAGCGAAGCGAAATGCCTGTTTCGCTTCTCATGGCTAACCGAAGTGAAATTCCTTCCTTTCTTCGTTTTTACCATTTTAAAGCCATTTTACTTCGTGGCTCTTCCTCAGGACCTGATTTTTACTCTTTCTCAACTTTCGACACATTCTTACCCCGTGCACCTGATGCTGAACCCATATCTCTCATAGTCCAAACGCCACCTTTTTACCTTAAAGTGCACCCAAGAGGTTATAACTTACCAAGTTTATATTTTTCTTACATTTCACAACCCGATCTACCATTATATCTGTTTGCATGCCGATTCTAACCATAAAACTTAACCATTTAAACCGAAACCTACCTTTTGCTTCAGGTTCGAGTTCAGATCCGGACAATACGTAGATCTGGACGTGATTCTTGCTATTTGATGATGTCTACACACGATATTCTTCCTTCTCTCTTCTTTTTTTACACGGATTTAGATCCGGAATGTAGAGAGAAAATGTGTGTTCTTGAGTGTGTGTGTGTGTGTGTGGTGAAAGGTAACAAAATGGTGAAAGGGTGGGGTTAGGCTTATATAGGGGGCCATGGGCCCCACAACCCACTCACAATTCCAAATCCAAATATTATCCAAACACTTGACACACGACTAACTTAACGACACACAGTTAATAACAAAACTTTCCGTCATTTATTATTTAATAAAAGTTGGATGTTACAGAATGTGACGTACAGATTGCTCAAACACACTTGACACTATTAGGTGATCATAATAACATTGTTTCATTTAAATATTCATGTAACACAAGTTTATCAAATAATACAAGTTGTAACAAATAAATAAACAAAATGATAAGCTTTCTTTGAATATCCTATAAGCATACTGTGTGTCTTCTAACTTTCATCCTCATATCTCTACACCTGTAACATATGTATAAAACAAAGTCAACTACGAACATAACTGGTGAGATTCCCACTGTTTGATATAATACGTAAAATTCATGGACAAGTGATAAATGAGCAAGTAAAGTCCTTTCCAGTTGGTATCAACCAACGTACTGGAGTAATCGCGCAAGTAAGGTCCTTTCCAGTTGGTAAGAACCAACGTACTCGGATAATGAGGCCCTTTTTCACTCGATACAAATGGACCTGAGTGCAAAGGGGGGCGTATGATCATATTTATTGAGGCTACCACGTGCAAGTAAATTCGAGCAAGTAATCAAGTAACACACAAGTCCATATAGGTGAATTGTAGTTTGTTATCAAAATCGTAATACTTGGATTTGTAATAGATAAATATGAAAACGTTTAAAAAGGGGGTCGTGAGAAACTCATCTCGAATGCGAAGATAAACTTGTAATAAAAGCAGATAGCATAATAATGAAACCGAAGCAATCAAAAATGCGTTTAAAGAATCCGAAACGTTTGAACCTCTCGAACTATAAATAAATACAAATATTTAAAGACTAACTAACGGAATTGATGAAAACAATAATTTAGATAAAGGGATTTTGCATTATCATATATTTTATTATTTTAAGGCATTATAATATTATATTTAATTTTAACGGAATTTTTAGCGAACTATATTATTTTAGTATTATAACTTTAATAATCTAGTATTAATACAGGTAAAGTTGAGGCACGAATTTAAATAAGAATTTTTATCTCAAACAATTATAACTAAATTATTGAATTAACGTTACGAGTTTATAGTTAACGAATATAGACTAACGAATTATAAGTTAACAAACGGGTTGCGGTTTACGAAAAATAAGCTAACACATTTTATAGTTAACAGATTACGATTCGTGAATTTTAAGCTAACGAATTAAACAAATGATTTAAAACTTAACGATTTTAAAAAATGAATGATTTTATATTAACGGTTCACGATTTATTATTGTTTTAATATTTTCTTAATTTGTAACTTAACACAAAGTATGAGAATTTGTAATTCTTTTGGGGCATTGATTTTAACGGTTGAATCTTATCTCGAAACGATTTTTTTGAGCGTATTAAAAGTATTAACTAAATGGAAATATAAAGTTAACGAAAATTTTTAATAATCAATATCAATGGAAACGGAAGTCGGTTTTTAGGTGAAAAAGTGATAAATATAAATTTATAAATACTTTTATTTAGTTTAGGATAATTCTTTTATTGGATTAGGTTCAAATAAGAAGTTTGATATTCCTAAGAAGGTTACGAATGAGGGTATTTTAGTCTAATACTTTAATATCAAAATCCACTTACTTTAATCTCAAAACCCAATTAAATTAATTTCAAAAACCCACTTACATAGAACCCAATTACATCTTCACTCATCTCTTACAACCACCACCACTCCACCGCCCACTACCACCACAACCGTCACCCACCACCACCACCTCGCCGGAAAAGTCCGAAAAAACACAATGAAAAATACTATGAAAAACACAATGGAAAAATACACTATGAAAAAAAACACAATAAAAAAACACAATTATATGACACAATGTAAATAACACAATGGAAAAAACACAATGAAAAATACTATTATATAACACAATTTAGTAAAACACAATTGGTAAAAACCCACTAATTTTTTTTTTAAATTTTATTTACAATATGGTACTCATACAAAAGATAAAAAGACACTCGTTATTATGGTGAATTTGTTTTTCAATAAAAACGTCGTAAAAAAAAGTTATGAACGTTTTAAAATGATAGGGGAATTTGACATGTGCCTTGCATGTGGAGAAAGAAAGTCAACAAATGTATTATTCCTTTTATACCCTTTACCCCTTATGTTCACACTTGATTTCCCCCTAAACTAATTTCAACCCTCCATGTTCAAAATCAATGGCCAAGATTACTTCTTATCCTTCCTACAAAAACTATACTTCCTATTATAACCAAACCCTTCTTCTTTTATTATTATTATTATTATTATTATTGCTAATTTATAATTGGTTTATATAACTAAACAAAAAACTAAAAAGAAAGCCTGACCCAGGTTCCTTACATCCACAAGCACACGACATAACCAGCTGGGTTAACATGACGGTTGATAAGATGGCAGAACAAAAATATTTAAATTTATAACTCAGTGTTCATCATCTACAATAGAAACCCTAGGAATTTAATTCTGCAATTTCGTTCCTTATTTGATTCAATTAGGTTAGGGGTTTTGTTTAAGACCCAAAAAAGACTCAAATGCAAGTACAAATTACCTGATATTGTTACGGATTGTCGGAAGAACTATGACTCGCCAGAAAAACGAACTTGAAGACCGATTAAGAGATATTGGGAATGTTTTAGATGAAAATGAAGATTGGTGCGGATTTAGACTGTTGTTTGGGTCCTATTTATACTACCAATTGAAGCGTAGAATGATTAAATGTTGTTACTGAGATTTTAATAAGATTCTGACGAGTCCGGTATTATAATTGAGGATTAGCGGACGTTATAACTCAATTAACACGCTAATTATGGTTGGTCATTGACGTATAAAGTCATTATAATAATCAGTTGGGTCAAACGCGGGTTAAACGGCTTGATTTAAGGTTACCGGAGTTTCCTCGGGTTATTGGATTTCTTGCCGGCCGGAAAAACGGATTTTTGGGAGGGGATGGGCTGGGTTTCTTTATTTTATTATATTTTTAAACAAATTTTACACATCTAGTTCCTCACCTTTCAAGCATCATTTAAATTTGAAGTTAACTATATTTACGTTATGGACCTCAACCTTTGGGTTATGTTCAAATATAATAAAATTATATTACTCGAATCCCTTTCAAAATATATCCGTATAGTTTGGGAAATCGTTTAAGTAAAAACTTTAAATCTCGTCGGTTTGTTAACTGAACAAAACAAGATGAATAATAACGAAACGAACAATAACCGTAACTTATCATGAATATTAGTTTAACGATAAACGTTAAACACGAATACATTGAAACGTCAAAATGGTTCGGTTTAACAAATATAAGTGCAAATTCAAATTCGATTAAACGTTATAAAACGAAACTTGAGAATATTAATTATATATATATATATATATTTGTAAACAAAACCGAAAATTCAAAATGGGTCAGGTTTTCGGGTTTAAAAGGTAACGAATGTTACACTCGTCGCTCGAACTCGCTCGTCGCTTGTTTTGAAAATGCTCGCTCGTTTTTTCGATTGATTGTAAACGAGCTGCTCTGCTCGGTTTGGTTTGTAAATGAGCCAAGCAACGAGCAAAGATCTGCTCGGTTCGGCTCAACTAGAATATTTTTAATTTATTTTATATATAATTATATTGAACATATATATAAATAAATAGACACCAAACATAAAATATAAAGTATAAATTTTTCTATTCCGTCAATTTTATAGTTTAGTTAGCTCGATTTAAGTTTTCAGAATACTAGAAGTTTGTTTACATGCTTATTATAAGCCACTTCAAATTTTTTTCTCCTAATTTGTTTAAAAAATATATTATTTACAGGCTTCAAACTTATTTCTTATTGAAAAGTTTAGAGTGAAAAAAGATAAAGATATAAAAATGCTCGAAAATCGCTCGACGTTCGATCGAAAAATGCTAGATTCAATTTTGGCTTGTTTCAATTTTTGCTCGGTTCGAATTTCAGCCGTTCGGTTAGGTTCGACTCGGCTCGTGAACAGCCGTACTCTAATGCTTACATACTAAACTTCCAAAGCATTGCAATTGTACCTGGAATGGGCCCAACCGTTAACATTACTAGGGTACCTTGTGTTCCAAGGTAAGAACCAACAAAGAGTACCAAGACACCATTATTCTTGAATATCTCATGCCATTCCATATATTGACTAATTAGATATCACAATTCTACTATACTATCCACATTGGTTGCATCTTTCATATTTGCAACCAAGCTATGGATATCACGGTTACACTATAACGATCCCATCGACCATATTATCAAAGTATGTTGACTTTAGAAGTATATTGCTTATCTACAATACAGGCAATACATCTTCCCCAATAAGGTACAACCCTAACATCGTCTTTTAATCCACACGAGTTGCGCTGATACTTCATCTAACTTTATTCTTTCTTAAAATATCCGTATTTAACTCATATTTATCATATTTGTATATTTATGCATAACCTAGTAAAATTATGTCTTCAACATTACACCTGATGGAGGATTGGATTGTTATAGCTCGACTATATCGATGATTGTGATTCCACGTTATAACTAATTATGCTAGATAAGCCCACAATATTCACAACTTTAGTTTGGTGTGAGAATTGCTATATTATTAAAGCTAGGAGAACAAGGACCTGATATGTAACTTGCTTTTATTTATTACTATTTTTATTTTACTTGAATTCAAAGGTTATTATTGCCTTCACAAGAAGGTACCAGCCACAATATTGGGTATCAGGGTTAGCTGAATCGAAGAACTTTTTATGTATAGTATACGAGAAGTGATTCCGATTTATGACACATATCCAAAGAAATGACTAATTAATAACGACTCTTGATTGCGTCACCCTATAAAATTATTTCATGAAATCCTTGGGTTGTTCAAACATACCTCAGCTTTCATTTGCCATCAAAAGTATAATCTTTAATCTTAAATACTTAATAAAATAAAATAGAAGTTACAATTTTATAATTTATAAATGACATCAACCGATAATAAATCGCTTAAAAATGAAGTCGACTATAAATAATAAAAATAAAGGGATAACAGGAAAAATACAATGATAGTTGTTAAAATAAAATAATAAAAAAGTTATCAAAATATTATATTGTTAAAAGCAACTACTCAATAAGTCAGAAAGAGCATTAAAAGAACATATTTGTACTCAACTGAATGATAAACGAGCTGGAACTCATCAAAGTAAAATTTATTTCTTTCAATATTAATTTTTTAGGATCAGAGAACACTTAAAATTTAAAATCTACCTATTATAATAAAATAAAATAAATATGATACATGTCACTTCAAAATTAATTCCTAGCCTAAATTTTTCCGTTTAAAATATTATTCTATTTTTAATAAAAATATATTTTATGTCAGTCTAATCAAAACATATCAATATATCCTTTAATCAAATAACTAATTACCTAAATTATAAGTACTAAAAATACGCGAATACTTATGTCAATATAATCTAAATATTTACATCTTTCATGAAATCTTATCAACCATTTTTATTAAATCAGTTTATATATATACTTTTGAGTGTAGGAAATATATGATGCTTTTTTTATGTCATTAATAATGAAATATTTTATCGTCTTTTGTTATAATCTATTACAATAAAAAATATAATTACAACTTATAAAATCATTAGGTGCATCTTTTTCGAGATTATGAAGAAATTGTGTGAGAATACACCACATATTTGTATAAATATTCCATTAGAAAATATAATTTAAACGTATAAAACTATTTAATTTGATAAAATACAGGGTTTTCTTTTTTAATTTAATCATTTAATTTGTATAGGTTAATTGTATTTCTTTTAAGCATTCCGTGCATCACATGGGTTAAGGATTTAAGTCTCAATTCATTCACTACTAAGACATTTCCCTCTAATCATGTCTAAACGTTACTTTACTCGTGTTTGGGTACTTCGTTCATATTACCGGTTTCAAATGTTTTGGGTATCCCTGCCTTAATTTTTTTGTTGGTTGAAACACAATATGTAATCATGGACCGTGAAGCTCTGTTTTCTAGTAGTGTCCCTTAATTCGGGACTCACAAATGTTATAAACAGAAGGAAACAAAGCAAAGTCTCCTAAAAGATATTCATTGAGAAAATGCTTAAACAAACAATCACTGTCTTTCTATGTACATGCTATTATAGTTGGCTCCATGGCAGTATAAGTATCGCGATTGCAGTTCTCAAGACCAAGGCTTGTAGCCTCTTCTCCCTGCATTCATTTTGGATGTACAAACACATACTATAAGTTTAAGGTTAAACATAACACAATACGATTAGTTTTCAGGAAATGATTCGTTGATTCGAGTACCTTTAGGAGGTTTCTAAAGTAAGTAGTCGTGTAATTCCCGGTTGGAAACAAAACTTCTACCAAGTCTGCAAGGACTAGTTGTGGTTGGGACACTGCTCCATCGAACCAATCTTCCAAAACAAAATGAAGAAAACATCATTATTGTTTATGTACTCGTTAGCTGGTCATAATGCATCATTCGAACATAACATACATACCAAGTGCCAGGTCAGTTGAAAGGCGTTTGTCGTGTCTCCACACGCTTTCATGTGACATAAAAGCAAAACAAGATTGATCCTCTATATTGAGGTTTTGAAGAAACAAGGTTGAGTTGTAGCCAAATGGGTCTGAAGTTAATGTTCCATCAATCAATACATCTACAGTCTAATTTAATTACAAAATGTAAGAATCTGTGTGAGTAAAAGTTTAAGGAAGAATTTGAATATAACGAGTGAAACTTACACATAAGATAGCATGAAGTTGTTCCAAATCTTCAATAGATGATATGTTGTATGTTATTTTGTTAATGGACTCATCCAAGTTCTCTCCACCCGCATCTTCTATATACTGTTGTACAAGTAATTAACAAAATACAGTTAATTTTGACAGTTCTTTTTAGTTGAATGTCAGTTATTTGAAAAGCAACCTTTAGCTTATATGCGTCTTTTGTGAAACTCCAAACACCCTGCACCAACATAAACATAAAAAGTAGTTTATAAAATTATTAAAGTAACAACGCAGTCCACATCGTCTGATGATGCTAAAACACGCTTTTTATAGGCATACATACATCATCAAATTCCATCCAAGCCACTATTGGTTTGAGCTTTTTGCTTGCAGCAGAATTAACCAAGCACATGTAATTGCTTTTCACCTACATAATTGCAAACATTAAATGTAACATGCATATGGCTACTTATGACAGTGGCATTCGCCCATTGTCACTTTGAATCAATGGATCAATATAGAAACTCAAACAATGTTACACTTACAGCATCATAAATTTCGTTAGCTCTCATTTCCACATTTGCAAAAACTCCCAAGTACTTGATCCACTCGGCCCTCTAACAAACCAACAACTCATAATCATGAGATATCTAGGGGTGGAAAATATTTGTGGGGTGTTTGGGATCACGTTTTAAAAGCGATTAAAACACAATGCCAAAACCCCCCCTTAAAGATACAGAGAGAAGGTGGTACTTGAAGAGGAGTTTGCTCGCCGATGGGGACAAAAGACACGTAGTTGCACGACTGAGTTGGTTGATTGGAGTTGTAGCCGATGAAATGCGCGGTAAACTGAGAAAACTGCTGTGGCTCACTCTTGTTGAGCATTTGAAGTTGTCCCTCATTGTAGAGTTTAAGAAGACATGGAGAAGCAATCCTTTCTGATGTAATGCCTTTTAATGTTGGCATGAGTCCTAGAAGCTGTTCATGTTTGTTTTTTAAAAAAGCCACAATAGCTAAAGTTTCATCAGAGTTTATAAATAAAATTAAAAGTTTTGTAAAAAAAAAAAACTAAAAAGGTTTTAACTAATTAGTAAATTCATCAATTGTTCTTTTTATATAAAATAATAAGTTATAAACTTCATACAACTATGTTAACTTCAATTTTAAAAATATTCATTGTTATAAACAAAATCAAATTATTATTAGTTAACTAAACAGGTTATATGTGTCACATTGAAATAACAAAATGTATATTTATATTTTATATGATTCTAGTATTACATAGTTTTCTTCTAAAATCGGCTAATGAGAAATAATTTCACGAACTATATTTAATAAAAACAATATATACACAATTGTATACAGAGAACGATAAGACTTACAAACAAACGCATAATCTCACCTCGAAGAATGAAACTGCATACATTCAAAATAAAACACCCATAAATTAATCATACATTATTATTATTATTATCATCAAATTAAGTATTTTCGAATTTAAGTATTTAACTAATTTAACTTTATGATATAAGTTACTTTTATTAATTTATAAATAAAGAATTAATTTAAAATGAACCTGGAAAATAACTGACATCCAAGGAGAAGTTGGCTAATGGGATGACAAATGATTTGATCCTTGGCGTGCAATATTTAGTCTTTGCTGCCATCTTTGAGTTACTCTGCACCATTGTTTGCAAATGCAAGATTTTAAACTAACAATATTTATATAAACTATAAGATCATAGGGGGACGACGTACATTTTAATCTTAACATGAGAACGTAGGAAATAATACCAATTTATAAAAAAATGAGAATATAAGAAACAATACCAACTACAATGCCAATCTACATAAACAATTATTTATAATAATAAAGAAAAAAACCTAAAAATTACAACAAAAGAATCAAAATCAAGAACAAAATAATAACAGCAAACACCAACAAATACTTATAATAGCAAAAGAAAAAATCTAATAATAACAACAAAATATTAATCAACAAATACTTATAACGTCTCATAATCGAAAATTAGCAAATACGAACAAAAAATAACAGCGAACACCTATAAAAATAAACCTAATAATAACAACAAATTGGTTCTCATTGTTTTCATGTTAAGAATAAAATGTATTTGATCCTGTTTTTAAAATCATAAACATATATTTATACTTCTTTTCATTGTAATAAATAAAACGGCTAAATAGTTGTATAAACCAATGGCCTTTTATCCTTTTCTTTTATTACATTTCGTCAACGATTAAGTAAAAGTGCTTATACAATTCTCATCCGTCTTTGCTTAAAATTGGTTCACACGCCCCATGCATGCTTAAATTTTAGTATTTTGGGTACTAAACGGTTTTAGGAAGTTTGGTAGGTACCAAGATCGAAGGCTTTACTACGTCCCCAAATAAATTACCAAAAAAAATCAAATATCACTAGTTCTTGAGTCGGAATTTGATCATTTTTGGATTAAAGATTTGGAATTTTAGTTCACAAAACAAGAATCTTTTAAAGGGTGGAGCCCGTGACTTGATAGATTATTTAGAGGTGATGTGAAGTTTTGAAACCCGTGTTTGCCTACCCGACAAAGTGGGCCTAACTTCTTATATCTTTTTTTACTACAAAACAAGAAAAAGTAGTGAAATGAGTTCCCAACGAGTCAACGACACAATGCCCCCTATTTTTAAGAAAAAACAAAAAATCCCAAGAACAACCTTTTTAGTAATCTACCTCTACCTATATTTTAATAAAGTAAAATAGATGTAGACATTTGTCATGTTTTGGTTAATTCTGGTAATTTTTTTCTTTTAAAACTAATATACCCTAATATATGTAATAAATCAATAATTATTCACTTTCATTTTACACTATATTTATCTATATATTTTTATAAATATAATTATTAATATATTATTTTACTATATATTCAAAATACTTGGTGAATTCAAAAAATCAACAACAAATCATGTTTCTCAAATGAAAATTGTTTTGGGTTTTTTTGTGGAACTTAAATTTGATTTTATGGGTCAAGAGTTGGTAAATAGATTGTTTGATACAAGTTAACTACATCTTGGTCAAAATTTGTTAGGGTCAAAAATAAAAATTTTGAGTATTTTTAAAAGTTTGAGATTGCAAAATAGTTTTATCGTCAAATTTGTTATGGGTTCAAAGTGTTGACTTTAAAATGTCAAAAGTATGAAAGTTAAAATTTTAAACATGATTCGGGTTTCAAATTTATTTTTAAGGGCATTTTTTTGAAATAATCAAAATGTTCGGGATTTGGCAAACTGACTATTTTCCCCTCAACTTTTAAAATTTAAGAAAACATCGCGAACACTTTCGACATGTCACCCCCATGCCTATCAATGCTTAAGTTTTATCAAATTTGAAATATTTATGTCAACATTAATTTTTCTTTCAATGGTGATCAGAACGTCGTATGGGAAGCATGACATGCTAAACTATGCTCAAATGAAACAAAATATTCACAAAATTGAATGGGTTAACATGTTTTTTATGTTGTCATTATGACAAAGTCGAGAAGCCTTTTGAAACTTATCAAAATATTTTTCATAGTGTAGCTCAGAAAAACATAGTTCTTGAATAACATCCATTGTTATAATTTAATATTCTACTTTCCTTTGATGGATGGTAAATTGATAAATATATCAATAAAGGTAATGCTTATTTTGTATTTAGGCTGAATGGTTAGAACTACTATTGTATGAGAAGTCTTATTTCCGAAATTAGTTCATAACCAAAATTCTTTCATACATATATGACACCGAGAATGAATTTTTCAATAGAAAGAAGCATTCTCGGGTACGTTTTTGCACGGACATTTTTTTATTAAGTTCATTTAAAAAATCATTTTGTGATATAAATAAAATCAATTTATGTACACATTGTATAGATACAAACATAGATGTAATACATTTTTATTTTCATATACGCTATGTAATTATTTGTTTTACCTATAATTTTATAATTTGAATTATCCCGTGTGTGACACGGGCTCTAAAAGTAGTATATTCATACAGTAGAAACTATATACATAGATGATGTTTGGTATGAAGTAATGATCGGCAGAATGGAATGAATCATTTCAAATAAATGAAATAAAACATGTTTGGTTGTCATTCATCAATTGAATGAATAATTCCTAAGGAATGGAATTCCTTCCATATACAATATTTTTGATTTCTTAGTAAAAGTTGTTTTTTCTTTCATTCCTTTAAGGAATGGAATGGAAAATGATCAACAATTATTATTATTATTATAGTTATTATTATTTTATTATAGTATAACTATTATTAAATTATAATAATTATTATATTTCTTTATTATATCGTATTATGTTATTACCGTTCCATTATGTTATTATATGTGTATAGTTTACTATTTAATAAAAATAATAATAAAGTGATGATTGATATCATTTATACGGGGTAACCAAACAAGACAATGAAATTGTAATTATTTATTTCATTTTTTTGTCTATTCAATTTCCTTGTCCATTTCATTCCCTTATTCATTCAATGAATTCAATTGGTCAGGTTCACCCATGAATTCACCTATATAGTGAAGAGGGTCTTACCATCTCTTTTATTGTTACTTTTATGTTTAAATCTTGGATATAATAATTATATATTGTTTATATATATGCAAAATGGGTGAAGAAAATTTTGGGTCTCTTGCAGTCGCACCTTCCGCACATGCCAAAAACCAGCCCTCGGCATACGGAATGTTTGGTTTGCTGAAATTAATGAAGTAGTCATAGAATTCACTAAAACTTTTTTTAACATTTTTTCTGAGTCTATTCATGACGGGATTTCAACCGTCCTCAGTTATTTGACGCTAATTGAATTCAACTCGAGAACCTTCGTAGGTAGATCCTGTTCTTTCATATTACAGTTCGTTAACAAATTTCACTTTTTAGAAAAAAATATCTATGTTATGTTAATACATGCAATGAGTACTCATAGTGTTAGATCTTTTTCCCAGCAGTTTATGACCAAGACAAAATAATTTGGGCTTTATACGATATGTGTAGGGCATATACAAATGCAATTGGTAATGATTTACCACTATTCCCTTTGTGGAATGATGCTAAATCTGATGAGGCCTCACTGCCTCCTTTTTTAACCTTTTTCCAAATCTTTCTAAATGTCACCGGCCAAATGTCCAAAGAGTTTAGTTTGTGAATTCACAAACTTACAAGTGTCAAGAATAAGGTTGGAAACGAGCATGATCACCCGAGTTCGTCTAAGTTTCAACTTGATTCGTTTATAACTCCATTTCTAAAGTTTAAAAATGGCTCATATGTATTTTTTCAAACTCAACTCTAGCTTAGCTTGGACTTGTCTTGTTTAATATTTTACTAACTATTTAATTACAATAACTACCTATATTTATATTAATATTTAAGTATTTATAATTATATATTCTATATAACACAATATACATTTCTAAGTATTTCTATCATAATTTATTTATACATTGTACTTTGATTTACAAAGCTTAAAAATTAAAATTGTCCTTTTTGGACCTACTTAACTAGGCATTTCAAACCTTTGATTCTAGTCACTTAAATTAAGTGGGGTTTTTAGAATTTTAGTTAATTTGAGTAGGTCAGTAGGGTTTTAGTTTGTTAAATGTTGATGATTGATTTTAACCTTTAATCTATACTACGGGAAGAAATAAGAATTGCTGAACCGATCCGAAAGGCGAACCAGACCCAACCCGAAAGAAATTATTATATGGCGATAGTCAACCGACCCAAAAAATTTCCAACCTCAGTTAATTTTTTTTTTCTGGTTTGCCACTAAACTTAAACCAGGTTATTAGATATGTTATAGTAAACAAACGGTGACATATAGATACCTGGATGAGAAGATAGCTTTTTCCATCGAGGTCGTTTTTGATGACTTTGAAGGTATTACCATAATATATCCGAAAATAACTAGCATCTTCAATCCTCGAAATGTTACCGCTCACTTTAACCGCGGCATCCTCCACCATTACTCCGCTATTGAGTACCGAAAGACCGCCCAAAGCGGACGATAAAACCACCATATACACTAGTAGTAACATGATTGTGTATGAATATAAGAAGCCAAAGTGTCACCCTCTTAAAAGATATATAGAATGTGATGTCAAAGAGTTGCAGGCTCTATAAGTATAATTAAGGGTTGGTTTTGATGGTGAGTTGGGCCTCTGTGAGTGGGTATGTATGTATATATATAAGTATTAAATATTTTATGGAGTCAGGTAAAGGCGAAGGCAAAGGGAAGTGGGTGAGTTGGTGTAGATCTTACCCGTGATCTGCCAAATATGTATATTTTTCTAGTTTGGAAATTAAGGGTTTGTCTTTATGTTTTTGTTGTTTGTTTTTTACCTTCTTTACTATTCATATTCTCTTGCACGTTCTCTAATATATATATATATATGCATCTCGATCTTTTAAAAACTGGCCATCTTTTTTATCTCCATTGCAGCCGTTAGAAACTAAATTGTAGTTAATTTGTAGCAATCTAACCCGGTTAATGCCGATGTGATATATTATTACACACTAGTTGGAAACCCGTGTGTTGCTGCGGCGGTGATAAAATCTTAACTTTTCAAAGCTTAGGTTGACAACAAACGCCTAGCAAAAGGAAAAAAAAAACAATTTTTAGATAAAAGTCATTACCATTTATCCCATTCCCATAACCAAATTCACAATTTGTAACTGTAACAAAGAAATAAAATTTTAAACATACAATATTAGCTCCCCAAACAAACCACTCTGAGACAGTGGGCCTTCTTTTGCTTCAAGATTCTGCAATATTCATTTCAACAAACATGCATCAAAACTTCACAATGAACCTGCAATTATAATAAAAAAGATTCACTATTTACATCATTTTGTGTGGGCAATTTGAGAGGTGTGTAAGTTTACCTCATTTATAACAACTGCAACTCTTTTCACTTACAGAAGGCATTAAGCCTGCTTAATACCGAACCAATATAACCGGCTGTGATGTTTCTTAATGGGTGGGAAAAATGAAACCTGGTAAATGAGGAACATGCTATATAGGTAGAAAATAGCCAAGAGTCGCCCCTACTTGACTCAAAAATTCATATTATATATGTAATAATATTTTTTTTAATCATAACTAAAGACATTATTATTTAAAAAAATGGACAAAAAGTGTTTTGTGTTCAACCAAACACGATTCAACCCATACTAAATACGAAGTCGTTCAACCAGAATTCGTTTTGGCAACTCACCACCTCTAATGTGTAAAAAGTAACCATTTAATGTGAAAATGTCTTCTGAAAAGTCAACTTGCTATAGTAATAAGACACTGATAATTTAAAGGTAAATAGCATTTGGCTTTACCTAATTTGTTTTTTCTGTTAAATGATCAGAATTATTGCTATAACTTCAAACAACAGTATCATATCCAAACATCAAACGATATTTTTTTGAATTCCAAGTACATGTAGCATAAATGATGATATAAAGAAGGTATGCAGGTCTCATGCAAAGTGTCTCGTTAACTCTAAGTTGCATTCTTTTTAACTGGTATGGGTACTAAATAATAACAATAATTGTTTTTTTTCTTTTTATTGTAACTTTAAAAATGAAAACAAACACGAAAAATACACAGTAAAGTATATTAGGTAGTTTCATACCTAATCCTAGGAGCTCTCATTATAGTATCTTTTTAACATCTTTAATAACATCCATAGTAACATATAATAATTACATACGGTTAAAGTAATACCAACCAATTTTATATCTAACAGGTCAAGTGGGTTATGCTAAAATATTTAAGTAAAAAGAATACGGGTCAAATGGGTTAAATTAAATATATTTAACTAACAATCATGTGTACCTCTCAAGGGTTGTCAAGAAGTAGTTGTTGATCAATGGAACCGACAATAGGCTCACATAAGCATACCTATATAAAAGTGAATGTTTATAGACGTTGTGGTTTATTAATAATCAAATAATAAATCAAAGAAATAATGTACTTTCGTATGAATATAACAAATGTGGCTCATTCATAACTTTCAAAGAGGCGTTCTAAGTTAGGAGGTATGCAAGCAAACAGATCTACCTGTAATTCAAACAGAGAGTAAAGCCAAAATAATGTTTTCGAACTCAAAACATATATAGTTCCTTAACCTTATTAAGATCCGTATTCGTTGCTATTAATAATATGCTAAATTAATTCTTGCAAAACATATATACTTATATAGAGAACAAAACGATTACTTGCCGTCAATTTTTGACCAGTTCCAGAAGCATTAGTGAATTTGACTGATCCTTGAAGCACAAATACAAACCTAAAATAAAAAGATAAATAAATCACATCAAAAGTATTTTTTTAATAATAAATTAGTAAAACATGAATACCTCTCAACATCATATAGGAGATCATATAAAGGCATGTCATAATTAATGTTATTAAGCTAAAAAAAATATTCATATTGACTTTGAAGAGATATGATAACTTGACAACACATCTTCAAATTCTCTTAATGAACACTGCATTTGAGTCTTAGCTTTTACAATGATGTCACCTATATTTCAACCATATCACTTTCAAACTATATTATTATAATGAGAATCAATTTTTACTAAGAAATTTTATGCATTCTAAATACGCTTTTGACACATTTGGTCTGTTTTCAACAATAAGCATGATGAATCATGGAGTTGTAATGGAAAATATCAATAGAAAGAAGCAAAATAATTAAGATCAAAGCAATATAAATAGTTCTGATCAATTAAAACCTTAAAATTGGGATGGCTGGAAGATCAATTATGAAGTGAACTGACCTAAATTTGCACATATCCTTTTGAAAATTTAATCCCCAAAGGCTGATTGAAGACCTGAATAACTGCACAAACAAATTTCTTAAGCGTCGACGCAATTCGATTTGATAGTATATATGCCATTTACCGTCAAGTGAGGGTTTACCAGGTTTAGATTCGTAAATTGAAACAAAAAGAATCAAAATATGTTGCAACCGCCCGAGATAATGCAGTGAAGGGCATATCAGATGAAACAACCAACAAATAATCGACTCTATATGAACCAAATCGATAATTTAGTCATTATTAATCAATTCACCACAAAAATTCAGCAATTTGACTCAATAGAACACGCAAACGCCAATAAAATCCCTAATTTAAGATGAAAGGCGCAAACGAAATAGAAGTTCTTGTTGGATAGATTTATTAGAGCGTGACTGGCGTTATGTAGTAACTGTTATAGTAGCAACTATTTAGGAGAAGGAGTACGTGGAACCGAAAACGGAAAGAGATAAAACAAATAAAATAATAATAATAATAATAATAATAAAGAAGTTAACTGCAGCATTTAAGGATTATTAATAAACTATAAATACCTATGCTTCAAGAAACTTGTACTTCAATGCTTTATTGACTTGTACATTGTAATCTACACATCGGATTTGAAAGTTTTTTAAATCGAAACGTTGACAAAAATAAACACGTCGCAATGGTAAGATCGGTGTTTTTTTAACATAATATATTAAAATATATTGAAAGAATAATAATTGTAAATAAAGTTGTCAAAAAAAATATTAAAAATAAAGGGGTAAACTTGTAAGTTTTTATAAAATTAACAAAAGATAACTAAAGTTAAGGGGTAAAAATTATAATTATTTTAAACAAGATTGAAAACACGTAATATTTAATTCTTCAATTACCATTTTGTTCCTTTTTGAAGTTGTACCATATGTTTAATGGATTGTAAATCTCTTAAAATCATACTCTTACTTTTGCCCATAAGAGCATTCTCAACCCATCCCCTATAATTTTGTGAGGGGAATTTGTAAATTATATGGTGGGGTTGTGAGTGTAAATTATAGGGTGGAGAGAGCAAATATAGTGATTTTTTTTTTAAATTTGAGAGAAAGGTGGTGATTTTTTGTAAATTATAGGGTGAAGAGAGAAAACTGTAATGATAAAAGTATTAAAAAAATTTTATTTAGTTAAACTATAGATAGAGATGTGGTGTCATATAGTGTAATTATGGAGATGATGATGGAAGACAGGCTGGGAATGCTCTAGAGCAAAAGACTTAAATAATTCATTGTAATGTTTATTAAATTCTCTATCTTCTTAATTAACTTCTCTCCGCACATCCTCACTAATCTCTTAGAACCTATCGTGCGCAAACAAACGAAAAAAACAAAAGAAACACGATTAGACCAAATATTGCTTAGTAACAAAAATAACAACACTAATAATAGACCACTTTGATTTTTTTATAAAGAAAATTAGGCCAGTAAACAAACCGAATGTTCGTGAATTATTCGTGAACCGTTCGATGGAAAGTTCGTTTATGTTCGTTTATTTAATAAACGAACGAACACAAACAAAATATTTGTGTTCGTTTAATTAAACGAACGAACATGAACACATGTTTCGTTCGTTCATTTATGTTCACGAACGTTCGTTTATGTTTGTTTATTTATGTTCATTTGTATTTGTTTATTTATGTTCGTTTATGTATTAATAGAAAATAATTACTTATTATCTGGATGAGTATTCTAATTAAAGGTTTTTACATTTTTTAATTTGAGTTCATTTAAGTGTTTTAATTTACGTTCGTTTATGCTTGTTTGTGTTCATTTACATTTGTCATCTATGTTCATTTATATTCGTTTATCTTTGTTCAGTTATATTCGTTTAAATTATAAACAAATGAACATAAATGAACACAAATGTTAATTTTCTTAAATAAACGAAAATAAATATTAATATTCGTTCGATTAAGTGTTCGTATTCGTTGAAAGTTAAATGAGCGAACAAGAACATACCCTTGTTTGTGTTTGTTTGATTTGTTTATAGATTTTTATTATTCACATTAATGAATACGCTGGTCTCAATTTCTAGGCTCTATTGATTTTTATTTGTGTTCGATTGTGTTCGTGAACCGTTCGTGAACACATTCATTTCCTTAATGAACGAACACGAACATAAAATCTCGTTCGGTAAGTGTTCGTGAACACATTATTTTCTTAACGAATGAACATGAACAAGGCGTTGTTCGTGTTCCTTCGGTTCGTTTACAGCCCTAAAGAAAATGTTAAGATGTTCAAAGGTTTTAATTTAATTTAATTTTATTTATTGCAAGGAAGACATATATTACATTTTACAAACTCACATTACATAATGTTTCAATCAAGCTCAAGCCTTCATTCGATGTTGTAGTATCTTACACGCGTGAATGTTACTTTATCACATGTTTCATAAATTATTCATTGCATAATAGTAGTAATCTTTCAAATCACTTTTCAAAACAAAGTTTAATAAACATAACATATACCCAAACATAAAACGATTATTTTCGACCAAAAGAGATTCATATATTCATAAAAATAGAGAGAAATGTATCTCTACGATGAGTAGAGGGAAACATAATTTCATACCATGATGTAAACAAAACAGAGTCCATACGTTAATTGTGTAATTTCAACTTAATTTAACATTTTTTTCTCCAAACATGTGGTAACCAAAGGGTAGTTTTATTTAAGATTAGTTTCTTCATGGGTGTATGATGGTTTTTCGTGTTTTTAGCATCCTAGGTCATAGGCTTTCTTAAATCAAGTGTTTGACTACGAATTAGTATTTCTAATCCAAACACATATAAGATATATGTGTTTTTTTCTTTATTAACATCAGGCGTTTACATAAATAGGGTTTGAAAAATTACCTGGTTGGTCAATGTGTTTTGTTTATTATGTCCATAATATCTTAATATTGGGAATTTGGTCTCTAATTCTTAATTTCTCTGCCTTCTATGGTTCAAAAATCTAACCTAGTTAAAGATAGAGAAAATTATGATTTGCATCCATATGTGACGTGTTAAAAGTAGTTATAAAATTATTAACTAAAATTATGCTAATCTAGACACTAAGTAATAATTTTAGACTCTTAAGTTAACTAAAAACTATTAACCGGCAAGTGAACCGATCGACTTTTGTACAGCTAAGTCCAGATATCGAACCCACAGGACTTTTTAAATTACGTTAACTAGCTAACTAGACTCAACGGACTGACAGGACTATTTATTTTATATTCTTATGAGGGGGGTTTTACTAAAAATCTAAATTTAAACTAATTAAAACTAACTAATAAAACTAGACACGACTTAACTTAGGATTTGGATTTAATTCAATTAATGACAACTAACCACCTAAGCTGGAATTCCTAACGCGTCAATTATCAAATGGTAGGAAAATGCCAAGTTATGAAACCGGGATATTAAAGTATTCACTTAAGGGAAAACCGAACAGAACCCTTGATCCTTTTCAAGGAGACACCTATGGAACCCTCATAAGTTATAAAAAAATACCAGTTTTAATAAGACTCGTTTACGGTCGCTAACTTATTTTTTTTTGACAAGTACCTCTATAAGAAATCTCACCTTACAGTGCAGAAATCAAAGGTAGTATAAAAAATTCACTCGACTAGATAGACAAGGCAAATAAACCAAACACAGATGGACTTAGGGCTGTTCACGAGCCGAGCCGAACCGAGCAAAGGCTTGCTCATTGCTTGGCTCGTTTACAACCGAACCAAACCGAACGACTGAAATTCGAACCGAGCAAAAAACGAAACGAGCCAAAATCGAACCGAGCATTTTTCGATCGAACATCGAGCGATTTCGAGCATTTTTTATTTCGTTTTCACTTTAAAAATTTTAATAAGAAACAAATTTGAAGGTTGCAAATAATATATTTTGTAAACAAATTAGTAGCTTTCAGACAAACACATAATAGGCTGTAAATTTTTAGGAGAAAAAAGTTTGAAGTGAGATATAATGAATATATAAACAAACTTTTAGTATTCTGAAAACTTGAATCGAACTAATAAAACTATAAAGCTGACGGAATAGGAAAAATTTAAAAGAGTTTAAAATATTGTATACTTATATTTTATGTGTGTTGTCTATATATTTATAAATTTGTTTATATAATTATATATAAAATAAATTAAAAATATTCGAGCCGAACCGAAGCGAGCGGACCTTTGCTTGTTGCTTGGCTCGTTTACAAACCGAACCGAGCAGAGCGGCTCGTTTACAATTGAGCGAAAAAACGAGCAAGCATTCGGAGCGAGCGAGTTCGAGCATCGAGCAGTTTGGACAGCCCTAGATGGACTCCTTACAAAAAACTAAATCTACCAATTCATTAACCAAGACCAATCAAATAATCTATCGCCAAACCTTCTATTTAAATTAATTGCCCACAAAGAAAAATTTCTTTTCGGGCTCCAAAGTCCAAATATTGTTTTGTGGGTTACCTCAATTTTTATTATTACTAGGCCTCGTGAACTTGATTCTCAAATAATTTATGGCCCATTATAATCATCAATTGTGTTGTTTGCTCACAGTTAATAAAAACTTCAAACAAATAAACGTGTTTTAATTTAATGATATGTTTACATGAATAATATTATTTTAACAATCATTAAAACAAAGATTTAGTGGTGAATTATGCACCGTAAGGCGTAAACCACAAAGATGAATAATAATAATCACAATGATAAAAGTAATCCTATTATTTAATTAGTATAATTGAAAACTTTTGTGTCACAAAAGTGGGTTCTTTTTGTTTTTACATATGTTTTAATGGTTTTAAAGCATAGCACATGTGTTGGTATTGGTTGGGTGGTTGTGTTGGTAAGTCAAACTCATTGTGCCAATTTGCAACCCTGGTTTGAATCCCAGTTGTAACAAATCATTCTTTTGTTTTTTTAATTGTGCTACTTACGTTTTTGTGTATGAGAGAATGGTACCGGATAGTAGTGTTGTTAAGTGAAACCGACCGAGTTTGCGTACAATCACCGCAATTTGTTTTAGGCTTTTAGCATCGGTACAGTAATGAAAACTGACAGGATACCAATTTTTTTTAGTTCCGGTATCGTAACGAAAGTGACGGAGACCGGCCAAATTTGTTTAGACTCATCGCCCGAGATCGACAACACCCTGGTTTTACCAAAGCCCGAACTTTACTGACCGACGACATTCCATTGGTCCACCTCAGCTTTTAAATTGTTTTCGTTTTAGTTATGATGCCATAACACACAAAACCAAAATTGACCGAATTTGTGTTAACTTACCGCCTCAAAGCAGAGACCTACAATGCTTGGATGTTACTAACGTCCGAGTTTTACCAACCTGCCCGGCGCAACGCGCCGAGTAAAATACTAGTTTTATATATAAATGTATATATAAGTTTGAATTGTTACTAGTTCTAAATTTTAGTAAAATACTCTATTTTAACTCAATGCCTCTTAAAACCTTAAAAACCTACATAGGAACCAACTAAGAATAATATTCAATAAAAACCTAGTTCAAAGCACTTAAAAGTATAAGAAATATTTATATAATAGTATGTATATTTTGGACCATATCAATATGCATTATGGGCGGGAGCACTATGAAGGTCCAATTCTTAAACTGATTGATATATGCCCTCGTACTTTTCCAATGTGCTTTTTTTGCGCCATGCCTCAGTTTTACATGTCAGGGCCGTTAAATTGAGGGGAATTTTCCTCTTTTCATAAATAAATATTACTTAATACCTTTATTCTAGTATCCGGGTTTAAACAAATGTGTACGGTCCCGATTCTTATGAGGCAATGTCTACCCCTCTGCTTCAAGGTTTCTACTCCTTCACACCTTCTTCTCCTCCATCTTCTCCACTCACCTACCTAATCATTTCCATTTCTTCCTCACATTAACTTCCCAATCCTTAAATACACGAGTGCCATCCATTCATCTCCAAGCACCACCGTACCCGAGCACTCCCTTCACCGGTTACGAGCGTCACACCCTGAATTTAAGGCCTAGAAGTGTGACAAATAGTTGGTACTTGTTTTGTAAATACATCAGAGTTGCAGATTTGTTTTAGCAAAATACTTCTTTGAAATTAAATAATAATTTGTGTTGAAATATATTTGGGAAGTATATTAGCCAAGTATTTGATTTACAAAGCATCATTTCATATATTTACAAGGATTTAAAAATAAGCCATCTTCATATAGCAAGAACCTAATCGCTATGAATGACTTTTAGTCTCTGTGCATGCTCCTTAATCTTAATTACCTGTAATGGGGAAAACTACGCTAGCGATATGTTGGTAAAACGTTTGACTCTTAAAACATTTAACAAATATTTAAATGACATGTTAGCTTTCTTGAACAAAATTAGCAGGAACGTCTTTTATTCCTGGGATTTTGTCACTGCCACACATACACAATTCAAAGGTTCTCTGAGCAACGTAGACCTTTGGAGAAATGGTTATGACTGACATTTAGCTTGCCTGCTTTGTCAGTTATGTTTGGATCTAGACACATATGTAATCAGTTTGAGTTGCTTTTATTTTCTATCTTGTATGTTAGAGATCACATAATCTCATAAATGTTATTTGACTTTTGAGACAAATTGCTTGTTCGTCTCATTGAGTAATAACTCATTTGACTGTTTCCAAAGATTTAACGTATTCATCTATGATTGCTTGTTCTTAATGATGTGGTGATTTCTTTTGAAAACCCCCGTGAACGAATTACGCTTAACGTATAATAAATAGGTTCATATAAATATCTGGATCGTCTCTTGATCCAGCTGCAGACCTTTAGTTTGGTTTTGATAACTTTAAACCTCATTTGTTTGAATAAAACATTTAGACATGTACTCTTTTTGTTTGGTTATCGATTATGTGCTAAGTTTCTTCTTCACGAATAAACGTCTATATTATGTTTCTTCTTAAAAAAAGTCAGTTTAACTATAAACCTTGCATGTAAAACTTATGTTTTTTAGTCATGAAGAAACATGGTTTTGGCTATAACCTTTGTATATTAAAAGCTATGCTATACTTAAATTTGCTCAATGTTTAGGCTTTACCATCGACTAGGGTTTAAGCAATAAAATAAAGAACTTAGGCGAAACCCTACATTAAATAGGTACTTTGGAGTTTGACGCCTAAAATTGATTGAGCAGCGATTCCACTCCATATCGCGTACTAGGGATTAGACCGTCGGAACTTCGGGGCTTCGGGACTTGGGCACGCACCGCGAGGTAAAGTGTGTGTTTTGTAAATGTGTTTGTGTAAATGGGGGATATGCCATGTTCCCACTTTTATAGGTAGAATTTGGGATCCATCGCATATCGTGATGGGTCCTTGGGTTAACCATCGCGATACGCGTCACCGCCCAATGCTCTGCTTCTGCCACGTGGCGACACGTGACCTATATCATCGTGCCACATGTTGACACGTGGTTTGACACGTGTCACCGGTTACTTAACGAGGTCCACACATGTCGCGATGACCCAATGGTTAGGTCTACCGCGTAACGCGACACCGCCCAAACCTCAGTTGTCTCCCATATTCTTCGCGTATCGCGATGGACTTGGTCTGTGTCCATCGTGTAGCGCGGCGAGTTGGAAAAATTAGATTTTCATTTTTGGTCCCTCAACTTTTGAAAGTTGACAAATTTGACCCGAATTTTTTGGGATGTTACATCCTCCCCACCTTTAGAAAAATCTCGTCATCAAGATTTGCTATCTTAGGTGTGGGTATTTCTTTTTTTTTTTCAATCCATGATCAAATTCCGATCTTTAATCTCATCTATTTTCTCAGTCTGACTCTTGAAAGTTAAGAGATTGAGATTTTGTTATTAACTCTAAGCATAGTGGCATGTTGTGTTTAACCATTTATCTTACTTTTTGTGTTCTAAACATATACTGATGTTAACTAGATTTGTACTTTTTGGATTCTGTCTTTCAATCCATGATCAAATTCTGATCTTTAATCTCATCTATTTTCTGAGTCTGACTCTTGAAAGTTAAAATATTAAGATTTTGTTATTAACTCCTTTAAATGATGCAGTCAGTCAATAGTTCAGAACTTCACAGATAATTGCAAATGGCTAAGCATAGTGGCCTGCTAGGTTTAACCATTTACCTTACTTTTTTTTATTCTTAACACTTACTGATGTTAACTAGATTTGTACTTTTTGGATTATGTCTATCAAATCCTTTCAACCATTCTTCTTGGTTGAGCTTTCAGATACTCATACTTGATGTCACACCCCGCCAAAACGACAGCCCGGGTACGTGACGTCATGTATACCGTAAGCATATGATTATCGCCAACACAATAGCATTAGGATATCAATAGTTTTAAAAAACATTTATAAACCAAAACATGTTTTTAAATAAGTTAGTTTAAGACAAAATTGGGATTTCTCGTATATGACCCCAAATATCAATAGGGTTATACAAGCGAAACCCCTCCAAAAGGTATCCTAATTATTCCTTGAGGTCCCGTCTTCATAATTCCTTAAGTGCTTGTTAATTCCCTGAAAAACATACATTTTAAAAAGTCAACACAATGGTTGGTGAGTTCACAGGTTTTGAGACTCGATATGAAATCACGTTATTCATAAAGCGTTGAATCAGTACACAAATAAGTATACGATAATATGTTGAAACAAATACGATGATCCTCCATAGACTAGCTAAATCTACGAATTAATATGACGAACCCTGAGCCTATAACCAAACCATGACTTATATCCTTTTTGCCCTGTTCAAATCTCACAGATGGAATATACGCATCCTGTTTCGATGCAATATCGGAGGTTAGCGCGACTAACCTAATAGTAGGGGGAAATGTCAACATCAATAGTACTATTCGTATATTCCTGTGGCTAACTCCATTAGCTAATGGTTATAGTATGCAAGCAAGGGGCTTATAGCACTACATAGTTCAACTCATGTTCGCATAAGGATTAGCTGTTTTGTTTCTAATTTTCGTATATAAAAGCAGTTGTGTATGCCCCCCCCCCCCGATTTATAAAACAATAAAACAGTAAAAGGGGGTAGTGAAACTCACATCGTATGTTCAGTGTTTAATTCATTAGCAATTTCAGTTTGGACCTGGGTCCGCTGCTTTCACACGTCCTAAACGCGTAAGGTCAGTTAGTTATCGTTATGGACTCGCAAGTCGGTTTATGCTAGTCGCTTTCACCCAACTAGCCGTTTCGTTTATTATATTTGGGTCGGTTGCTTTCACCAACCAGACGTTTCGTTTATTACATTTGTGTCGATTGCTTTCACCAACCAGACGTTTCGTTTATTATATTGTGTTGGTTGCTTTTACCAATCGATCGTTTCGTATCAGGTGTCGGTTGCTTTCACCCAACCGACCATTCCATTTATTTCGTAAATAACGTTTCACATGTTAGTTTTGGGACGACTTGTTGGTGATAAGCTTTTATATATTGTTTTTGAAAAACAAATATTTATATACTTATATAAATATTAAGAATATAATTATTTTTGGTGTCGGTTTCATTTAGACATAGCTGATTCGTTTGATCGAGAAACAAATAAACATATATTAAAGTCATATCTATATTTCTAAGTATTGTTTCTTTAAGTCACGACAAATATTCTAGTAAAACATAATGTAACTATATTTTCGTTCATCACTATTCAAACCACCTTTATATACCGTTTCGGCCGTTTAACTCGTAAAAATTATTATTTTTACGTCTAACATATATATTTCTCCAAACATATATTTCATTAAGTCCGTTTTTTTTCCATTACTTTGTTGTTAATAACATTTATATTTTGGCGTTTTTCAACGACAATTTTATATAGAATTTATTTAAAATCATGTTCAAAACGTATAAATTCCGTTTCTATTTATTTAATTTATACAATGTGTTATGACTTCAAAAAAAATTCTTTTATTTTGTATTGAAATCGTGAGTACTCGTTTAAACATATTTTCTCATCCAAATCTCTTAAACAACATGCTTAGTCATGAATAGTTATATCTTTAACAAATCTCATGTCTATGCATGTTACCTTTTTAACCAAGTGTTAATCATAAACCCACTTTATTAATCTCATTCATTCATTTCAAACCTTCTTAAGATATTATTAACACAACTAACATTTTCTTAGTGAGTAACCATATTAAAATTTACTTTTTAAACCGACATTTAGTTACTCTTTCAAATCTCCTAACATTTTTCGTGCACATTTTGTTTAGGTTCATGTATTTAAAATTTATTTAAACATATTAGTGTTCATCTAGATTGTTGGGTGTTGAGCTAGCATAAATATGGCTTTACATAAACATAAAGATGGATTAGAGAAGTTTTAGCTCACTTAGTTCTAGAACTTTAGATTAAGATGAAGAAGATAGATAGTCTTGAGCTAGATTCCACTCTTACATCTTGTACACCTTCTTTAGAGCTTCCGGTCTCTTAAAACACCTTAAATGTGATACTATGGGTGTGTGTATCAAGCTATAGAGAGCCGAGAGGGAGGATTCTTGGTATAGTGATGGGGTGGAATTATGAAACAAATCCCACGCATATGGTATGTGATGAGAATGGATCGACCAAGAAAAGGAAATAACACGATTGGTTGTTTGACAAAACGTGAAGGATGTGTTTATTTCATATGAGTTTGAATGTTTGAATTAAAACTCCTTTTACATGAAATGAGGAAGTCTGGTTTTTATCCATTCTTTAATCAAAAGGTGGTGCTTGAGTTTGTCTGGATATGGTATTTAAAAGTCAACAAAGTGATGGTGATGAGGTGCATGTCAGCCGAGAGAGGAGACAAGAGATTGAGGTGGTTGGTTGGATAAAAAAAATGTATGGTTCAAAGATTTTTACTTGACTTTCAATCATTTATTTTTTGTGTTTGTATTTTTTTTTAACTTTAAGAATGCATTAACATGTATCATAAATGAATTTATTTTATATCAATTTTTCATTTGAAATCAAATGTGGTGTGGGTGTAATTTGTAAATGGCCACTAAAGTCTTGGAGCCGTGGGTTAGAATTATAAATTTAAAAGATGATTTAATTGTTAATTAATGACAATAAATGCTAATTACAACCTAGTTATTAATTTCATGTAATTTACAATTCGTTCAATTTAGAGGTGCTTAGGTGTCTTGTTATCTAATTGTTGAAGAAATGAGTTCAACTTAACGTATAATAATATGTACTCGTGTTATTATATATATATATATATATATATATATATATATATATATATATATATATGTCTTAACACATTTAAAATGGGTACACACATAGCTACACATAGTTAGTTACGAGACATAGTTTTTTTTGTAGAAATATATAATATTTGAATGTAATATTTACTTTAGCCTCGTAAACTAATATACGGGTATAAATTTATGTAATATTATTATTTTTGTCACCTACGTTCGGATGCTTTTGTGTCACCAATATTCAAGAAATAGGTTTGTTAAATACGTTTGAGAACTTTAAATAAAATAAATTACTTAAATGAAATGTACCGTGCAAATGCTAGACTCGTGATTAAACTTAACAAAATTTAATCTAGTTGATTTTAATGTAAATAAATCATCATTAATTATTACACGAAAAATGACATGTTTAGCGAAGTGTCACGCTTGAGTTATGATATTCTTTCTCTAATAGTTTTGATAGATTCCAACATATTTCTTCTGCCTACTTCTATCTGTTGTTATGTTTTATTCGTTACCTCTTTGAATCATTTTGAGTTCGTATAATTGATTTTTCCTTGACAAAGATGTTTTGTTGTGTCTTTAACAAATATCTATTTTATCTTCCATTTTATCTTTTATGAAGATAATGGATTCTATTAGATAAAATGGCAAAAGACGTCATTTACGTTTGACCTAATTTTCATTAGATGTCCTTTAATGAAAGAAATGGCAAAAGACATAATTCATGTTTCAAATTTGTTTCATGTTACGTCATTTGTCACTAACCAAGTTAAATTTTTTTGTTAAATATGGTCATGTGCCTTGCACATCGCCACACCCCGCCAAGGCGTAAACGCGAGCACGTGACGTCATGTATACCATAAGCATATGATTATCGCCAACATACATGTATTAGGATACCAACAGTTTTAAAAGCGTTTACAAAACATAACTTGTTTTGAAATAAACTAGTTTAATACAAAATTGGGAATTCTCGTATATGACCCTAAATATCAATAGGGTTATACAAGAGAAACCCCTCCAAAAGGTATCCTAATTATGCCTTGAGGTCCCGTCTTCATGATTCCTTACGTGCTTGTTCATTCCCTGAAAAACATACGTTTTAAAAAGTCAACACAATGGTTGGTGAGTTCACAGGTTTTGAGACTCGATATGAAATCACGTTATTCATATAGCATTGAATCAGTTCACAAATAAGTATACGACAATCTATTGAAACAAATATGATGATCCTCCGTAGACTAGCTAAATCTACGAATTAATATGACGAACCTTGAGCCTATAACCAAACCACGACTTATATGCTTTTGCCCTGTTCAAATCTCACAGATAGAATATACGCGCCCTGTTTCGATGCAATATCGGAGGTTAGAGCGACTAACCTAAATTAGGGGGGAAATGTCAACGTCAATAGTACTATTCGTATATTCCTGTGGCCAACTCCGTTAGCTAATGGTTTAGTATGCAAGCAAGGGACTTATAGCACTACATAGTTCAACTCATGTTCGCATAAGGATTGGGTGTTTTGTTTCTAATTATCGTATATAAAAGCAGTTGTGTATGTTTTTCACCCCCGAATTTATAAAACAATAAAACAGTAAAAGGGGGTTGTGAAACTCACCTCGTATGTTCAGTGTTCAATTCGTTAGCAATTTCAGTTTGGACCTGGGTCCGCTGCCTTCACACGTCCTAAACGTGTATGGTCAGTTAGTTACCGTTATCGACTCGCAAGTCGGTTTATGCTAGCCGTTTTCACCCAACTAGCCGTTTCGTTTATTATATTTGTGTCGGTTGCTTTCACCAACCAGACCTTTCGTTTATTACGTTTGTGTCGGTTACTTTCACCAACCAGACGTTTCGTTTATTACGTTTGTGTCGGTTGCTTTCACCAACCAGACATTTCGTCTGATAGAGTAATAAATAAATATATATTAAAGTCATATATTTATTTCTAAGTATTGTCGTTTTTTTTAAGTTGCAACAAATATTCTAGTAAAAATAATGTAACTATATTTTCGTTCATAACTATCCCAAAACACTTTTGTATACCATTTTGGTCGTTTAACTCGTAAAAACTTTTATTTTTACGTCTATTTTGTATATATATTTCTTCAAAAATATATATCTATGTAACAATAACTGGTTTGCCACAAAGTGTCGTTATTACAAATAATATTTATTATTTGTTGTTTTATAACATAACCCTTATTTTATTTAAAAATCATATTTAGGCTTAATAAGACTATATCATTGCAACCTCAACATGGAAATCTACAAAAGCTTATATCTTATTTACTCAAAGTATCAAAAACACGTTTTGACTTTTAAATATGTTTGTTTTTCTATTAAAAATCGCATGTACTCATTTGACATATTTTCTTCAACAAGTTTATTTTCATTTATCGTCACCAATTTCACACAGTTTCCCAAATAACTGTTTTATTAAACCAATAACTCTTGTTTTACTCGTTTATCCTCTCATATCTAAACTTTATATATTTTTATTCATTTTCCAAACATCTTTCTAATAACCTACTCGTACATATAAATATTTTATACAAAAATTCATCTTTTTAACATGAGATGGTATAATATTTTTAGGACTTTATTAACACAATTTAAGTTAATATTTCATAATCACCATTTATATTCAAAAGAACCTTTTTTTAACTAGTATTTAAACACCATGATTATTTTTAACATGTTCTTACCTCAAGTTTTATATATAAACTTTTTCAAATTCTTAATCAAACTCATATTTATCAAGTTTAAGCCTAAGTTTTAGCATCATTAAACATATTAGTTAGTATTTTGATCGTTGGGTGTTAGATCGAGCTAGCATAAACGCTCTTTATAAACATGTAAAGATAGTTTTAGAAAAGATTAGCTCACAAAGCTCTAAGATTCGGGTTTGTTTTAGGATGATGAACCAAGAAAAACTTGAGCCGCTTCCTAATGCCCGGCCCGCCAGCTTCACGTTCCTAGTTGTTTCTTTAGATTGAAAACCGCTAATGGGCTCGGCGTGACCGGTTTCCGGTAAGAGACCGAAGAGCGTTTCGGGCCGGGTTCAGGTCTAATAGCGGACTGTAGCGGTTTGAAGCAATGGATAGGTGATGCTCCGATGGTGAGTGGTGTGTCGATGGTGGTGGTTCCAGTAGCACGATGATGGTGAGAGGTAATTATCGGTGGAGACGGGTTGACGGTGGCGTATTCCGGTGGTGTCACCGTCACGTTGCGGTGGCGTTATGGTGTAACGAAGATGGAGCGGGAAGAAGTTTGGTGGTGTTTCGTGGTGGTGTAGGGCTGTAACTGTGAAGGAGAGGAGGTGGTTTGCTAATGGTTACGGAGTTGATTGTTGGTGGTTGTTAAGGTGGTGGTAGTAAGTTGCGAAAGGAGGTGCAGGTGGTGGTGGGGTGTCGTGGTGCTGCCGCGAGACAAAGGTGAAAGTGGCGATGATGGTGGTGGAGATGGTCGCGGCTGGTTAAGGAGGCGGAGCGGTTGTACCGACGGGGTTGTGAGATGATGGGGTTGTAACCGTGAACCAAGAGGAAGGTGGGTTTTCTTGATGACCGATGCACAAGAAACAGAGGACGATCAAGGTTGGTATTTGTTGTGTGTTGCTTTGTTTTCTTGACTTTGTATATAAAGAATGCAACCCAACCCAACCCTGGCATGTGTTATACAATGATGATAGGGTAGGTGGTTGAGTGAAACACTAGAGTTTGAAATTTGGAATGGTTAGGCTGAGGGGTGCGGAGCGCGAGAAAGGGCGCAAGTGGCGAGGCGGTCGCGCCCCGGGGCGCGAGGACCACACCACCGAGGCGCTATAGGGGCGCGAGAGGGGCGCGAGCGCGGAAAAAGAGGCAGGCGCGGGTGGGCTAGCGGCTGAGGTGAGCGTGAATGAGGCTTGGGATGCGTGAAAAGAGCCGTTGGGTGGGTTTTTTATTAAAAAAAAAAATTTTCCTACTCTATATAATAACATACCAATATCAACACAAAATCAAACACGATTTTTCTCTCTATTCAACCTATATCAAACCCAAACCAACACCAATATCACATACCAATATCACATACCACACTCAAAACCCAAAATCACCCCATCTTCCAAACCTTTTTTTAAAAACATGGCTGGAAATTGGTACCCAAACCTAGAATCAGATTACAGTTACGACGATTTATGGTCGGCACCGGACCAACCGATGTTTTATTCGGGGTCGCAACAACCATCCGGCTTTCAACCATCCAACATACAACCGTCTCCTAACTTTGTAGTTCCGGAGACACAAGAACCAGAAGGTGAAGCTGCGGGACAAAGAAGACGCGTCCACCGGAAAAAACAAGTTGCAACGGACGGGTCGGGTTCGGCTTCGACTGGAAGGGCGAAACGGAAAATCACTCCGTGGTCATCGGATGAGAAGGAAGCCCTGTGTCGGGCTTGGATAGCCATTTCTGAGGATCGGCGTTGCGGTAATTGTTTTAACGTTTTTAAAAATGATTTTAAAAAAAAGTTAAATAAAAAAGTTAAATGACTTACAAATTTATTTATGCATTTTGCAGCCGACTACCAAAAGAGCAAGGTCTTTTGGACAAAGGTTAGGGAGACGTTCTATTCGCTCGTTGGGAGTACAGAGCGGAACCCCGATATGATTTCGGGTCGGTGGACCGAAATCAGAAAATTTGTCGGCTTGTTTACTAATCTGTTCAACAGGAACGCCGGTCGTATGAGACCAAGTGGCAGTGACGATTTGGCGGTCTATACTGTCGAAGAGTGGAGGCAGGAGTGCCTGCGGAGGTATGGGACGGTGAAGACGTGGGACGGTGTAAAGGTGTGGGAGAGGTTGAGAAGGTGTTCCAAGTGGGTTGAGCTGGTGGCACCGGACCTTGATGCGGAAGTAGGGCCGAAACAGACTAAAACTAGTTCGTCTGGAGCGTACAGCACTTCCGCCGGGTCGGATTGCCGGGTTGGATTCGACCTAAACGTTGCGGGGGAGGAAACGTCTTCACCGCCGAGGAGGCGGCCATTGGGAAGGGACGCCAGGGGGAAAAAACCGGCTGAGGGGGAAGCCGTAAACATCAACGATCTTGTTGAATCCCTCAATAAATTCAACAAAACCATGGAGGTGGTCTCTATTGACAAAAAAGAAAAAAAAAGAATGAGAGATTAATGTGTTTTTTTAATTAATGTGTGTTTTTTTAAATAATTTCTTGTTTTTTTAATAATACGTTTTTTTAATACATTTATAAAAAAATAAAAAAATAAACCGCTCGCGCCCCCTCTCGCTCCCCTCCACACCATGGCCCGGGGCGCTATCACCACTACCAACACCCATCTTATCAAGTTTCTCTCTCTGCCACACGTCACAATATTATTGGATGGCGCCCCCACTCACGCCCCCTCTCGCGCCCCCCACACCCCCCCCCCTCAGCCTTAGAGCTGCTTGTGTCGGCATATCAATCAAGTACAAAAAGGTGAAATGGTGTTTGACCTTTACTTGTTATTACTTTGTGATATGAGATTTGAAAATAAAAACATGAACGACTAAACTGGGTTTTCAAGTAAAATAAAGATCTCCATGGTATTCAATTCAATACTCATGAGTAAACATGTGATATGGAATTTGTATTTGGTCTTTTAATCGTAGGGGTGTAATATATTATGCACTTATATCTAGAGGTGCACAAATCGGTTTTTTTAAAAAAACCGGTTCGGTTATTAACCGGACCGGTTTTTTTCGTCCAGGAAAAAAACCGATTCGGTTAATAACCGGACCGGTTAATAACCGGTTTTTGTGTATGAAAATCATAACCGGTCAAACCGGTTAGGACCGGTTTGGGAACCGGTTAGAACCGGTTAATAAACCGGTTTTTTTATTAACCGGTTTTTTAATAACCGGTCTAACCGGTTAACCGGTTTTTTTTTTTTTTTTTTAAATAACCATTATTTTTTCACAGTATAAACAAACCGGTAACTACAAGGCAAACCGGTAACTACAAGCATTAAATCGTTATCGCATATTCGTAACTCAAAAATACATAACTTTCATTTATAGCTTTTACATTAAAAATACAAACATTAAATCGTTATCGCATATTCGTAACTCAAAAATACAAACATTAAAGAATGCTTAGACACGATTACATTAACAACTTGCTGTTTCTTACTCATTATTTTCATCGCTACCCGATCCCGAGCTATTCCTTAGGTAATCGTCGTACGCGGCTTCTTCATCGGTCATTGGTTGAGTGTGTCCTTGATTGACCTCGTCTTCATACAAGCCCGCCTCATAGTCCATTTCCCCCTCGAGTGAGCGTTGATGTTGTGCCCTATCTAAAGAGTCCAAGTAATCCTTGTAGCAAATAGACATCTCTACAGCTGGTGGAGTGAGTCGAGTCCTCCTAATCGATATAACCCTGCCAGAAACAGAAAAAGCAGACTCCGAAGCTACCGTGGAAGCTTGGACCGTTAGTAAATCTTTGGCCATGGCGGCGAGGATCGGAAACTCATCCTCCTTACCTCTCCACCAAGCCAGCAAATCAAGACTTTTAAATTCATCTGGAGTCATGTGTTTCACAAAGTTGGTACCACCATACCTTCCAAGTTCACTGCTTGGGGTGTTTACCTTTTGACGTTTACCGGCGTCTTCCCAAATCATGTAGTACATCCCCATTTCAAGGTCGGTTTGGGATTGGGATTGGGCAACAGCTCTTAACGAGTCATGAATTTGGGAAGACAACCCGTATTTTGTAAGGTAAACATCATACATGTTAGACAAGGTGGTGTTGAAAGCATTCTTTAAAGTTTGGTTATAATAGGGGTTTTGATCGTCGTTTAACTCTAGCTCATCACAAATTTTTTCTATTAAAGCTTCAACACCACCAACATTTATGCAAGGGTTTAACGCAGCAGCACATGTCAAAACAGCGGGTAGTTGTTGAAAATATTTTCTAAATTTTTCTTTCATTTTTACACCCATATCAAAATAAGGTGCACCCCTACAATGAAGTTCACTCAACTTTGTGCACATGACAGCAATTTTTGGTAAAGCAATGGGGCTTGTTGGATAGTAAACCCCGGATAAACTAGTTGTGCAAGATTTAAAAATTTGAAGGACCTCCGTAACGATCTCAATCAATAACCAGTTTCTAGGATCGTACGGTGCACATTTACCCCTACTTGACATTATTTGATGAAACGCAATTAGTGATTCTTTTTGTTGGATGGCTTTCTCAAACATATCACAAGTCGAGTTCCATCTTGTTGGACAATCCCAATTGGGCCCCAACCATTGACAATTAGCTTCATCACAAAATTTTTTGTATCTTGAAAATGTTTTATTGTTGCTAAAAACATCTCGTAACATTCTTTTAAAATTGTTTCTTTGCGTTTCGATCACGTTTAACCCATCTTGCACGGCCAAGTTGATAATATGTGCAATGCATCGGCTATGAAAAAACGCTCTATCACAAATAGGTTTATACTTTAATTTTAAATGGCCAACCGCGGCCGTATTGTTGGACGCGTTATCAAACGAAATTGAAAAGATTTTATCTTCAATCTTGTATTGTCGAATGACTTTATCCAAGAGTTTAAAAATATTTCTACCCGTGTGCGGGTAATCAAACAATTGAAACGCAACGGTTCGTTTCATCATTTGCCACGACCCGGGGTCAACCCAATGAGCCGTCACACAAACGTATGAGTCGGGCGAACCATTAGGTACCGACCACACATCCGTTGTTAAGTTTACACCAGTTTGTAAGTTTGAAAAGTATGAAATTAGTTCGGATTTAGCGTTTTTCCAAGCTTTAAGACAATCTCTTCTAAGGGTCGAACGACTTACGTGTTGGTAGCGTGGTTGAACATACTTTTGCATCATCTCCGTGAATTGAGGGTTGTCGAAGTGGTTGAAAGGAAGTGTATTTTGAATCACAAAGTTTGAAAACTTTTGACGTACCGCTTCAAGGTCATACGTAAACACCGTTCCTTGATTCGTCATCTCCGGCTGCGAACTACTTCCCGATTCGTCCTTCAAGGCCTTGCAAAAGGGCCTTTGTACATGCGCTCTTAAAGTGGAGTTTGCATCTTTGCCATAAAACTTCAAACAATGTTTGCATCGAGCTTTTTGGGTACCGTTAGACATTTCGCATAGGTCGAAATGTTGCCAAACATCTTGGTTTCGTTTCGTGGGGATGACCCGAACGACCGTTTCTCCCGTGTTCGAGGCACCCATGTTGACGGATGAAGTAGCACTTTGGGAGGCCATGATAATCGACTACGAAATAAGAGCGTATGGAGTGGTAATGTGGTATAATTGAGCGTGAGATAACAAAATAATCGCGTATGTAATAAACGTTTAGAGCGTTTGGAGTTGTATAATCGAGTGTGATCTAACCAATACCCAACCTAAGCTATATATAGATGTTTGTGGGGGTAAAATGGGAAAAAAAAAAAAACGGTCAAAAATTATAAAAAACGGCTATATAGCCGTTACTCAACGGGAAAAACCGGTTTTTAACCGGTTAACCGGTTTTTTTATAACGGTCAAAAACCGGTTTATAAAAAAACCGGTTAACCGGTTTTTTAAAAAACCGGTTATTAAAAAAACCGGTTTTTTAATAACCGGTTATTAAAAAAAACCGGTTTTTTTTATAACCGGTTATAAAACCGGTTTTGGCTCCAAATTGTGTAACCGATATATAAACCGCCGGTTTGTAAACCGGTCAAACCGGTTTACAAAAAACCGGTTTTCTTAAAAACCGGTTTCCGGTTTAAACCGGCAAACCGGTTCGAGGACCGGTTTTTTTGACCACCTCTACTTATATCTATATATCTTTAATGGTTTAGTTATCGAAGTGTTGAAGAAAATAACGAGCTCACATATTCTTAGTTATAATTTTACGTGTTCATGCGTATATACATATATTTACCCATTTACGAATATAGCTCGTTACCCATAAATGATTATTTATGAGACCTATGTTTATTTGAGCATAAATATAATACTTGAACAAAATATTTATTATTCTCGCCTATAATTTTTATTAGATTTTCCATCAATGTTTGTATGCCTTTGAGTCGGTAATATTTCACGAAATAGGTTCGCTAAAAAAACAATAAATGCTAAAAAAAATTATCAATTCGTTTTCATTCATAATATTTCTTTCTTTCAAGATAATTATAAAATATATCCGTATAATATGAAGTCAAACCTTATAGGTTCCTTAAATACGTTCGAGTTGTTTAAACAAGTTATCATCAACGCTCGTATTCGTCGGATAACATCCGATAGTTCGAGTAATTTAAATAAAAAGAAATTACTTATACGCAATGTACCATGCATACACAGCCTATGCTAGACTCGACACTGTTAAACTTACCAAAAATAATAATAATAATAATAATAATAATAATAATCAAGAGGGAGTTAATGTAACAAAATCATAATTAAGCATTGCACGGAATCGGATCCCTTTAGCGGGGGTGTTACACACATGAGGGTATTTTTGTAATTTTATATATAAATTATTTTATATTAAAACTAACAAATACTCCCCCATTCTCTCCTTCTTGCATCCACCATCACCACCCACCTTCTTCTTTCAACATCCACAACCCCACCACCTGTTGCCGACTGCCACCACTGCCCACCACCTACCGCTGCCACCACCACCTGTTGCCGACGTCCACCACCTGTTGCCGACAACACAACACCTCCCAAAACTCGCAGCTTCGCAACACACCCGACTTCCTTAAACAAAATTTGAATCTTAGACGCCGTAAATTTCCAGCAAAACGGCATGATTTCGACCGGCATCACTAACCCGCTTCTGCCTATATAATCCACAAGCTTAGACACGTCTACGATGACTACAAACTTTTTACAACACCCCTCAATCATTTTCTCCTGGAGCGACGACCCACCCCGGCCTTTGACCAGATTCATATCCGGGTCGACTTCATCCGCACCATCGATGGCTAAATCAATGACCGGGTGGGTATCGATATCCGAGAGGGGTATCCCGAAGGACAAAGCCTGCTGGTGGGTTTGGGTGGATGTGGGGATTCCGATGATGTTGGCGAGTTTGCCTTGGCGGAGAAGCTCTCCGATGCGGTCAATCGCGTGTTTGGCGGTGGAGCTGGTGCCGAGGACGAGGACTATGCCGGACTCGACGAATTCGACGGCTTTGTAGGCGGCGATTTTCTTGAGGTCGTCTTGGGTGAGGATGAGTTGCGGCGACGGCGGTGGGTTTTTTTGGATCCGAGGTAGGCTAGAGCCATGTGAGTGATGTGGGTTTTTAAGGGATTAGTGGATAATGTGTTTGGGGGTGAGGATTGAAGGTGTGGGTTTGATTAGGGTTTTGAAGATCTAGAGTTGGAAATGGGAAGAAGAGATTTGGAGAGAGAAAGTGGTGCGGATTTGGGGTTGTGGTGGTGGTGGTATTTGTAACAGAGGATTTCAGGTTATGCGAGCACGACAACAGGTGGTGGTGGTGGCGGTAGGTGGTGGGTAGTGGTGGCAGTCGGCAATAGGTGGTCTTTTGTAAAGGACGTCTTTTGTCATTTTGTCATTCTATTAAATACATACTCTTTTGTATTTTGAATGCTTTTCAGATTTGTAATTTAAATGTTTCTAATAAATATTAACATTCCTATGTAAAGACACTATCTATATGCTAATATTCTTGTTTATATATTAGAGATTTAAATAAACTTACTATTTACAAAACTTCTCGTTTGAAAACGAGTTTATAACCAGTTTACATGCGTTAACTAAACTTGTAGCTATATCTAATGCCTTTGAATTTCTGATATTCGTTTGGCATACTCTTGTTTGCTTCTATTCTTGATTGTCGGATGCTTCTCTTTTGTTTAACATGAACACCCTAGCATTTACTTTTCTAGCGCCACTTCCACCTGCGCTGTTTGTCGCGTTCTTTTATGGACATTCTGTTCTAAAATGTTCTTTATCTCCACATTTGTATCATACAAATGTTTTTCTTCTACAGTCATTTTCAGGATGGCCGAATTTCTTGCAAAAGATACATGTGACTGATAAATTGTTTTTGGGAAAGTTGTTTGTTCTCAAACACTTCTCATGATGTCTTCTGCCACAGTCCTGACGGATTGGTCTGGTGAATTTGGCTGATCTTCTTCTTTCTCTTTGGTTTCTTTGTTTTCTTTTCCTTTACTTCTTCTTTCTTTCCATCGCCATTCTTAAATTCCTCCTTGTTTATAATGAGGCCATTCATGAGATAATCGGATAAATCCATCGCTGAATCGACGATTTGTGGAAAATGAGACCTCACCATGTCTCTAATCTCCCTAGGTAACCCCCCAAATGTAACAGGTTACTTTGTTGGATTCAGGGGTTACCAAGTGTGGTATTAATCTGCAATACTCATGGAACTTAGTATTGTATCTCTTGAGATTAGTGTCAACCACCTTGTGGTTCAAAAACTTGGTTTAAAGTCTCGAAAACTATAGCCTTTGGATTGTCAATTTGTTTTTGAAATTATGATTAAATTTGCTATCAGCTCTGGAACTAAGAACAATTTCACTATGATGAGAATGATTCTGATATGGATGAGTTCTAACAAGTTTGTTTGAATGCTGAGATTTGCTTTTGTATGAAGACTCTCCTTTCATTGCGTTGATAAGAAGAGTCATTGTGTTATTGATCATTCTTGCATTTGACCAAATTTGCTTAGCAATCTCCTGCGCAAGGAGAGATATGTTCATGTTGGTTCTTCTGTTCGAAGCTTCATCATTATTTGCATGATTGTTTGGGTATGGCATTCTGTATTTGAAAGGAAACTTTTATTTACATACTAGTGATAGAGTGTTTTCATTAACGACGTGACATTGAAACAACAATACAAGTACAATAGGTTTATTTGTCTATGAAACGTTTAACGATCTTGTCATATTTCTGGTGGGATTTCTTTATGATATATGTTTCTTTTTCTTTCTTTAACCTCAACTAATTTTTTTTGACGTCGTCTATCTCATGTAGGGCACGATTCAAATATTTTCCTAATGATTGAAGAATGATGTTAGGATAATCGTATGGGGATCTCTGCATCCTATCATTAGCGTATCTTATTTCTTAAGTTATTATCAGGCGTAGGGCTTATTGTAACTTTCATTTTTTCTTGAATGAGTGGACCTTCTCCTTTTTTCTTGCTAAATCTTGAGTGACTTTGACTTGTAAATCTTTTGGATTCTGCCCATATACTGACTTGGAATTTTCTATAACCTTATTGCTGATCTTTCTCACTTCTAGATTTGCTAGAAGAATTTCTTTGAGAGTTTGCCCTTTTTTTCTTGACATAAATTACTAAAGATAGTTTAATATTCTAGGAAATTAAAACATATCTTTTATTTATTTATGACGTGGTTACAAGAGTGCATAATATTACTATAGCTATACTGTTTACAACTGTTAAGATTCATGTTGCTTACTTATTCCTGCGAAAGATGACTTTCTTGATCTTATCTCATTTCTCATGAACTTTTCCTTTCCCGTTTCATTTTTCCCTTCATTCGTTATCCTGTTCTGTGTTGAGTAGAGTTTCAATTATTTTGGTAGTTGGAAAATCATAGTGTTTGGATATTCCTGAATGCCGTTTGATGTTCCTGGATATTGAGAATTCATGGGGCATACTCACCCTTAGCGTAACTAAAGTAGGGATCTTGTATTGCCTGGAAATTGAAATATTTTTGACGATATATCCAAGGATTCACTTCTCCTCTTTTTAACATAACTGGTTCCTTAGACCTATTCGATCCTGCTTCGTTTGTGTTCTATCTTTGAATGACTACTAGTGCTAGTAGGGTTTCGGTTGAAGTTTTGATATTTAAAAAACTAGTTTCAGTTAGAAGTTTTTGTCTCATTTGGATAAAAAGTTAAAAAACAAACAAGTTTTTATAACTTCGGGCTGAAGGTGAGATATAATTTGGTTAAAATTTTACAAAAAACTAGTTTCGGGTTGAAGTTTTGGTTTTATTTGGTTAAAAAGTTAAAAAAGAAAAAGCAAGTTTTAAAAGTTTTGGGTTGAAGTTTTGATATAATTTGGTTTAAAAGTTTAAAAAACTAGTTTTGGGTTGATGTTTTGGTCTCATTTGGTTAAAAATTTTAAAAAAAACAACTTTTTACAACCTTTTTCTTAAAATGAGACCAAAACATCAACTCGAAAGTTATAAAAACTTTTTCCTTTTTAATCAAATGAGACCGAAACTAGTTTGTTTTTTTTAACTTTTTTAACCAAATTATTTTAAAACTTCTATTCGAAACTTATAAAAAAACAATTTTTATAAACGTTTTAACCAAATGAGACCAAAATTTCAACTTGAAACTAGATTTTTTAAACTTTTTAACCAAATTTTATAAAAATTCTACCCAAAACTTATAAAAACTTGTTTTTCTATAACTTTTTAACCAAATGAGATCAAAACTTCAAACTAACACTAGTTTTTTCAAACTATTTAACAAATTATTAAAACTTTTGCCCAAAACTTATAAAAACTTGTTTTTTTAAAACTTTTTAACCAAATAAGACTAAAACTTCAACCTGTCCAATATAAAAAATCCAATATAATATAAAAATATTTCGTTAGATTACAAAAAAGCACCGACATAAATCTGAAAGGAGATTACAAAAGAGACATTATACAACCAAATATTAAAGTGACATTATATAACTTTATTAACAACTGACACTGCTAGCTACGCCTAGAGGGACCACTCTAAACGACAATCCACGAAGTGGGTGTTGACTTGGTGTTCGATGGCTGTTGTCTTGGGTTGACGGGTGTTGACCTCGGTGGTGCAGTGGAGATCGGTGCTGTGACGATTACAAAGGTGGGGCTCGGGTGACGGGTGAGGTGCTCGGGTGACGGTAGTGGTGCTCAAAGTCGGTGCTCGTAGCCGGTGAAGGGAGTGCTCTGGTGCGGTGGTGGTGCTTGGAGATGAATGAATGGTGCTCCGGTATTTAAGGACTGGGAAATTGATGTGAGGAATACATGAAAATGATTAGGAATGTGAATGGAGAAGATGGAGGAGGAGTAGAAACCTTGAAGCAGCGGGGTAGAGATTGTTGGCCACCTAAGAATAGAGACGGCACACATTTGTTTGAGCCCGGATACTAGACAGACATGCATAAAAGTCTTAACTAGTATTTATATATGAAAAGACGAAAATAGCCTAACGTGTAAAACTGAGGAGGGGTGTAAAAAAGCCCGCCGGAAAAGTTCGAGGGCATATATCAATCAATTTAGGAATTGGACTTGCATAGTGCTTCTGCCAGGGGCACAAAATCATAACTTTCTCTTGTTAAAAAATTAATAAAAAATAAGTTTTTATAACTTTCGAATTGATGTTTTGATACAATTTGGTTAAATACTTGGAAAACCTAGTTTTGGGTTAGAGTTTTGGTCCCATTTGGTTAAAAAGGATTTTTTTTTTAAACAAGATTTCATATTTTTCAGGTTGACATTTCTATATAATTTGCTTAAAAAAAGAAAAAGATCAGTTAATTTAAATATTCGAGGGAAATTAAGCTGGAAGGTCTACTAAAATTCTGATAACACATGGATAAGAAGAAACTGTCTGAAGGGGGCATAGTAGTCATTACAGGATTATGTTGGACAAAACAATGACGGAAGGAATGAGAGTGTGCCTGTCAGAAAAGGACGAAGGCATATATCAGTCAATTTAAGAATTAACCTGCATAGTAATCCGGCTGAGGGGTGTGGGGGGCGCGAGAGGGGGCGCGAGTGGGGGCGCCATCCAATAATATTGTGACGTGTGGCAGAGAGAGAAACTTGATAAGATGGGTGTTGGTAGTGGTGATAGCGCCCCGGGGCATGGTGTGGAGGGGCGCGAGAGGGGGCGCGAGCGGTTTATTTTTTTATTTTTTTATAAATGTATTAAAAAAACGTATTATTAAAAAAACAAGAAATTATTTAAAAAAAACACACATTAATTAAAAAAACACATTAATATATAAAAAAAAATTAAAGTACTAAAGAAAAACATTATTCTTATTCTTCGGCTTCGTCTTCTTCGATCAACCTCTTCCGGATTAATTACTAATTACTACTTGGTAATAAACTAATAATTAATTACTATTCCTGTCAATAATAATATATCAAATATTAAACGACAAGGCGTGTAAACAGATAGCATTGAGCCACCAGGTCACCTTCCCCTGTACTTCTTCTTCTTCTTCTTCTTCATACTTTATTACCAAATCACAGTCAACATTATAACCCTGCCACCCAAAATCAGACCCACCATTATTATTATATATACATCTTAATTATATTCATAACCCAACGGCTCTATTTACCCTTCCCAAGGCCGCTCACGAGCGCTACCTCCCTTGCGCCTGCCTCGTTTTCCGCTCTCGCGCCCCTCTCGCGCCCCTCTCGCGCCCCGGTGGTGTGGCTCTCGCGCCCCGGGGCGCGAGCGAACGTCCTCTCGCGCCCTGACTAGCGCTCCGCACCCCTCAGCCTAAAGTATAGGGACACAAATCATAATTTTATCTTATTTATATAGTGTGTACTACTAGGGGCATTATGTCTTTTAATTAACTGACAAATCCCCATAAATTGTAGATTTAACCTTAGTGTATAACTCAAATTCTGACTTTTCTAGTTAACTTAATTTTGCAATATAACTCCATTGTTGACTGAAGAGGTATGTACCTGCCTCAACACCGAGCGAGGCGGGTCAACCCACAAAATATGGACAAGAGACTTGAACTCAAGACATTATGAAGGCACAAAGCCAAAACCTACGCGCATGGCGCATATCACATATGCTCACGCATATCACATATGCTCATGCATCACATGCTCAGGCATCATATGCTCAGGCACCACAGATGCTCAGGCATCACATATGCTCACGCATCACATATGCTCACGCATATCACATATGCGCGTGGCGCATATCACATGCTCGTGCATATCACATCTGCGCATGAAACATCTGCGCGTGAGAATAAAGAGAAGACCTCGCGCATCCTCAGGATAGGCGCGTATCTCACATGCACATAATCAACCTCGTCCTTATCCAAATCAGGATTAGGGCAACCTTGATTGTGCACGTCAGACAACCTTCCAGAAGGTATCTTTTTAAGGAATAAGAATATGCTGATGTTGACAGCTGCCAATGAAAGGTGGACAACTCAGCAAAACCCATGTGCTACCACGTGATTATAACCAATGAAAAAGCACCAGGTGTCCCAAAGGACACGTGGCGCAAAGCAATTGGAGGAGGCCAACAAGGCCCTAATTAGGTCTGAGCCCAATCATGGGAAACCATAGCACTATAAATACCACATCAACTCCACAAGGAGAGATCATCAAATATCATCTGAAACAGACAATAACAGAGTATTCAGCTATTAAGCAATACACTCCAAATTCCTTACTCTCACATATTATTATCTTCTCCCACAAACACTTATTCTCACACCGGAGGGTTACCCCAAAGAGGACCCCTCTGTCCCTTTCTGAGAGGTAAGTTTACGGTGCTGTTCATTTTGTAAGTGGAAGAACCCTGATCCCAGTGAACCATCGGTGGAATAGCATAATCACACCCGAGGAAAGTAGATCGTCTACCAGTGAGTCGATCCACGTTTCTTCATTGACCAAAATGTCCATATACATCGTAAGTTTGAAGAGAGGAGCAAAAGGTTAGATTCCGATTCTTCAAAAGGGACGTATTCATCATTATTTCAGACAGTTTTCACCTGTATTTACATGTTATTAAACAAGTAATTGTATTGAAAGCATAAAATCATGCCAAATTTTACTTGTGTTAACTATAAATAAAAAGAATCTCATACTAATCATACTACAACTTTGGTCCAAGCTCCAATTCTCCTATATATAACATATAGATGTTCGTAAATATAAATTCTGCATTGTAGGTCCCGAAACCGGATCCGACAACGAACGACTTTGTTCTTGATAAGCGCTTGAGACGGGTGCGGTAAATCAAACGACCGAACATAAATAATATAAAGATAAAGTAAATGAACAATCTCGTTGTCGGTTAAAGATTTGTTATATTAATAAACGAACCGACCTACCCAAGGTGAACTCCCCTTGGGTGGATGACTTACACCATGGAAAACACGCACAAAACTAACAACTAAACTCCCTATTTATAGCTAAACAAAAGCATTCTAGAAACATTCTTCCCGTTGAATCTAAACGCGTGCCCAAAGCTCTCGTCTCGTGTCCGGATTTTGTCACCCACTTTAATTATTAACTTGACCGTAAATATATAACAGGTTTCGTACTTTGATATCGCAAGGCACAAATATTGGCCTTACAATCACCCCATTGACTTGTGATCTCAAAACTTTGTCGAACCGTGTCTCGCATCTTCACAAATCACCCGATAAACGAAGCCTCTTCGTTTCAATTCACCCCCTCAAGGTATGACCCACCTATATTTAATGTTGAAGTAGTTCTCGCTTGTATATAGGCATAAGATGAGCTCGAATTTCCACAAATCAATCTTGAATTACCGGCTTCATCGATCAAATGAACAAAACTTATTATTTCATTCGAAGTTCACCTTTCGGATCCAACTTCTCAAACGCCTTTGAAATAACAAGCTTTGAACACGGTTAAACAAGATGAAAGCCAAACAAATTTGACTTTCTTCAGTTTGGTCAAACCGCAAACAAAAATATTAATCTTAGCAGCCCAAATAAGAAAGAAGTGGACTGGCCTGTTTCTTGATTAGTTTGAGCGGCCCAAGTTGAGTGATTAACTTCTAGCCCACATCACACACATACTAAGCCCAAGCAGTCCAAGCCCATTTCTCATTATAAGTTGGATTAGGGCACAAAAAGGAAAAACTTTTCCTTCACACCAGTTACAGTCGCCATCAAACCACCGGAAACCCTCTCACCGGTGACCGGCTGCCGGAAAATCTAGTTCCGGTCACCACAACCACCACCGTTTCAAGCGTCGCCGTCACTTGATAACTTCAACCACACCCCGTTCACAATTACCACAGCCGCCACCATCTGTGCATCAAAGGTCACCCGTCGGAAAACCTCATTCCGGCAATATCATCGCATACTAATACAGCCACCGGTCACATCCTCCGAACATCCATCTTCAATATCGTCGTCACAGTGTACAACTAGCATCACCGCCTCTGAATCTTCAAAATAACCTCACCGCCATGGATGAAGAATACCAAAAATAAAGGCAGCAAACATCAAATCGGGTAAAGAACTGAGCTGATATTGTAGATTTAAACAAACTAAGGACCTACGAGTGTCGTTGGTGATTTCCGCTAACCAACAACACGGATTGATCCGAGTCAATCTTTGTTCTCAAGCATGCATCAACAAAGTCACATACTATAGATATCATCAAGACGAAGTTTTGAAAGAAAATGCAAAACTTCGTCAATTAAATGTTGAATATGTAAAGGCTGACAAGATCTACGTTGAAAAGATTAAAACTCACCATGATGATGTGGCAAATCTTAAACTTAAGCTTTTTATAAAGGAGCAAGATGTTATTTATTATAAAAACATAATTAATGATTTAAAAGAAGAGATTGAAAAGTTAAAACTTGATGTTTCTGACAAAAAGGAAAAAGAAAAGCAACTTGAAAGATTTGAGGCATCATCTGAGAAATTGGATGATCTTATTAGAGCCCAAAGAAGTACTAAAGTTAAAGTGGGGCTAGGATATGATTATTCAGCGGTGCCTCCACCAATGAATGATAATTATACTAGCTTGCCCCATTTAGCTATAATACTTTCCAGAGGAAGAAATGGAATACGGGGTTGGTAGAATACCAAAACCAGTGAAGTTTGTTCCTGCGGTGTCAAAAACTGCTGCTCCAGTCCCATCATCTGATAAATCTAACATCAAAGTATCTTTTGAAGCTGGTTGTATAGAAGAAAATGGGTCGTTGGAAACGGACACGAGTTGTGATTATGAAGCCGTTTGTGATGAAACTTTTGTTGAAAAATGTGTCAACGAAAGTAGGCCTGTTGAGGTGAACATATCAAGTTGTTCGTCATCAAGTTGTGAGACTGAGGATAATTCAAGTAAAAGCAAAGTTTTTGAAAATGAAAAGGCAAGTACTTCTTGTAAATATGTTCCACCAAATAAACGATCATTTTCTCACACAACCAATCAATCAAGAAATCCTCAGTCATACAACTTCTGTGATAACAACTACTATAGTCATTATCACAAAATTTTGTTGATTTCCATATTATACAAATGTGTTTTATAATCATGTTCCTTTCCAAGGATCACCTTTCCCACCACACCAACCACATAATAGTTTAGATGAGTTCTATGGCACTCCTAGGAGAAAGTGTTGTTTTGTGTGTGGTCACTCTTCTTACCTTGCAAGACATTGCAAGCACTGGTTCAAGCAACAGCTTGATATTCAGAGGCGGCTTAGTCAGTCCCCAAAAGGAGCTTTAAGTTGCCCTGATTCAAGGACTGATCAAGCTGATAGTGAACCCAGTGAAATGGATGTGAGATCCAAAGTTAATAAAGTAAAACACAAAAAGAAATCTTTTTGGAAAACCAAGAAGGATAAAATAAAAAAGGATCCAAAGACTGTAAAGTCTGAGAATTCACCAAAAACAGTTTCAAAAGTAAGAAAAGAGAAGTCCAAAATTGTCAAAACCAAGGAACAAGTTTTTGCTTGGATTCCTAAGGACTGCTCTTCATCAAGTGAGGCTCCAACAAGAAATAAATGGTTTTCAGGAAATAAAATCAAGTTTGGTCGATTTTCGGTTGACCTTCCCGGGACAAAAGTATCCCGGGAACCCATGTCTATTTAAACGCTTAGTGCATGCAGGGTTAATCAAGGAGGACTATCAATAGTATTAGATACTTAGATAGTGATTGCACCCGGCATATGATGGGAGACGAACCCTTGCTATTTGATGCTAAACCATTCGATGGTGGATTCGAGTCTTTCATAAGCGACATGGGAGGACAAACTTCAAGGAAGGGAAGCATTGTTCAAATGGATAAACCACAAATTTTCGAGCGTTTCTCAAACTTACCTCGTCTAACTACTTCTCTCAAGTGATGGATCCAGCATCAGCTGTTGGATCTGGGTTTGAATCTCTTCAACTTTGTTATACAATGTGATAATGCATTATTAAGCTAGTCCATCTAACAACTTTATTGACCTTTTCACTAAAGCCATCCATCATGCCCGATTTGAATTTTTAGTCGAATCGCTCGGCATGATTGATTTTGATTAAAACAATCTATCTATCTTTTTGTATATAAAATTGTAAATATTTTTTAAATATGTCACAAAATTAGAGGGAGAAAATGAGTTAAGTTTAACTCACTAAAAAGATTTTCAATTCATCTTAAGAAAAGCAAAAATAAATCATTTGATTTACCAAAAATATTTTATATTACTTTTAAGAAAATCTAAAATGAATTGTCCCGTTTAGAGGGAGCTCCTGCTTAGAAGGAGTCGGATAATTAAAATTTTCAAATTTTGAGAAACTGATCCGACCATTGGAAAATGATAGTACATTGATATGCAATGATCCTAGCGTATGAAAAGAGTAGATCAAAAGTCTACAAAATCACTCACAGTGTAGATAGGCTTAACAAACAAGTAAGTGTCGGCTGATATAAACCTAAATTCCTGCCGGTACTCGTGGATATACGATTATGAAGCGGTTGCATAATTCCGTGAAGTCATATTCATGAAGGCAAAAATGCAAAAAAGTCTACAAAATCACTCACAGTGTAGATAGGCTTGACAAACAAGTAAGTGTCGGGTGATATAAACCTAAATTCCTGCTGGTACTAGTGGATATACGATTATGAAGCGGTTGCATGATCCGTGAAGTCATATTCATGAAGGCAAAAATGTAATTAAGCATGTCATACCCAAGCCTCTCTTTACCTGATCACAGTTGTCTTATGAAATATGTGTCAATTTTTAATTTTTCTTTGAGTCAAGAAAAGAAAAAGAAAAAGAGTCAAGAAAAGAAAAAGAACAACAGAAAAACAAAAGAAAAATCAAGAAAAAGAGTCTATCTTAGGATTTTAACTTCTGTTTTATTTCTTCATTTATTTTGTTCAAGCCTTGGACTTTCTTTGTTTGTAGTCATACAAGATCTGATTGTTAAGACCCTGAATCTTCTGCTTTCTTTTAATCTTTCTAGATTGAGTCAAGTGTGCAAAAATAAAGCATAAAGTGTCAAGTATGTTAATAAGAGTACTGTGATCAAATAAGAAAGGTTTAAGTTAAGTTGAGGTGATATGTCAACACAAAGTAAGCCCGAGATATGATGGAATCAGTAACATGTCTGATTAAGTGGGGACCACATAAGCACCGTGCCTAGTTGTACTTTAAACGTATCACTTTGGCATCAAAACACTTGTCAGGTTAAACAAATGGATGATATCTACAGTCGGTGATGAAATTGTGACATAATATTATCAAAATGGAAACGCGATCTAGGGCTTTGCAAATCAATATGATTCCATGTTGTGATCTTTCTCACAAAAATATTAAAATCGTTAGAAAATTCTATAAATATTATTGATATATAATATTAATTTCATCTTTACTTCTATCTTTTATTGTTTATTTTGATTTTGTTTTATTTTAGTTTCAACTTCAAAATGTTATGTATATATTTTTGTTATATTTAAAATATATGAAAATGCCAAAAAGATTTTAAATTTTTATTATGTTCGTTCATATTTTGTTAAACTTTGTTTCATTCAAAATCATGTGTTTTGTTGTCAAGGTCGTTCATGCAAAGTTCGTTGGAAATCTAGGACTTAAACAAATCATTTACAAGTTGAGGGACTGAAATTGGGAGGGCCTATGAACGATTTCTTCTTGACCCTCGAGAGGGTATGTGAACGAATCTTATCGTTCTAAGTTTTGTGCAGCTATACATGGACAGGTAGATCAAGATCAAGTCTGCTTGGAGTTGCAGATATTGAAGCGCTTAAAAGAAAACGAGAACGTGAAAGTTGGTGGTTGAACTTAAAAAGGAACTGATTGTATCTGAAGACAAGAAAAGAAACCAGTCGGCTTAAGAAAGTCAACAAAAGAAAATTAGATGTCGAGCCTCCCGCATCTGATGTTTCTAAAATTTGCTGTTGCCGATCATTCCCAGAAATAAGATGGAAAGAGTCTACAAGACTAGAAAATAAAGAACTGTTCAAGATCCAATCTGGTTCAAGCTACTGGATCAAGAGAAATACTAGTTTTAAGAAATAAAGACGAAGCAAAGAACTTAACGAAGGTTCCTCGACATACTCAATCCTAGAGGGAGATTGTAGGGCCAATATTCTATATTGTTTTTAGGATTGTATATGTCGTTTTAGTTTACTTTTAGTCGGTGTAGTACGTACTCGGTACGTTTATTTTGTACGTTTATTTTGTAAACTTTGGAGAATTGGGGACCCTATATAAGGGTCACTTTACCCTTATTTAAAAGAACTTCACACAATTCAAAGACAACTCAAGGGAAATAAAGTTTATTTCTCTCCATCTCCACTTTTTCTCTCTTGTCTATAATAACAAACTAAGATTCGAGATCCGAGTGTCAGTGGTGATTTCCGCTAACCAACAACACGGATTGATCCGAGTCAAGTCTTGAGATCCATCTAGAGGACCTACATGCATTAATCTTTAGAACCTCCCCCCTCCCCCACCCCTATGAAAATAACCCAATCTTCTTCACTTCTTTACCTTGTTTTTCTCATATGGAGGATTTCAAGATTTCATATGAGATTATCATGGAGATTATGTCACGAGCATCGTTAAAAACCCTAGACATCATGCATTGTGAGAGTAAAGAACTTAACACACTAAGTATGAATGGTATCTTCTTGATTTGTACAAGAAAAGAAACAACATTTTGTAGGGTTTTCTTATAAAAAAATATGAAAGAGGTTGGATGTACAATCAAAAAAAATTGCACCATCTCCCAAATCAAACTGTCTTGATTTTGGTTCTCTATGATATAATGCTCGAATTCTTGCAACACCAAAAAGCAGGGAATCATGGTGTTTAAGAACCCCGATCTAATGAATTCAAAGAAAGATTTATACCATGTTTGTAAACCTACGACCAAATGTGTTTTGGCATTGTCGAATCCAAAAGGAAAGTCCACGTAAACTTATGTAGTCGCAGGTATACAAACATTGTACAAATCCTTCTTAAATGCATTTGATCTGAAGTTGTTAAACAACATGATTCCATGCTCTTATGTTGCAAGAATCCAAGCACTATGTGGTAAAAAACCAAGATCAAGACTATTTGATTCAAGAGGTGGTGTAAATTCTTTTATTTACATCCATCCTTTTTTCATATTTTGTAGGAGTAACCCCGACATGAAGTTGTTTATTTCTCATACAAATCAAGAGCATACGATTCATAGGTGAGTGTGTTAAGTTCTTTAATTACTCTCACAACACATGACCTCTAGGGTTTTAAATAATCCTCGTGACGTAATCTCCATGATCATCTTGTATGAAAGTTTGAAGTCCTCCATAGGATAAAAACAAGGTAAATCAATGGAAAAGATTGACTTGTTTTCATATCTAAAAGATTGAGATATTCTAAATATTAATGTACAATGTATATCTACGGTCATCTTAGATATAAGAGAATTGGGGGCTTGAGGGCCAAGTTTTAGTATGATAAGTATAAATAATATTATTTGATTTTTTATCCACAATTAAGATATATAAAAATTTTATTTGCTTTTAAAATTTGCACTTCTTTAATTTTATTATTATATTTTATCTTTAATCTTATACTTTCAATGCAAGTTACTTATTTACTTATATATAAATAAATATAGTGACAGAAAACATTCAAAATAATAATGGATACGTCTTTTTTAAGAAGAATATGAATATAACATTTTGCTTCTCTTTCAATTAGTTGAATTTCAGCCACATGTTAATGTATTTGGACATTTTGGTCAACAGTGTATTGCAAAATTTAATTAATTAAAAAAATCAGCAGTGGAGTTATATACGATTAGGTTTAATCTACGATTAACGGGTAGTTGTCAATTAATTAAAAGACGTAAATACCCTAGTGCTAGTATATCAGATATTGACTAGGTCAGGGCTAGCTTTGGACTATTGAAGAATGAGAAAGTAAATAATAACAGGGATTATACATATAATTTTTCAAGATTCGTGATCAAACCTATAATTTTAATTAAACTATAAGAACCAACCGTGTAATTTACTCGATAGCTTTTGTGAAGTTTAAATTAAATTATATTTTATATATCTAATTTCCATTAGATAATTCCGTACTAGTACAGGTATTGTTAAGACAATTTACTTTTATTTTTTTAGAATAATATTAGTCTGATGAATATTTATTTTTAGGTTATTTTATCACCTTAATAAGTTTGAATCGCATTAATATAAAACATAAGAGAAAGAGTAAAATAGAAAAAATATGTATGTTTTGCAACACCCATTTTCAAATGCCTACATAATTATTGTTAAGTAATTATTTTATCACATAAACAAATGAGATTACCAGTTTACCATAATTAAATAATTATACAAAATATATTTAGATGGGTTAAAGAAATGAACTTAATTGGTTTTATGGCAATATGCAATTTTGACCAAAGTCATTGCAGAATCAAAATGAAAACATGCGCTGCAATGGTGCAATGTACTTTAGTAGCATATTATAAGAAGGAAGATTATATATATATATGTATATATATATATATATATAAACTAGGTTAGAACCCGTGTGATATACGGGATGGTAAAAAAAATAATAAAAACAAACAAAACAAAAGCAAATTTTATAATATAGATAATAATAAGATATATAATGGATTTGTAAGATATAACCAATTATACAAGCTTAAATAAAACATACACAAATTACAATTTTCTAAATGCTTCCTTATATACAACGTTTGTAGTCGTATGTGTGACTTTACCGTCCTTATCCAATATATTAATAGTTTAAGTCATTTTCTACCTTTTAATTTGGATAACCACAAAAAAATACTATATGCCGAGAATGTAAAACAACCTGAAAAAGAAACCAAATACACATATATGCATAAAGACATGTTCCTTATTAAGAGGTTTTTAGAAAGAAGAATAATAGAACTGTATAATTAAGGTGCATTCTGAATAAGATAATACCTGCTCGCTGTGAGGAAAGTAACAGGTTTGACCTCATGCAAAAGTCAAAAAGATTTCATTAAACTCTTTCACCTAATATTAACAATTAATAAACATTGACATATACGACACGAATAATATTTAAAAGCTAAAAGATTGACAGAAAATAAACCATAAATAGGTCAAATGATACATAAACATATATATATATATGTGTGTGCAGATACCGTTCGTGTAGATTCTGTATAAAAGTTATATCAAGTCTTCCATGTCAAGTTTTGGGTAAATATAAAGCCATTTATATATAGTAATAGAAAATGGCTTAACACACCATACCTAGTAGCAAGTAATGCCAACATAGAATTCTTGCACTGATATGTGGTTTTATAATAAATAAAGTTTCCTAAACCATTTCATCAAACACTTAGATTAAACCATTGGAAATATAACCATTTTGGACCGATGATCCAACCCATCCATTTTACTAAACCTAAATTAATAAATGAAAAAAAGAAATGTGTATGTATCAATTCCATACCTAACTCCAAGTATCAAAAAACTTCATGTTATTAGTATAAGTTTTAAGCGTGTTCCAACTTACACAAAAAAGATGCATTATTTAACTACATATATTATCGCACTTTAACTACAAACATTGCATCATTTAGACTCAAACCTTGCATAATTTAAACCCCAAAAAGTGCAGAATTTCATCCAAAACTGTACAGAACTTTAAGCAAATATGTGTAGTATTTTGACCCATATGGTGGAGAATTTTAACCCAAAAAAGTGTAGAATGTTTGCAGATTTTTAATCCATCAGTGCAAAAATATGGCCCATGTGTGATGCCGTAGATAACATTTTAGGTATGGTAAATTGTTAAAGACCTGACAAAAAAAAAATATAACAAATGTAATCAAAACAGTTATATGTAACAAAAAATATATAACAAATGCAAGAAAGAAAAACAGTTAATTTAAAAATAAACAAAAATCAAACTGATATAACAAGATGCAATCAAAACATGAAACTGATATAAAATGAAGCTTATGGAAAATACAAACAACTTATAATAACAGTTATGATCTAACCATAAGTGATATGAAATTTTGATTGTATGTATTACGTACTGGCTGATCATTAAAAGAATAAAGTCAACAAACTGTTATTTATAATTGTCATGATTTTTTAGAGTTTAGTTTCAAACCATTCGACATATAATAAAATAAATACTACTAAAAACTAAAGGCAAAATAAATACCACTAAAAAGCAAACAAAATAAACAGCCTAAATCATAAACAAAATAAATAGCCTAAATCATGCATACAAATGGGGGTTAGCAATAGGAAGAGTCGTACAAATTAAAAACGATAACTCCACATTTGAATATATGACACCATCATAGGTTTGGCTATCAGATTCAACAGAATTTAGTTTTTACTGAGACAATTAAGTGTTTTACACCTGTAAAATTAGATCACGTGTTTTTGGTTGTACCAATCTGAAGAGGTATGCACCCGCCTTGACATCAAGCGGGGCGGGTCAACCCACAAGATATAGACAAGAGGCTTGAAATCAGGATGTCATGAAGACGCAAAGCCAAAACCTATGCGCGTGGCGCATATCACATATGCTCACGCATATCACATATGCTCACGCATATCACATCTGCGCGTGGCGCATCTGCGCGTGGCGCATATCACATATGCTTGCGCGTGGCGCATCTGCGCGTAGCGCATATCACATGCTCACGCATATCACATCTGCGCGTGGCGCATATCACATATGCTCACGCATATCACATCTGCGCATGAAACATCTGCGCGTGAGAATAAAGGGAAGACCTCGCGCATCCCCAGGATAGTCGCATATCACACATGCACACAGTCAGCCACGTCCTTATCCAAATCAGAATAAGGACAACCATGATTGTGCTCATCAGACAACCTTCCAGAAGGTATCCTCTAAGGAATAAAGAATATGCTGATGTTGACAGCTGCCAATGAAGGGTGGACAACTCAGCAAAGCCCATGTGCTACCACGTGATTGCACATGGGTCAGGTGAAATACCTTGGTCAGAGAATAATCAATGAAAAAGCACCAGGTGTCCTAAGGACACGTGGCGCGAAGCAATAGGAGGAGGCCAAAAAGGCCCTAATTGGGTCTGAGCCCAATCATTGGAAACCCTAATACTATAAATACCACACCACCTCCACAGTGGGAGGTAAGCAAGAAAATACACTCTAAATCCTTATTCACTTTCAGATTATTATTATCTTCTCCTACAATATCTTATTCTCACACCGAAGGGTTACCCCAAAGAGGACCCCTCTGTCCCTTTCTGAGGGGTAAGTTCACGATGTTGCTCGTTTTGTAGGTGGAAGAATTCATACTCCGGGAAACCATCGGTGATATAGCACATTCGTACCCGAGGAAAGTTGATCGTCCCCTAGTAAGTCGATCCACGTTTCTTCACAATCCATGCTTAATTTTTATTGGCAAGCCCAAAGAGCTTAAGCTGTACCTTATGGACAACACAGGTACTCCTCCATCAGTATCTTCACTCTTCAACTTGGTCCAACCACCATGTGACTCTGAAAATCATGCATAAAAACAACCATAAGGCTGAGGGGTGTGGGGCTTCAGCCGGGGCGCGAGAGCCGGCGCGAGCACCACACCACCGAGGCGCGAGAGGGGCGCGGGCACGGAATTCAAAGCAAGCGCAAGCCCCTTAGCGGCTGAGGATGGGCGTAAAGATGCATGGGAATGTGTGATCTAGCCGTTGGACATTTAAAATGAGCCGTTGGGCTCTTATTTAACCAATAAGGATTCTGACTTTTCCGGTGACGTGTCTGCCGGACTTCAGTTCTTCCATCGGAACAGCAACTGTGTCTTTAGTAGCCGAATAAGAATTTGTTTTCGAGGATGGAGAAGATTTCTGAGGTGAGTTTGTCCATGTGAGAGTTGGAATCGATGAATGTAGGAGTTGCCATTAATGAGTATGAGAATTGGGATGAGTGAAGATGAAGATGAAGATGAAGATGAAGGTGGTGAATGGGTGGTTATAGAGAGTGGTACGGAGATGAGGTGGTCGTGCGTGTGTGTAAGGAAGGAAACGACAAAAGAGGGCCGTTGACGATTATTATTATTATTTAATATTATTATTAGATTAAATTTGTAAAAAAATAAAAAAAAAAATCCGCTGGAGCCCCTGCTCGCGCCCCTCCACACCAGGGCCAGGGGCTCCAACGGGGGCTCCAACACCCATCTTATCCAGTTTCTCTCTCTGCCACACGTCACAATATTATTGGCTGGAGCCCCCACTCGCGCCCCCATTAGAGCCCCCCACACCCCTTAGCCTAAGTGACAACACATCAACCTACGAAACATTTAAAAATTTTAAACATGTGAAGTAAAACCTGTGATTATCAATGCGTAGGTTATGACTGCCTTGTCCTCCAAATCTGCTAAACAAAACCAACTTGATATTAAAAAGCAATATATTACAAAACAAAACAATGAAGGGATGTCCCAAATGACATGTATTATAATAAACCAAATGAAAAAGAGACAATTAGATTCCAAATTTCAATATTAACAATCAAGAAAAAACAAATGAGCTCTTTAGCCCAAAGAACCAAACATCCCTTCGCATTTTTTGCAAAAAGTGTTATCTTTATTCGATATAAAGCATAATATTTCTAAAATTTTCCGAACATTTTTCTGTGAAATGTGTAGGCGTTCGCTTCGATTCCTAACGTATCGTAATCAAAATACCCAAAATCCTTACCGCTTATAAACAAAAAATGGTGTATGGAGAAGGATAAGGAGCAGGAACATATAAAGTCGTTTTATAAATGAAAGTTAATCCCATAAAAAATGTGATGTGAAATATAAGTAAAATTAAGGAAACTGAAATAAAAGACCTCAGCTGGATTCAAAACTCACCCTAAAAAGCCAAGATTGCGTTTTATAGAACCAATAAATTTATTGTTAATATAGAATCAATAAATCGAGAAATAAAATTGCATACCTTGTCAAACTGATTCAACATTGAAGAATGATGTTAATGGTTGCGAATAAATGGATCTATTAATCAAAATTAAGGATTTATTGAGATTAGGTGTTTAATGTTAGTATATAAAAAAATTAGCTAATTATTTTATGAAAACTTACAAGTAGCATTTCTTCATCATCTTATCCATCTTCATCATTTGCAAACAGAACAAACCAACACCAGACGTAGATGCATTACCAATGAAACCTTCACCTCACTCTAACTCAATTTAAGCTTAAAAACAAAATAAATTGCATCACCTAATTCCTTTCTAGAAAAAAATTAATATAAAAAATATTTGTCATTTACTTTAGTCTCATTGAATTGAGCTATAGCCAATTGTCGTTTGCCAATACAATTGTATCATACAAGAGAACCAATTTTAGTAGAACAAATCATTTTAACTCTAAATAAACATTCAAATAACTAAATTCGATAACTAATCCAAATTAGGTTAATATATTCAAGACGAATACGGGAATTGCAAAAGCATGAGAATGCCGATTAGGGTTTGGATTGAACAACCTTCAACAGATCTGCTGAGCAAACCCGCGTGGATTAAATCGAACAATGATGAATGGTTACAAACAGATCTGCTAATAAAATTATTGTTTATTTGAGATTTGTAGTCTATGTTAGCAAAGTATAAAGTAATACGGAAATCATGCAACATACCTTATATAGTCGTTCAACGATGATGACAAAAGTTGATGGTTTGAGAAGAGACGCCAGCGAGTGAGAGAGATAGGATTGTGATAGGGTTAAGCCTGAAGGATAGTCGTCTGGTTGTTTAGAAAACGCATAATCTGTTATTTAAATTTTATTATTTTGAATAATAATTTTAATGAATTATTTGAAGAAAATGACATGTGGCAATTTGAATGGTGAAAATCCATTGATTTATTAGATAGGTACATGTATGTATACACGCGAGGCCGGGCAAGGGTGTCGCTTTCAAATGTGTGTCTAATGGTTGAAAATTGTTTTGGTTTCGCAACACGGGCGCCCCGGACCCCTCAGTGTATGTCTACTTGGCTCTTTCAATGGCTACGGAAATGTGGCATGGATATAACCGCAGAAGGTATGAGGAGTGGCTAATTAAGAACTCCGATGGCAAGTAAACACCGAGATAGCGTAAGGAAGTCCGTCGACATTGGGCATTCCTTCTATTCTTTTTGTATTCGGAAAGTAATCGAACAAGATGAATTTATAGAAATTTTTTGTAAGTAGGTTATTAAAAGAGTCTTCCGTTACCTTTGCAATCAAAGATGTCAAAAGAAACCTTCTCCTTTAACACAATTTAATTTACTTTAGATTTTTCAATTTTCATTTATGTTTCAGTTTAACTCCATTCAGTTTTTCTTTAACACACTTTCATTTATGTTTCTGTTTAACGCCATGAGGTATACATTCACGCTACTTAACTTTATGTATGTATCACATCACCTATTTTATCCCATTTCATTCCACCTCACCCTAAGGCCATAGGGTATACACTAACCCCTCTTAACTCCGTATAAGCACCACATCATTCATTTTCTCTCTTTCATTCCATCTCACCCAAAGGAAATGATTAATCCATAATTAATAACAAATCAATTAGTAATTAATACATATTGTTCCTTTTAACCCATGAAAAACATAATCCATGGGCTTTTTTTTAACAAACTTAACACTAGTGGGGAGTGGTTTAATGCATATTTAAAGTGCAATGTCATCTTAACTTATGTTGGGTGGTGAAGTATATCCCATGGCCTAATGAAATTGTTTAATCCTCTTTACCTTTCTTTATTTAATATAAAATTGATTTCTTATTATGTGTGCGTACAGAATTTTAAAGTCTGTTAATATTTTAACCCATCATGTATTTAACGTCTCTTAACACATGAAGGGTGGTATAACATTCGTTAATCATTGACAACTTAACTTTAACACCCTTAGCGTTAAGGTATACCGTATACCCCTGGGCCTACCAGTTTAATGACATACACATAGTGTACATATTTCCTGTTCCTTTATGGTGATTCTAAATTTAATTTATTTATATATTAATTTGTAACCAACTAAAAAATTTAAACCCAAACAAATGTTAAGCTAAATGTTTTGTTCTTAATTTGCAATAGTAAAGAGGAACTAAAGTTTTTAGTACATCTAAACTTATTTCTAATCATAAACGTAATTATATAGATTCTACATAAAATTAAAATTAATACATTTTGAATAATTACTAATCTACATTCAATCAATTTGTCTGTTTTAGATGTCAAAGGTACGTCCTTAATTTGTGTAGCTGTTAACTGTTATTTGATTCTTTGGTTTCTCAAATCTTACGTTTTAAGATGCTATGGAAGTATGATGTAATTGAGTGTAACTTTTACAAGAAATACAGTACTTGGAGTCATTATGGAATTTATTGATTTTAATTTATTTTTAGTAGTCAATCTGTTTACATTCGACAGAAAACGACACAGAGGTGAAAAAGAAGTTTTTGAAACGATTTTTGTATATCTAACTCACCAATTTGATTAACAAAACCATGTTATGATTACACCAAGTGATTAAAAGGTCTTCATTTAATCTCTCAAATGACTGATTTACCGTTTAAAAAAAATGTCATGACTACAAAAAACTGACGAGCATTAATTTCTTTGGCTAATTATCTAATTAGTAATAGATGAGAACTTTGGTGCCATAAAGTGTGCTTTTTCTGTTTTGGTATATATAGTAATGGTTTTAATGTCTGGAATATATATGGTTGTTGGCAAGATGGTTTTGTTGGTATGGGTGAATGCTTGTGCCGGTTTGGGACCAAGGTTCGAATCTCTCTTGTCTCAAGTGTTTATTTTATTTTTTAAAGTGTGTTATATATGTTTTTGTGTATGTTAGAATGATTTGTCTTTCAACATTAACTTTGTTGTGGATCGGATAGTTGTGTTAAGTGAAAACGACCAAATTTGCGTAATACCAATGTTGATTTTATTTTTTGTTTTGGTTTTTTAGTTCTGTTAACGTAACGAACGGGACGGAGACCGATCAAATTTGTGTAGACTCATAGCCTCAACGCCCGGGATCGAAAACACTTGGGTTTTACCCACGCCCGAGCTTTATTGACCGACACCACACCATTGATCCACCTAAGTTTTTAAATTGTTTTTGTTTTAACTTTTGTTAATAGTTCCGATACCATAATGCACATAACCAAAACTGACCGAATTTGTGTCGACTTACCGTTTAAAAGTCGGGACCTACAATGCTTGGGTTTTATCAATGCCCCAGTTTAATATCCTGCCCGGCACAACACGCCGAGTAAAACACTAGTTATCAAATAAATGCAAACTTTATACCGAAATAAATGAATTCTAATTAACACTTAAAGATACTTTATAATGACATTAAGCGTTCGTTTTTTGAAAATTTTTAAAAACACCAACACTAATCCAGCTCACAATTCAACATAAGAGTCGCTCAAATAGTTTGAAATATTCAATTTATTATTTGTTAATGCTTGTTGTAACTTCCATAGTTAACTCTAGTTAACTCTTGTTATCCTCCTATAATTATGTAGTAAACTCTGTGTATATATCGTTGAGTATAGTAACAAAAGGTATTTGGCTTGATATTATATCTATACAGAGATTGCAACACAATTACGAAAGGATAATTTGGATATCTATGAAAACTAAAACAAACATTAACAAATTGAATATTTCAAACTATTTGACTAACACTTATTTTGAATTGTGAAGAAACACTAAGTGACCCGGTGCAGATTATAGATAATCTGGGGGTTAAGTAATGTTTCCCACGAGAATGAGGTCCAACAGAGACGATTGTTCTTCAGGGGACCTGCAAAACAAACACCGTAAGCTCGTCACTGAGAAGGGGGGGGGGGGGTTCCTCCTTGTGACCACCCTCCGGCGTGAGAATCAGACTAGGTTGCTCTGAATATAAGTGTATATTAAGAGATTGCTAGATAACAGGATAGCAGATGATCTTACCATTCCAAGATATTGGAGTATTTATAGCCAAAGGTAGGTTTCCTAGAAGGTACAGCCGGCTGAATAGTATTCCTGTTCTACCAACAGTGGACTATGCACAGGCCATACTGGTTGGTGGATAGGTTACGGCCAACAGTAACTATGTCGGCTGCACTATTCCTCCAACTGTAGATTATGCACGTCCTACCTACTGTGGATTATACGCAGGCCATGCTGGTTGGTGAATAGGTTACGGCCAACAGTAACACTATTTCACCAACTGTAGGCTGCGTACGCCCTGCAGTAAGGGTTGGTGAGTAGGCAGCGGCTAATAGTGACAAACAGTACTAGAGGGTGCTCCTCCTCGTACTGTTGTCGGTGAGCTGTCACCCTGTGATTGGCTCATGGGCTGTTCTGGTCAGATTGTCTGTCCTATCCATACCTTGGTAGGTATAGTACAGAAGATCTTTCAGAATCATACGGACTGGCTCATTTTGGCGGGATTGTTCCCGTCTTGCTCATTCCTTCATGTGACTACTGAAGTATCTATTGTCTTGTGCGTGTAGCCCTGCTGTCTGCGGGTAGCCTTCCCTGATGGCTTGTATCCGCAACTGCGGGAACAGGCGGGGTACTTCACCATTGGGAGGCTTTCCCTGCGTGTACAGCTTGCGTACTGCGCGTAAGGTTCTCTGAGCATGGTGGGTCCTGCGGAAGCAGATGGCCTTTGCGCAGACGTCCCTGTTCAAGGTGAGTCTTGCGGGACCAACTGGGCTCTGCTGGGACCTACCTCTTCAAGTCCCCCCAGTCCAATGTTCTTCTCATGAATGTTTAATAAAGTGAGGTGAACTTTTGGACTTTGAGCAAGGGGTTTTGAAAAGGCTTTTTAGTTTTAAGGTTCTCCGTGGGGATTCTTCCCGCGGGTTTCCTAGTGTCACTTGCAAAAATTCCCGATTTTTTTGCTTGATCTTTGGGTATGATGCGGGTAGGTATGTAACCTTCTCGCAAGGCAGGAGCGTTGAGTCTCACTTGTATATAGTCTCCATGAGGTTCTGGTGGTTTTCAACATAGTGGTCAATTATGCTAAGACCACCAATTCCATTACGGAGTTTCAAACAATATAATTCTCGACGTTCCCGTTATGCGGGGATGTTATTCCTCTATCCGCAAGCATTGCCTAGAAGATCCTTCTTGGTTTCAATTCTCTGCGGGTGCTAGGTATGTGAAGGGTTTTGCCTTAACACCGTACCCGCACCTGTCTTATAGTTACTTGGTTGCCAAGGTATTCTTGGCTTCAATTCCCTGCGGGTGCTAGGTATGTGAAGGGTTTTGCCTTAACACTGTACCCGCATCCGGCTTATGGTTACTTGGTTGCCAAGGTTTTCTTGGTTTCAATTCCCTGCAGGTGCTAGGTATGTGAAGGGTTTTGCCTTAACACTGTACCTGCATCCGTCTTACGGTTACTTGTTTGCCAAGGTACGGGGTGTTTTCCCGCTTACTTTTGAATCTTTTTTGAATTTTGAATTTCAAAATTCGAAGAGTTGGTAGAAAGATAGGAACAGTCCAAACATCTGAAACGTCGTGCGACGGTTTCTTCTGACTGTGTCAGGACGTGCAGGAAGTTATGGTGACGTGACATTATATGGTCATTCCAGTCTCTTTTTCAGGCGCGTGGGCGCGATTTTTCGGGCGCGTGGCCGCGAAATTACTGGCACACGTCCTGTCAACAGCTGTTGCCAGCCTGCTTTATGCCACGTGTCATAGTTTCATTGCACCTTCGATTTCTCTCTCCTCCGCATTAAATTCATCGCATTAATTGCGATTAGTATATAAAGGGGGAGAGGGCTGTTTGCAATCCACACTTTCACCCTTCTCTTCTTCTTCTTTAGCGATTTCCGGCAAATACTCCCATTTTCAGGCTAGCATTTTCCCGAAATCGCTTTCTTTTTTCTGCACAATGTCTTCTCGTGATCTTGAGTCTTCGGTCGATGACAAGAGTACTGCTGGTGAGTGCCAGTGTGCTCTGCCCGGCGATCAGTACCGGTACATTGTTAGGAAGTTCATGCTCGATCCTTTCGAGCCTGAGTTTCCTGAACCCCATCAGACCGTGTACGATGCCCCCAGAGGCAAGATCGGGGTTTATGCAGCATTCTTTGTCTACGGGAATCTTAGGTTCCCGTTGACAAAGTTTGTTTACCGTGTCCTTGAGAGGCACGGTGTTCATCTGACCGAGTTGCATCCTATGGCGATCGCCAAGATTCGCCATTTCGAGTGGGTGTGCCGGATTTTGGGCTTCGAGCCCCATGTTGACCGCCTGATGACCTTCTACACTTGGAGGTGCATCCAGGGGTGGTATACACTGACAACCCGCATCAAGGGTTTGAAGATTTGTGCAACCGAGCGCAGTCTCCGTTCGTGGAAGCAGGAGTTCTTCTACATTTCTGCCCGCGTCATCCCCATCGCCATGAAGTTTAAAAATGGCCAAGCAATTCCGAGCCTTCACGCCACCAACTACCAGGAGGCGGAATGGTTCTCGAGGATATCCCGGGTCCAATCTCCGGTTTTCCGGTTTCCGGAGTCCGGGATGGTGATGTTGGGGATGAGCCGAGTGTGGAAAGAGGCTGACACGCAAAAGGTTCCAATCGTCCTCGAATACGGTTCGAACTCTATCCCTTACGGTATGCTCCGTTTCTCTTTGCTTATACGAGTTTATCTTCTAACTGTTTATTTTCTTTCAGAGGGGAACAACTTGGAGTCGCTCCTGTACCCGCGGGAAGCTGACGGTCCCGCGCGGATGGGTACTCGTGCTCTAGACGAGAACGAGTTGCCCATCCTGGAACAAATGGCGGATCGGTTTGTGGAGGTCTATCCGCCGGGCCAAGAGATCCTGAGCCACCGACGGCCAGGTAAGGCGATATTCTATCCTCAACCCCTCAATGCTGTACCCGCTGCTGGAATTCCTTACATCCTGTCTTCTTTTGAGGAATCCGCAGATGGTCCTCCGCTAGTGCGGAAGAAGAAGGCTGCCGGCGGGAAAGGGAAGGAGAAGGTGGCCTCCACAGCTGATCCGGTGCTTCTATCTGACACCGAGTCAGATAATGAAGAGGTGGCGGGGAACCCCGGTGGTGAGAAGACCACTGCTCCGGAGGCTACGACTGTTACCTCCGGAGAACCGACGACGACGGTGACCGGCATCAAGAGACCGGCTCCATCGGGTTCATCCCCGCCCGTCCGTACGTTCAGGCTCAAGAAAACCCGTAAGTATAAACATTCTTCTTTTTGTAGATTTATCATACTTCATAAATTTATTAACACTTGTCTTCTTTCTGCAGGCGTGGATGTTGACGCATTCCAGGGTGGAACGCAGGGGAGTACCTCTCCGCCAATGACGGTAGGCTCGGTCAGCCTACCTGAGGCGTCGACCCAGGCACCTTCGCCTGCTTCCGCTGGTCCAGTTGCTCAATCCTTTGAGCCAACTGTTCCAGCCGAGATGACGTCATCGCCGGCGGTGAGCGCAATTTTTACAGCATCGTTCACCGAGCCGGCGGTTACTGTTGCTGCTGACTCCTCGGCGGCGTCCGCGGCGGACACCATGCCTCCGCCATCGACTGCGGCGGAAACCATGCCGCCTCCGCCATCGGCCTCGACGGCTGGACCTTCAGGTACGCGCGGGGCTTCTCGCCGATCTTTGTTACCTTCCCATCTGCCTGACCTTTTGGATGGATTTCCCTAAGGTTCAGGTGATGGGTTCGGTGGCTATCGGCCTGTGATCGACCCTACAGGTGCGTAGGGTTCTTTTGTCCTTTATGCAATTTTTATCATCTTTTCCTAACTGCTTTGTTTCTTTTGCAGTGTCGGATTCCAATGAAGTGTATGTTCCAAGATGGAACATTCGCCGAGGAACAACCCTTCGCACACCTGTGGAGTGCGTGGACTGGGCTCGCCACGCTGCTCCCCATGGTGCGTTGGGGGAAGCCATGGTTAGCTACCAGGAGGGTAGGCTAACCAACGAGCTTCGGGTTCTCCTGGCCCGGATGCAGCCACGCGTCGAGCTGCTTTGTCGTGAAAACGACAAGTTGAAAGCAGCTCGCGTTAAAGAAGTATCTCAGGCGCGTGCTCTCCGGGAGGAGAACCAAAAACTAACCGCAGCATCTGCGGAGAAGGAGAAGGCCTTCAAGGCCCTCGAGGTTGAGGTTCAAGCGCGACTCGAGGCCCGCTCCAAGGCTGCCCAAGCTGTTAACGAACAGCTTCGGCTAGCTAAGGAGACTGCGAGGAATGCAACCGAGAGGGCCACCAAGGCTGAAGCTGTTGCTGAGCCTCTCCGCCTGGAGAATGAAGAACTTAAAGCTAAGTTAGAGGCTCTTCAACAGGCTCATGATGCCTTGGCTATGGAGGATGCGAAGAAGCTTCAAGAGATCCTGGACCAGAGGGGTGTGCTTGCGCACACCGAGCGGAAACTTAAGGGCGTTGAAGAGGCCGCTGCAAAGGATGTGCTTCTCGCCAATCTTAATAAGAACGAAGCTGAACGCGCTTGCACCCAAGCTCTGGTTGTCAAGGAATGGCTTCTTCGAGAAGCGTTGCCTCAGGTATTTTAGCTTTATGTCGTCACGCTTTCCTTTGTAGAATAGAAGTTCTTATACTTGTACATTTTTTGTAGGTTGTGCATCGGGTCTTTTCAGAGACATCTTACGACGATGCTATGAGCGCAGCCCTCAACGCTTCTCATGAGGATGGGGAACGGACCGGCTTCCTGCTTGGTCTAGGGTTTGCTGAGAAAGGCGTCCCGCCTTCCAACTTCCCTTTGTATAATGCGGATACCGAGACTATTTATGACCAAGCAGTGAACCAGTATGCTGCCTTCCCGCATCCGGTGGTGGAGAAGGTGAATGAAATTGCTGCTGCTGATGATGGGCTTGCTGTCCTTAGAGCTTTCCTTGAACCGTCACACTCTGCCGATGGTGCGGGTCCAAGTGGGAGTGGTCCTGAAGCATGATCCAAAAGATCCCTTTCCACCACTAGCGTAGATATTTGCTCTTGTACTTCTTTTGTATGCGGGTATATACCCAGCAATGTTTGTAATATTCAAGTTTATGAAATAAAGAATGTGTTTGTCCTTTTCTTTGTTTATTTTACGCATGTTTACACTTAGCAATTTCTTTAGTACTTAGATAAGTTAACTTTTTGACGTGGTAAATTATAAGTTTATTTTTGCTTCCTCTTTCATGATTGTGCGGGTAGGACCGTCACTTGCACTTAGTAGGATGGCTAAACTTACATTTATCCTGCGTGGAAGTTTTCCTCATCTTTTCCTTGAAATTTTCTAAGTGTTCAGAATAAGTTAACCTTTGAACGTGGTAGATGATAGGTTGAAGTTTTGCTTCCTTGTTTGTGATTGTGCGGGTAAGACCGTCACTTGCACTTACAAGGATGGCTAAACTTTACTTACCACTGACCTGCGTGTAGGTTTTCCTTAGAACTTTTTAACATTTTTAGCGTTGTGTTTATGCGGGTTTTGCCGCCTTCCACACGCAACTACTTACTTCTTCACGCATTGGTGCGGTGAATACCGGCACATGGGAAGTTCATAAGTTAAAGGTAAGGCTATCAACACATTGTGTAAGGAGAATCATTTCCATTAGAAGTGGCTCTAGGCCTTTTCTTTACAAGTTTGGAATTGATCTACATATAACATTTGCGTAATTGAGCTCCATTCCATGTTCTTGGGATAGGAGTGCCATCGAGCCTTTCAAGCCGGTATGCGCCTTTTCCCAGGACTTCTTTGATAATGTATGGCCCCTCCCAGACCGGGGCCAGCTTTCCTGGGCGCTCTTGGTTTGAAGCCTCGTTGTTACGCAGTATGTAGTCTCCTTCATTGAAGTTGCAGAGTTTTACCCGCGTGTTGTAGTACTTTTGCATTTGTCGTTTGTAATTTTCTTCATGCACTGCGGCTAAGTCTCTGCGTTCCTCGGTTAGCATAAAGTCTAACCGTCTTTCCGCATCATTGTCTTCTGGCTGGATCAAGACCCTTGGTGAGGGTAAACCAATTTCGACTGGGACCATGGCTTCAGTGCCATAAGTGAGACTGAATGGGGTTTCCCCCGTACTGGCCTTTTTCAGCGTTCTGTTTGCCCAAAGGACGTGCGGGAGCTCGTCCACCCAGCCGGATCTGTGTTTCAAGAGTCTTTTCTTTATGCCATCGACGATGCTCTTGTTTGCTCTTTCCACCTCACCATTACCTTGCGGGTGTGCCACTGAGGTAAAGGTGTGGGTGATTTGAAGTTCTTTCAGCCACTGCTGTAGCTTCTTGTCAGCAAAGTTGGTGCCGTTATCGCTCACCAGATTCTGTGGAAGTCCAAAACGACAAATAATAAATTCCCAAATAAATTTTTTGATATGTTTTGCGGTTGTTTGGGCTAAAGGTTTTGCTTCTATCCACTTGGTGAAGTAATCGATGGCTACCACTAGGAACTGAACATTTCCTGCTGCTGTGGGAAATGGGCCTGTCACATCGATGGCCCACTTCTGAAATGGCCACGAAGAAGTGACTGGAAAAAGTTCGTTCTTCGGGCGATGCGTGTTGGGTGCGTAAAGCTGGCAAGACCTGCATTTTCTAGTGTATGCCAGTGCATCCATATGCATCCCCGGCCAAAAGTATCCCGCATTGTTCAGCTTAGCCACAACAGCGCGGGGACCTGCGTGAACTCCACAGATGCCCTCGTGTACTTCCCTTAAGAGGTAGTCAGCATCTTGGTTGTCCACGCATCTTAAAAGTGGGCCAAGAAAGTTACGTCTGTAAAGGTTGTCATTGATGAGTTGATAATTTAGTGCTTTACAGCGTAGTTTTCTTGCCTGTGTTTTTGATTTTGGTAGTGTTCCTGCTGCAAGGTAATTTATTATTGGTGTCATCCACGTTTCTGTACCGGTTTGGATGACACAAATTTCCTTGTGCGGGACTGATGGTGCTTCGAGGAGTTCAATGCGGATGTCCTTTCCCAAGTGGGTGAAGGCTAGTGATGCAAGCTTGCTTAACGCATCCGCAGATTTGTTTTCGCTGCGCTTAACGTGTATGACTTTACAATCATTAAAATCACGCATAAGGGTTTTTGCCTGGGCGAGGTACAGGGCCATTGTGTCGTTCACAGTCGTGTACGTCCCATTTATTTGGTTGGCCACCAGCATGGAATCCACGTGGGCTTCCAAGTTTTTCACTCCCATTTTACGCGCAATTCTCAATCCGGCCAAGAATGCTTCGTATTCGGCTTCGTTATTCGTACTTGGGAAATCCAACCGAATAGCGTAAGTATATTCTTGGCCCGCTGGGTTGGTTAATTTTAACCCTGCGCCTGAACCCTCGTTGTTGGCTGCTCCATCAGTATAGAGTCGCCAGATATCGTTGATGTCCTGTGCTGGGGAGGGTTGAGCCTCCTCCTGGCACTCTTTCTCCCGCGTAGCGGGGACTTCTGCAATAAAATCGGCCAGGACCTGGCCTTTTATGGCTGGTCTTGGCTTGTACTTAATTGCATATTCTCCCAATTCAATTGCCCATTTGGCTAGACGTCCCGATAATTCGGGTTTGCCTAGAACGTTTGAGAGTTTGAAGTTGGTGAGAATGGTGATTGGGTGGCCCTGGAAATATCGTCTTAACCTGCGTGAAGCGTGTATAAGTGCGAAGACTAATTTTTCGATGGTAGAGTACCGGGTTTCTACGTCTGTTAGTACACGGCTAACATAATAGATTGGCATCTGGATGCCTTTTCGTTCTGTTAGCAGTACTGCCCCGGTTGCTCTATCTGTTGCGGAAAGGTATAGGATTAACTCCTCTCCCGCTTGTGGTGCTGTAAGTGTTGGGAGTTCGATCAGGCGTGACCGAATCTCCTGAAAAGCTGCTTTCGCTTCTGGTGTCCAGCGGAAGTGCATTTTCTTTAAGCAGTTTCTTAATGTTGACACGAAAGGAAACGACTTATCTGCATGGTTTGCCAAAAAGCGATTAAGTGCGACTAGTCGTCCATTCAGTGTCTGAGCCTGTTTGATGGTGGTAGGTGATTCCATTTTAACAATGGCTTCGACCTTTTCAGGGTTCGCTCTGAAGCCATCTTTAGTAACAATGACTCCCAAGAACTTCCCTTCTTCCATCCCAAATGAACACTTGCTCGGGTTGAGCTTCATGTTTATCTTTCTGAGCGTGTTGAAAGTTTCTTCAATGTCTTTCAACATCGCTTCTGGCTCGGGGCTTTTGATGACCAAATCATCCATATAGACTTCCAAGTTTCTCCCGATTTGGGCATGAAACTCTTTGTCCATCAGGCGTTGGTACGTGGACCCTGCATTCTTAAGTCCGAAGGGCATCATTTTATAACAAAATGTACCATCGGGCGTCCGAAACGCGGTTTTGTCCTGGTCATCTACGGCCATGTGGATTTGATGGTACCCCTTATACGCATCCAAGAAGCATTTAAGGCGAAATGGTGCCAACGAATCCACCTTAAGATCAATTTCTGGTAACGGATAACAATCTTTGGGGCATGCTTTGTTCAAATCTTTGAAATCTATGCACATGCGCCATTGTTTGTCATTCTTCGGTACCATTACGGGATTTGCAACCCATGTTTGATATCTACTAACGCGTATGATGCCTGCGTCAAGGAGTTCCTTGACTTGGGTTCTACACGCGTTAGTTTGTTCAGGCCCCATTACTCTGCGCTTTTGTACGACTGGCGTAACAGCCCGATCGCACTTGAGCTTATGCTCCGCCTTACTTCGGGGTACACTAGTCATGTCAGCTGGTGTCCACGCAAAGATGTCAGCGTTTTTCTGCAGTAGGCGTTTGAGTAAGGTGCGGGTGGGATCAACGATTGTTGGTCCAATGGTAACGGCCTGGTCGGGGTATTTGCCATTGAAGGCCCATTTTTCCGGTTTGGTAATGGTTGGTTTGGCCATTTTTGGTTTGGGTTTAGATGAGACAGATGCGATGCATACCTGGGGAATGCCAGTGATCATCGCTACACCCTCAGCTGTTGGCCATCCCATCATGCCGTGGACTGAAGATACCACGGCGTTGAATCTTGCCATCCCGTCTCTTCCGAATAGGATGTCGTACGTGTGGTGTGGTTTTCTCATCACGACAAAATCCACGTCCTCTGTGCGTGAATGATTCCCATCGGTAAGAGTAACGGGGAAAGATAGGATACCCAGGGGGGTTTCTGTGCTGCCATCAAACCCTTCCATTGAAGCGTAGACCGTTTCCAGGCGTTCTTTGTCTTCATCATCCAGCTTGTCAAAGAACTGCCTGTACATCACCGTCGACGAAGCGCCGCTGTCAACAAGAGTGCGGGAAGTGATGTAATGCCCCAGCTGGCTTTTGATGACGATGGGGCCTTCTTTGCTGGGGCCTCCTGGCACTCGCGGGAAGCGCACCTCAGCTTCCTTCCACGCGCATGGTTCTGTCGCTCGTCTTTTTCTTCCTCCGACCTTGCCATGAACCATGTTGATGCTGATGTCGACGGGCTTTCGTCCGTTACCTCTGTACCGGTTGTCATTTCTTCCTCCCTTCCTGATTGATGCCACGAGATGTGCAAGTCTTCCATCCTTCACAAATGTCTCAACAATATCCTTCAGGGATGTGCACTCTTCAGTACCATGACCCTTTGTCCCGTGGAAATCACAGGATTTGCTTTGATCCGCATTAGGTTTCTGCCGGATCAATGGGGCTTTTGGCCATGGCAATTTTTCCGTGGCAAATATCTCCGTGACGCTCTTGGTGAGTGGCGTCCACCGGTGTTTTCGGTTTGAAGGGTGTGTGTTGTCCCTTCCACCAACAAGAGGGCGAGAGCTGGATGAGGTGTCAAAGTTTACCCTTGACTGCCAAATACCTAGCCGCCTCTTTTTGTTCTGCCGGGCGGTCCTAACGTTGTTCTCCCTTGTCCTCTGCGTGTAGAGGTGAGTACTCTGGGGAAGATCTCTTCCCAGCTGCTTCTCCGTCTCGGCAAAGCGCTTGGCTGCCGTCATGATGGCATCCCATGTGGATGGCATGCCGTCCTTACCCGTTAATGTGCGGATAAGCTCTGGGTACTCGGCGCCCTGGATGAAAGCGGCTGCGAACGAGATCTTCACTTACGTTGCCCAGACTCAGTTTCTTGGAGTTGAAGCGGGTGATGATAGTAAAGATTCATCCTCCTCTCTCACGCAGTTGAGGATCATCCACTGCTCTTCAGTATACTTCCTCTGCTGGCTGAAGTGCTGGCTGAACTTATTCTGAAAGTCCGCCCAGTCATATATGTGGTGGACCGGTAAACGGTCGAACCATGCCCTGGCTGCTCCGACCAGAGTCATCTGGAACATGTAACACCACGTGGGTTCCGTCCAGTTACTGACGGTAGCCCCTGCAATGAACCTGTTCAAATGGTCATCTGGGTCGGATAGACCATCATAAGTGCCAATGTTGGACATTTGTTTGGCACTTCTTGGGGCAATTGCTTCCGCAATGTCCCTTGCAAATTTTGACTTTCCTGCATTCGTAGCAGTTGGTCTAAAGGTTTTGGAGAAGTCACGCGGGTTTTTCTCCGCATTTGTTGGTTTAAAGGCTTCCCCAAAATTCCTTTTTGGCTGGGAGTCCGTTTCCTTACGCTTCCCTTTCGCCTTATGGCGAGGGTTTGCGTCGGTATCGGACTCCTCCCTCTCGTCTGAGTACTCGCCCTCGCTGTTCATAATGAGGTGTTGGCGAGTACTGCCGAATTCGTCAGCCTGTTGAACTGAACGCAAGCGTTCCTCCTATAATTATGTAGTAAACTCTGTGTATATATCGTTGAGTATAGTAACAAAAGGTATTTGGCTTGATATTATATCTATACAGAGATTGCAACACAATTACGAAAGGATAATTTGGATATCTATGAAAACTAAAACAAACATTAACAAATTGAATATTTCAAACTATTTGACTAACACTTATTTTGAATTGTGAGTGGGATAGTATTGGTGAATTTAATAAACATAAACTCTCTCTCTCTCTATATATATATATATACTAGTTTTAGATTCCGTGTCACACACGGGATTATGCAAATTATAAAATTACAAGTAAAACAAATAATTACATGACGTATATGAAAAAATGTATTATATCTATGCTTGTCTGTATATTATGTGTAACTAAATTAATTTTATTTAAATCACAAAATGATTTTTTTAATGAACTTAATAAAAAAAATACACGTGCAGAAATGTATCCGAGAACGTTCTTTCTATTGAAAATTTCATTCTCAGTGTCACATATGTATAATTGAAAGAATTTTGGTTATTAACTAATTTCAGGAATAAGAGTTCTCATACAATAGTAGTTCCAACAACTCAGCTTAAATGCAAAATAAGTGTTACCTTTATTGATATAATTTATCAACTTACCACCCATCAAAGAAAATGAGATCATAAGTTGTAACGACGGATGTTCTTCATGAACTATGTTTTTCTAAGCTACACCATGAAAAGATTTCAATAAATTTCAGGGAGCATCTTGACTTTGTCATAATGACAACATAAAAATTAGCATGTTAACTCATTCAATTTTGTGATTATTTTGCTTTATTTGAGCATAGTTTTGCATGACATGCTTTGATACAACGCTCTGATCATATTTGAAGGAAAAGCTAACGCTTACACAACTATTTTAAATTTGATAAAAGTTAGAAGCAGTGATAGGTCTGGGGGTGGCATGTCGAAAGTGTTCACAATCTTTTCTTAAATTTTAATAGTCGAGGGAAAAATAGTCAATTTGCAAAATCCCGAACCTTTTGATTATTTCCAAAAATGCCCTTGAAAATAATTTTGAAACCCGAATTGTGTTTAAAATTCTAACTTTCATCCGTTTGACATTTTCAAGTCAACACTTTGAACCTGTAACAAATTTGATAATAAATCTATTTGCATTCTCAAACTTTTAAAAATACACAGATTTCCTATTTTTGACCTGTAACAAATTTTGATTCTAAATAATACAATTAACTTGTACCGAACAAAATATTTACCAACTTTTGACCCATAAAAATCAAATTTAAGTTACACAAAAAACCCGGAACAATTCTTGATAAAAATAATAAGAAATTAAATATGATAAACTTTGTTATGTGTGAGAGTGACTGATATATACTATTCTTACATTTTAACATATATAGAGTTCGTAAATTAACCGAAAAATAAATGGATAGATTTAAAGCATAGATTTTTAATTTATAAATTTATATAACAATTTACACCAACAACAACAATAATAGATAAATTGATTGATTTCAAAAAAAAAATGGATCGAATTTTAAGCATATATTTATAATTTAATGATTATAAAATAACTTTGTAAAATGAAAGCATATTCGAGTTTTGTTTTTCTATACAATTTCTTATAATATACATAGTACAATATGTTAATGATAACATCTGAAATTATATTCTTTTCAATATTTGACAAACATGGTTTGTTATTGATTTTTAGATTTCATTAAGTATTTTGGAATATATAGTAAAAGAATATGTTAATTTATTTTTATAAAAATGTATAGATATAATATATATAGAGTATAAAAGAAAAATGAATAATTATTGATCTATTACATATATTAGGGTTAATAGATATTAGTTTTGGAGAGAAAAGAATTATGAAAATTAACCAAAACATGACAAGTGTCTACAATTATTTTATTTTATTAGAATACGCAGATTGATATATATATTAACAATAAATAGATTGCAATCACTCCCCTTGCATTAGACAAAAAGCGAAAGAAAAATACAAATATATTAATTATAATAATAATAATTCAACCCGCAGATCGTTATAGTTATAACTCCAGCCTATAGGTATACAACTTCACTTTGTATGGTTAGAGACAAATATAATATATAATGTGAAAATGATATTTAGTAATTATGATGAACCCATATTGTAGAAAATGCCAAAGCCAATGTCACACATGGCCATATCACCTTCTCCAAAACCACAGTTGAAATGCTCCATTTTTCATTGTTCACAGGTGAACCATCATCATCATCATCTTTTAACTTCATATCACTACGGTCATTTTCTGTTGATTCTTCAAGATAAAAACAACATATCCACAGTAGAGAAACCAAGGTGACAAAAGGGCTCATTTTGTTCTTGGTGGATATTACTCTCTTTTCAAGATTTGGTTGATCATAAATCATTAATCCTGGGTTCAGTTGGACTTTGACGGTTTGGGAAGGGACTATTTGCTGAAAGAAGGTTTTGGACGCATGTCCGGTCGACACAATCAACCCGTGACTGGCTTTGGTTTTCTCGTAAATTTCAAAGGTTGGAGTTGTGGTGAAGTCGTCCAAATCGCCCTCATCTAAGAAGTTATGGTTTGAGTTGTTGTGGTCTTCGTTGACAAGTTCCTCTGATAATTGGTCTTCTGTGTTTTCCATGTTGTTGTGAATATGACTGCTTGATCCTGTAACTGTTTTTCAACTTCTTAGTGAGATGGGTTCGGACTGGTTGGACCAGGAACCGGACAGATAACTAGATTGGGAATCAGACACATAACTAGTCTGATTATGTATATTTGAACCATATTGATTGGACCAAGAACTGTATCGGCTGGTCCAACCAAATTTCACTAGCTTATTTTTTAGATAGTGTATAATGATTTTTAACAACTTAAATTCCTTATTTTATTTATTTAAAGTTTCATACTTAATAAGGTTCTAGGTTCAAATCTAAAGAAGTACATGATATTACTCTAAAAAAATAACATTGCATACATACACAAAAACTTAAAAGTATTGTTACATTTAATTTTATATCCGTTATATATTTATATATTTACATTTTAAATTATGTAACACTACCAGACTTTAAACCTGATTTCTCCGTTCCGACCAGTAAACCGGTATAAAGCAGTCTCCAATTATGAAAAAATTGCTTATTTGTGATAGAGTGATAGTAAGTTAGTAACTAAGACTTAGTTATCTTTACCTTGAACCTCTTGTTCCTCCCTCTTAAAGTTTGGTATATTTTCCACAGGAACAGTCTTGTAATCTTCCCAAAACGTCTGTAAGTATCAAGAATATCAATACCAATTTTAGCTATAACAACTTTAGGATTAAAAAGATAAAGTTAAATCATGATTAAACTCGTTTGAGTAAAAGAGCACTAATAGGAACTAGTAAAAAGATTGATATTTACCCCCTCAAGATCTTTATTAGACATACCAACCCATCTCAAATTCTCAGCCATTCTATTAGTTCCAAGTTGTTCATCAGCATCACCAACCTCAATAGACCTCATATTCTGATCATCTCCCATGAACCTGAAGGAACCAACATCATGCATTTGATTGCTAGTATTATTAGCCAGATGATGGCCAGAATAACCTCCACCCCAAGTATTCTGATTGATGAAATCTTGTGAAACTTGAGCAACAGAAAGGATTTCTTGCAAAATGTCTTGCTGAGGACCGATCGAATTTGAGAAGTCACGCATGCTGCTGCTTGTCTGTGGCATATTCATCATATCTACATAGCTAGTAGCCCCTTGCTGTGGGAGATCTTGTAACTGCAATGGAGGCATTGATAACCTTTGTTGCAGCCTTGCACATTCTAATGCTATGTCAACCTGAGAAAATATTAGTTAGGAAATTTCATGACATGATAAAGTCAATAGCATAACATATCATTAATTTGTTTGCATGGATAAGCAAATTAAATTTAAATGTTCTGATCATTGTGTATAAGAAGAAATATAACTTTAGTTGGGTAACTAAGTATAAAAAACAAGAATACACATAGTAAGCATCATTCTATATATATATATATATCAAGAACTATTCAATGACTTAGTTATAATTTATGTCATTTTATTTTAAATGAAACATATGTGCGTTTGGGTGAATGAAACGAGGGGTGAGGTTGATTACAACACGCCAATTTTTTTCTATAAAAAACAAACATAAATTTTTTTATTTTTTTTATCAATATCTTTAGGTAGTTTTAAAATTGTACGTGTATTTCTTAATAAGTATGTTATGCAAATAAAAAACCTTCAAATTAATTTTTCAAATATACGCTTATTTTTATTTTTCTAATCTTTAACCATTTACTTACACAAGCAAAATTTGTTCATATATCTTGTTTATGAATTATATAAACTTTGTAGTTCAATCATTTTTTCTTTTATATAGTTTTACAAATTTTAAGATTGAAAAGTTTAATAATTTCTTTTTGTTACGCGTATTCTCGCAGTATATAATGATCTGCTTTCCATCATATTACAAGACTACAAGTTATGTTAGTTTGTACCTTGGATGGGGGATAAAGAACATTCCCACAGTTGGTGAAAGATGGATTTGGAAAAGTAAAGGCTTCTTCGGATAGGTACTGCATCCATCTGCCATCACTTGTTTCACTTGAGATATGTGGAGCCCCATGGTTGATATCAGATGAAGATGAAGCCATTGGCGTTGGATAATTACAAGTTTCCATATCTTCTCCACCCCTTCCTCCCTCTGAATACAAGTCCATGCTTGATGAGTGATCACTCGCCACCGCAGCATAATGTGCTCCAACGTTTGTCTTTGGAGCATTCAGACTCTTCTTAAACACGCGACATAGCGAATAAGCATCCTGCAACTTTTAGAGGCCATAAAACAAATTTAGGCATAAATGTTACCAATCACTAAGTTATTACGAAGAAGGTTCAATCTACCTTGAGTCCGGATTCGCTCTCGCATTCTCGCTCATCAAGGCGGTACTCGTGCATAACCCAATCACTTCGTGCACCATGTGGTGCTCTCCCTCTGTAATAAACCAAGGTCTTCTTCATCCCCATGGCCCTAGATTGTGAGTTCACATTCCTGTCCTTACCCGTCGCCTTCCAATAACCGCCTTTCGTGGCTCGATTTGTTCTTGATCCATTCGGGTATTTACGGTCTCTTGGACTAAAGAAATACCATTCTAGATCTTTGCTTGGCAATAATGACTTCCCTGAATAATTATATGAATAAACATGTTACATAGTGAAACAGAATCAATACAAGAAATGCGGAGCCCCAACATATTATTGCAAGATACAAAAGAACATGTAAACAAGGAGCAGATTAATTTGGTAAAATTAATATAAACTTAGTGCATGTGTTTCCGGAACAAGATTTGGTGAGATTAATAAAGGGAAAGTTGGTAATCATATCTATCTTTGAAAGAACAGGTAAGGATAGTCAGGTTCTTTCCTCTTTAATTGGCTTTTTGACTTCAATCTTGTCAGCAAATTACTAAAATTTGTTCTTATACGAGTTTAAAAGTTCGTGGGGGCCACTTTAATTCCCTTTAAATATTAACTTTCCTCATTAACTAAAAATCATGCATCATGATGATCTTGTGCTCAGTTTTTGATCTTAAAAGTTTCAATCACATTTGACTGGTCTTCTATATATCCATATCTATGTATAGATATACTTATGCGTCTGTGGTTTCTGTACTTAGTTATCACATATTATGAGCCATATAAATTGGAAACAAATAAAAAATATATATGTATTATGATGAAGGTGGAAGCACGCGTAACAAACACTAGAGAACCTTCATTTTTTCTCCTTTGGCCACAAAAAAAATAGAGATTAAATCGAAAGAATATAAAGACCCTTTGACAAGAATCTTAATTCATGATCATGCTCTTATTGCTTTTTATTTATGCTTTTTATTTTACTATTCTTGTAATACAAATGCAGAAAATAGCTATCAATGATCGAATTGATTGTATATATAAGCATTAAATTAAATAAAATTTTTGTAACTCATGATGTGGGTATTAACATAAGATATGTATTGAACTATGCCATGAGGTGCTATTTATAAATAGCAAACCCTAATTATTTTTGATATTTTGGTTTTCCATAAATTAGTTTCACGTATATTATAGTTTTAGAATATTTGTTGATACTTGCATAAACCAGAAAGCAACCTAAATTCTAGAATGAAATATGTTTTTTTTTTCCATAATAGTAAATATAACAGGAAACTTCCAATGGATGCATGACATGCATATTTATATAGATAATGTATAAAAATACCTGGTAAATCCCAGGGTTCGCACTTGTAGAGATCAACTTCAGGGATGACTTCTAGTTCGATTTTATGTCCATTTATCTTCCTCTTGAGATAATATGCAACAAGCTCTTCGTCAGTCGGATGAAACCGGAAGCCAGGAGGCAATGAAACTGGGGCCATTTATGTTTATATATCGATCTATGCGTCTCTTATAATATTATGAATAACACAAGAAGCCTAGAGACGCCAAAAACACTGCATAAGAAGTTGATATAGATTATTAGTCATCAAACCATTTTACCAATACATCACACATATACATACATACATATACATGTATAGAGAGAGAGAAAGAGACCTTAGGGGAAGAAGAAGAAGAAGAAATGGGGAGGGAATGAAGCGGTGGGTGTTGAGGGTTTTTGATGAAAGAAAAAGGGAGAGAGAGAGAAGGTGAGGAAAAGCAAACGGGGTAGGATTAGGAAGTAGGAACACGTACTTTATCTTTAAATAAATTTGTTTTTTCATCAGCTTGATGCTTTTTTTCTTTTGTGAGTCTTCTTCTCTTTCACTCTCCAAAATTTTATGATAATTTATGTTATATATATTATGAGCTAATAATATTAGGTCTAGTAAGGGCAGTCCGTCTGTCTATTCACAATAATGTGAATCATCTTGTATTATTATTATTATTATTATGAAAAGATATAACTTATGTTCTAATACCAAGAAAACCATTGAGCTTGTATGAAATATTCAAAATAGTGCTTATGTTGGAAATCAGAAGAGGAAAGTCACTGTTTGATTGAATTAATGTGTTGTGTAAATCACAAGGAGTTTTTTGTACTTTTAGTCATGATAACCATCAACATTCAAACCTTGTTAAAATGATGTTGAAATCCTAAAAATATTTATAAGACATTAGGAAGCTTAGAATGCATAATCGAACAAGGTAATGATGTTTAAAATGATTCTTTTAACAAAGGTAGGTTTGGGTATACGATTAGACAAATTGTCTACTTATTCTAGCGGCCTATCTGTAGGGCCAATATTATATATTGTTTTTAGGATTGTATATGTCATTTTAGTTTGCTTTTAATCGGTTAACGTACTCGGTACGTTTATTTTGTAGGTTTATTATGTAAACTTTGGAGAAATTGAGACCCTATATAAAGAGTCACTTAACCCATTTCTTCAACACCAACCCTTTTCACAACTTCTTTGGAAATAAAGAAGTTTCTCTTTAACTTCTTCTCTCTTATCTTCAAGCAAATAAACTAAACAAAACTAAGATCTGAGATCCGAGTATCGTTGGTGATTTCCGCTAACCAACAATACGGATTGATCCGAGTCAAGTCTTGAGATCCATCTAGAGGACCTACAAGTGGTATAAGAGCTTTCGGCTCGACTTTTTGTGGTTTTCGGGTCAAACTTTTCGAATTTTGATCTTAGTTTTTGTTGAATTTGAGGTTGATTTCGTGTTATTTATCTCTTTTGGAGTCCCTTACACCTTGGAAATACACGGGAATCACCAAATCTAAGTTTTTAGTGTTTTAAGTTTTAGTGTCCGAGCTCAGATTCTGCTTAAAAACTTAGATCTAGGCCGATTTACTGATTTTTAGACTAAAGTCTTTTTGGAAGTTTAGGTGTTATATTCTCAAAAAAAAAAAAAATCACATCGGGTACTGTAGCGGGTCGCTTCCGAGGTACTGTAGCAATCGCATCGCCGAGGTACTGTAGCACTTCACACGGGGGGGTACTGTAGCAACTCGGCAATGTAGCAACTCATGCGAAAATAAAGGAATTTCGCATGCACTGTAGCAACTCATGCGAAACACTCTAGCAACTCATGCGAAACACTGTAGCGACTCGGCAATGTAACAACTCGGTACTGTAGCAAAAAAAAAAAAAACTTAATTTTTTTTTCTTTCCCTAAAAAAAGAAATGTCTTACGAACCTAAACTTGGAGGAAATCTGGATATGGGAGAAAGCCGAAAAATATTAAAAGGAGAATTTGATATGTTTACACACATTAAAGGAGAATCGGTTGTCTCTCTCATCAACAGATTTGAGTCACTCATCACCAAAATGAGTAGTGTCGGTATCATCATTGGTTTGTTTAAGATCAACATGAAGTTGTTGAATTCACTACCTTACATATGGAACATCAATGTGGTTACCATCAAAAGAACCACAAACCTGTATACCATGACACTTTTAGAGTTGGCTTCTACCATAAAGTCTTTTGAAATAATGGAAGATAAGCTTCAAATGAACAATCAGTCCAAAGAAAATAAAGTTGGGACAAGTAATAAAGTTGGGACAAGTGCTGCCGGTAAAAGTAGTCATGCATGTCCTATCATTCCCGACACATCACCAGCTGATGAGGTAAATCACAATCTTTGTTCTCAAGCATGCATCAACAAAGTCACATACTATAGATATCATCAAGACGAAGTTTTGAAAGAAAATGCAAAACTTCGTCAGTTAAATGCTGAATATGTAAAAGCTGACAAAATCTATGTTGAAAAGATTAAAACTCATCACGATGATGTTGCAAATCTTAAACTTAAAATCTTTCAAGAAGAGCACAATGTCATCTATTACAAGAACATAATTAACAATTTAAAAGATGAAATTGAAAAGTTAAAACTTGAAGTTTCTGACAAAAAGGAAAAAGAAAAGCAAGTTGAAAGATTTGAAGCATCATCTGAGAAATTAGATGATCTTATTAGAGGCCAGAGAAGTTCTAAAGTTAAAGCGGGGCTGGGGTATGATTACACTGCCGTAACACCACCATTCAATGATAACTACACTAGCTTGCCCCACTTTAGCTATAATACTTTTCCAGGCGAGGAAATGGAATATGGGGTTGGTAGAATACCAAAGCCTGTGAAATTTGTTCATGCTGCCTCTCAAACTGCGGCTCCAGTCTCATCATCTGATAAATTTGACATCAATGTGTCTTGTGTAGCGGGTGATGTAAATGGTGGTGAATGTGGGACGATTAACCTGGGTTGTAAGCTAAAAAAATAGTTAGAACCACGTTTTGAATCATGTGTGGATCTAACCAAAACTATTAACAATCCAGTTTGTAATAAAGTTTGTGAATCCATGTTGGGATGTTTAAAGTCAGGGTCAAATTATGTATTTTGTGAAAATTCAAGTGATGATAGTTGTACAAACGTTTGTAATGAAAATATGTTCTTCCTCTGACTCAGATTATGAAACCATTTGTGATGAAACTTTTGTTGAAAAATGTGTCAACGAAAGTAGGCCTGTTGAGGTGAACATATCAAGTTGTTCATCATCAAGTTGTGAGACTGAGGATAATTCAAGTAAAAGCAAAGTTTTTGAAAATGAAAAGGCAAGTACTTCATGTAAATATGTTCCAACAAATAAACTATCATTTTCTCAAACAACCAATCAATTTAGAAATCCTCAGCCATACAACTTCTGTGACAACAACTACTATGGTCATTATCAACAAAATTTTGTTGATCCATATTACACAAATGTGTTTTATAATCATGTTCTTTTCCAAGGATCACCTTTCCCACCACACCAACCACATTATAGTTCAGATGAGTTCTTTGGCACTCCCAGGAGAAAGTGTTGTTTTGTGTGTGGTCACTCTTCTCACCTTGCAAGCACTGGTTCAAGCAACAAATTGATATTCAAAGGCGGCTTAGTCAGTCCCCAAAAGGAGCTTTCAGTAGCCCTGATTCAAGGACTGATCAAGCTGATAGTGAACCCAGTGAAATGGATGTGAGATCCAAAGTTAATAAAGTAAAACACAAAAAGAAACCCTTTTGGAAATCCAAAAAGGATAAAATCAAAAAGGATCCTAAGACTGTAAAGTCTGAGGATTCACCAAAAATAGTTTCAAATCAAGGAACAAGTTTTTGCTTGGATTCCTAAGGACTGTTCTTCATCAAGTGAAGCTCCACCAAGAAATAAATGATTTTCAGGAATAAAATCAAGTTTGGTCGATTTACGGTTGACCTTCCCGGGACAAAAGTATCCCGGGAACCCATGTCTATTTGAACGCTTAGTGCATGTAGGGTCAATCAAGGAGGACTATCAATAGTATTAGGTACTTAGATAGTGATTGCACCCGGCATATGATGGGAGACGAACTCTTGCTATTTGATGTTAAACTATTTGATGGCGGATTCGAGTCTTTCATAAACGACATGGGAGGAAAAACTTCATGGAAGAGAAACCTTGTTTAAATGGTTCAACAACAACTTTTCGAGCGTTTCTCAAACCAACCTCGTCCAACTGCTTCTCTCACGTGATGGATCCAGCATCAGCTGTTGGATCTCGGTTTGAATCTCTTCAACTTTGTCATACAATGTGATAATGCTTGCTTAAGATAGTCCATCTGACAACAACTTTGCTGACCTTTTCACTAAAGCCATCGATCATGCCCGATTTGAATTTCTGGTCGAATCGCTCGGCATAATCAATTTTGATTAAAACAACCTATCTATCTTTTTGTATATAAAATTGTAAATATTTTTCAAATATATCACAATTTTAGAGGGAGAAAATGAGTTAAGTTTAACTCACCAAAAAGATTTTCAATTCATCTTAAGAAAAGCAAAAACAAATCATTTGATTTACCAAAAAGATTTTATATTACTTTTAAGAAAATCTAAAAGGAATTGTCCCGTTTAGAGGGAGCTTCTGCGTAGAGGGAGTCGGATAATTAAAATTTTCAAATTTTGAGAAATTGATCCGACCATTGGAAAATGATAGTACATTGATATGCAATGGTCCTAGCGCATGAAAAGAGTAGATCAAAAGTCTACAAAATCACTCATAGACGTGTAGATAGGCTTGACAAACAAGTAAGTGTCGGGTGATATAAACCTAAATTCTTGCCGGTACTTGTGGATATACGACTATGAAGCGGTTGCATGATTCCGTGAAGTCATATTGATGAATGCAGAAATGTAATTATACATGTCATACCTAAGCCTCTCTTTACCTGATTACAGTTGTCTTATGAAATAAGTGTCAATTTTAATTTTCATTTGAGTCAAGAAAAGCCTCATAGAAAGGCAAGAAAAAGGAAAACAAAAGAGTTAAGAAAAGAAAAAGAAAAACAGAAAAACAAAATTAAAAATCAGAAAAAGAGTTATTTAGGATTTTAACTTCTGCTTTATTTCTTCATTTATTTTGATTCAAGCCTTGGACTTTCTCTGTTTGTAGTCATACAAGATTTGATTGTTAAGGCCCTGAATCTTCTGTTTTATTTTTACTTTTCTAGATCGAGTCAAGTGTGCAAAGCACCAAGTATCAAGTGTACAATGTACAAATTGTCAAGTATGTTAATAAGAGTACTGTGATCAACTAAGAAAGGTTTAAGTCAAGTTGAGGTGATATGTCAACACAAAGTAAGCCTGAGATATGATGGAATCAATAACATGTCTGATTAAGTGGGGACCACATAAGCACCGTGCCTAATTGTACTTTAAACGTATCACTTTGGCATCAAAACACTTATCAGATTAAACAAATGGACGATATCTACAGTCGGTGATGAAATTGTGACATAATAATATCAAAATGAAAACGCGATCTAGGGCTTTGTAAATCAATATGATTCCATGTTGTGATCTTTCTCACAAAAATATTAAAATCGTTAGAAAATTCTGTAAATATTATTGATATATAATATTAATTTCATCTTTACTCCTATCTTTTATTGTTTATTTTGATTTTGTTTTATTTTAATTTCAACTTCAAAATATTATGTATATATTTTCATAATATTAAAATATATGAAAATGTCAAAAAGATTTTAAGTTTTTATTATGTTCGTACATATTTTATTACACCTTGTTTTATTCAAAATCATGTGTTTTGTTGTCAAGGTCGTTCATGCAATGTTTGTTGGAACATGGGACTTAAACAAATCATTTACAAGTTGAGAGATTGAAAATAAAATTTCAGGTTATTCTGCAAACACTTCAAACCAAGAGCTTGTTTTGAAAAGGAAAAATCTTCTTTGACCCTTGAGAGGGTCTGTGAACGAATCTTATTCGTTCTAAGTTTTGTGCAGGTGTAGATGGGCAGGTAGATTAAGATCAAGTCTGCTTGGAGTTGCAGATGCTGAAGCGCTTAAAAAAAGATGAGAACGTGAAAGTTGGTGGTTGAACCTAAAGATGAACTGATTGTGTCTGAAGACAAGGAATGAAACCAGCCGGCTCAAGAAAGTCAACAAGAGAAAATTAGATGTCGAGCCTCCCGCATCTGATGTTTTTAAAATTTGCTGTTGCCGATCCTTCCCAGAAAATAAGATTGAAGTTCAAGTCTATAAGACTGGAAAATAAAGAACTGTTCAAGATCCAATCTAGTTCAAGATCCTGAATCAAGAAAAGTACTAAGTTTCAAGAAATAAAGACGAAGCAAAGAACTTGACGAAGGTTCCTCGACATACTCAATCCTAGAGGGAGATTGTAGGGCCAATATTCTATATCGTTTTTAGGATTGTATATGTCGTTTTAGTTTGCTTTTAGTCGGTGTAGTACGTACTTGGTACATTTAGTTTGTACGTTTATTTTGTAAGTTTTGGAGAAATGGGGACCCTATAAAAGGTTACCTACCCATTTCTCCACAACACAACTCTTTCACAACTCAAGAGAAACAACTCTTGGAAATAAAAAGAATTTCTCTCTCTCTATCTTCTTCTTCTTTCTTTCAAGCAAATAAACCAAACAAACTAAGATCCGAGATCCGAGTGTCGTTGGTGATTGCCGCTAACCAACAACACGGATTGATCCAAGTCAAGTCTTGAGATCCATCTAGAGGACTTACACTATCTAAAGACTATCTTAGACAAGGTTATGTTTAAAAGGTTGGACGGCCCATTAAACATTTTGACAAACAGTCTACTCTTGTGACGGCCCTTCTAAAGACAAATGATCCGTCTAAAGTTATGAAAGCCCGTCTAAAGCTTAATTTGGTCAAAAAGTCAAACCAGAGGCTTACGGACTATCTAATCATGTGATGGTCTGTCTGAAGACAATTTTTATTATTTAAAACGAAATTAAGTTCAAAATATGATAACCAAACTTAATGCTTTTAAGCAAGGTTTGAAACGATAAAACTAGGCCCGGTAAGATTTGTAACTAGATCCTACTGCGATCTATATATAAACCTATCATATTAGGTACAAAATAATCAAGAAATTGGAAGGACCAAGGTTATCAGAAAATAGATAAGGTAAGTACGCTTTACATACCTTTAAAACTCTTTTTAAACAAATGAATACATGATCCATAATTAACAAGTAGTTTTGTAAAGTAAACGAAATGGTAGTTAATTCCTTGTATATGTAAAGTAATTCTTTAATCATACAGTTTCCGTTGCTTAATAAACTTTGATAAAATGATAAAAGTGGTAACTACTATTGGTCATACATCCAGGCCCTTGAGGTGGGTGTGACATCAAGTCTAGTAATTGTTAAATACATGAGACTACCGGTTAAGCTTTCGTAGAGTGTGACTGATCAACATCTTAGTGATTTTAGTAAGTTTAGTTCCATATTCCACTGGCGTAGAAGCAGATGAAAAATCGATAAGATTAAACCGTTCAAATAAACTTGTAGCATACTTCTCATGTGAAATGAGTATCCCCATTATGTATATCTAATTTCTTTACCCAAAAAATAAGGTAAAGTCCCCAAATCTGTCCTTTCAAATTCCTTGTGCTTTGACTGTTCAAATGTCATTAGTTCTCAGTGTGAGTTACTACAATGATGAGATCCTCAACGTACAAAAATACAAATAACATAGTATTATCTTGATGTTCAAAAGTGAACTTATGAAGATCAACAAAACAAATGTCTACTCTCCCATACCAAGCCCAGAGAGCTTGTTTTAGGTCATATAATGCGTTTTTTAGCAAACAAATCATGTTTGGCTGATTATTATAAACTTGCTTCCAATAACTATTTAAAAAAAACAAATTTAACACTCATTTGGTGAAGTTTTTCCATCAATATTGCACAACAAGAGTAATAATTCAATGACCTCTTTCAAGACGAATGACATGAGCAAATACTTCTTGATAATTTATCCTAAATTTTTTATAGTATAACCCGGCCATAACTATTATTTTGGTTTTATACTTAGCTACGTATAGATCCACTTTGTACCAATACGTTTATGATGGGAAGGTAAATTAACCAACTCCCGTGCCTTGTTTTTGACAATCCATTTCACTCTCCATTGCCCCCCTTCAAATTTTTTTTATCCATAGAAGCTTCCATGACAGGGTCTGATGATGATCTACAGAGGACGAAATATGCTTTATCCTTTTGTTTCCATGTATTTCAAGACTTCAATGGTTTAGTATTCAAGGGTTTTGTATTTTGGTATAAATCACTAATATTGCTTCTTTGGCGCAGTGGTGCACCATAATCACCTGTTTTGTTCTCTGAAGCCTAGTACGTAGTGCTATTTTTGGTTAAATGCTCCTTCGTTTCATTATCATTTTGTAGCACATGACCCGACATTTTAGAGGATGATGCGTCTAACTCATTAAGAGACTCAGTGATAGACTCTGCATTTCTTGATACTTGGGATTTGTCTTTAGGAATAACAAACGGTGTCTCATTCGAAGATGACTTATCGACTAATAATAATTCTTTTAGCCTTGTTTTGTTCACTATAACAACAAAAATATTTTTTCAGACTTATCTTCTAGTTTACTTCATTTTTGGTGAGGTGCATGAGCATATGCATACATCCAAAAAAAATTAAATGACTTGTATGTCTGCCTTTATGTACTCCACAATTCTTGAGGAGTTTGTGTTTGCAATTCCTTGGAAGAGCTTCGGTTAATTAAATATGTTACACATGCTATTGCCTCAACCCAATATTGATTAGGTAACTGTTAATCTTTTAGCATACTTTGACTAAGTTCTACAAAGTTCGATTCTTATTCTTGACCACTCCATTTTGCCTAGTGAATTATTAATGACTTGTACCCTGTTCATATCGTGTCATTGTGCATTTATAAGGTTGTTTCTCTCTTACGTGATTTAGAATTCTAGTATTATGGTAGACAAATGTATAAATTTAAAATCGGAATTAAAAAGTGTGTGAATTACTTGTTATAGAATAAAGAAATACTAACTGAATTGATCAAAGTTATAATTTTAATACCTTAATTAATTAATATAAATAAAAGTTTGCTACTCGAATAAAAGTTTATGATAAGGTTTATATTGTTATATTTGTTGAAAAAGCTTTTTGAAATAAATTTGTTACGTTTTTAAAATACTAAAATGTGACATGCGAATTGATGTGTAGTTTAGTGAAATACAGGATCTAGTTAATAACTTAAAATCTGGAAAAGAGAGTGGGTCCAGGCTTTTGCCACGTGAAGTGGGGAGGGTATCCGACGTGTCATAGCAGGAAGAGTTGCTGGGGTTTGATTGGGGACCCACTTGGTCTTGTGTTTCTTTTCCTTTCCCTGAATCCATCTTTTTGTGCTTTTCTTCTTTTTTGAGTTTTATGTTTTCTTCTCAAACCTGTATTCCTAGCCTCACCACCACTGTATGTATATATGTACACTGTATACACATATTCTAATATATATATGTAATATTCCATAAACAAGACTCAAGTTATCTAGTTTTGGTTTTGGCAACAAAATATACTTTGATTTTCAACCTGTACGTATCAATTTATACATGTCAAAAGTAGCACATCAGGAGAAGACAAATAGAATCGGCTAAGATCACTATCATACAAAAAAACCCAAAAGGATAATGTGATCTAGAAAAACAACCAATCAAAATAATACATATATAAAAAGCTAAATCTAACCAGCTAATTTAAAAGAGAGTAATAAATCTAGCCAGCAAGATGAAAATGTGAGCTAATTAAGTTAGCCGGCGTCTATAAAGAGGGGGCAAATTTACACATGTATTGATTTGAATGGTTTTTTGTGAACCTCGTAGTATATTTAAAGTTCTTTTGTATCATGTTAAATCCTAGCCTCTTAGCCTGCTGATCCTGGGTGTGTTTCATAAGAGGCAATGGAATGAGGTGGAATGGAATGAATGAGAGGATGGAATTGACAAGGAAACGAAATTGATCATTACCATTCATTGTATGTCTTATTTGGTTAACTTGTGTGAATTAAGTAAATTATTACCTTATGTTGTTTGTTAGTAAAAAAGACCACCAAAGAATGAAATACAAATGACGAAAATACACAGCTCAAAATAAAGAAAATTTACAAAATAAAATTGTCAATGGCGACAGTGGTGGTGGTTAGGCGGGGACGGTGGTGATGGTGGCCAGGCGTTGGTGATGGCAACGGTGGTGGTACGGCGGTGATGGTGCCGTTGGCGGTCAAGTGGTACTGGTGGTAGTCAGGTGGTTGTAGCGATGGCGGCAACGGTAGTTGGGTGGTGGAGGTTGCGGTGGTAGTCAGGTGGTGGTGAAGGCGGCGGCAGTGGTGGTGGTGGCAGTAGTCAGGTGATGGTGGTGGTGCTGGAAACCCGTGGAAGTCAGGTGTTGGTGGTGGTGGTTGTGGTAGCGGTAGCAATCAGGTGGTGGTGGCAGCGGTGGCAGTTAGGTGGTGGTGGGTGTGGTGGCAGTGGTCAGGCGGTGGTGGTGGTGGTGATGGTGGAAATGGCAACAGTCAGGTGGTGGCAATGGTCGTCGGGTTGTGGTGGTGGTTGTTGTCACATGGTGTTTTCTATTAAGTATGGTGAAAGGGGATTAAAATGGAAAAAAGGAGGAGGGTAGGATAGAATGGTTTTGATTGAATGATCTACATGATTGATTTCATTTCATGTTGATCAACCAAACACCATTTTTTTAGACCCTCACAATGATGTATTCTGTTTTCTTCACTCTCATTCTTTCATACCAAACGTTACCCATGATTGACTCCAATTATCAAGTCAATTTTTAAAATGCTTAAAAATCAAACTCTATTTTGTGAAGTTTGATGGTCAAGATGGTCAAACAAACTGTTTTGATAATTTTGTCTTTGGTTTTCATATATGCTAATCTTTTATAATGAAACTTCTATATAGCTACTCATATAATTAAACTTTTTAAACCATACTCGATGTAAAATAGTTACACGTTTCCATATGTGTCTCATTCCAGAAATAAAATGACGCTTAGCTTAAAAGGATAAATCTATTGAGATTTTGCCCTTGATCGTGCAATATTCATCAGGAAGTCCAATAAAAGTTTTGTGGACACATAATATTGTTTGGTTGGTTTAGTCTGTCTCTGATCATGTAAATTTCATGAGAAGCGTTAGAAAAATATGTGATATTTACCAGGAAGCTGTAAAATATGATTTTTCGTTTTTCAAACATGTAGGAAAGCGTAATATTAACAACTTATTAAATGTTTATCTTAGGGAAAACATGAATTAAAAGGAACATGTGTGAACATGCATGTAACGTAGTAACATGAACAAGAATACCAAGTTATTATAATGCGTTTCATATTACATTAATTAATTTAAAGTTGAATGATGATTATGTCTGCAATGATATTTGGCTTGATAAAAAGCATATATATTTCAATAAAATAATTATAGATTATCAGGGTTCTTTTTCAAAATGCAAAAGTTTATAATATATTTTGGTACAAACAACGTAAAATAGAAGATGGTATATTTTAAAGGCAATAAGAAACAAATTTTTTTTTATTGATAGAAATGCCGAAAGGTGGTCGGCCCAATGTCTCTTTTCGGTCTAGAAAATAACCACTTGAATCTTTGCCCAAAGAACAGAATAAAGATGGTATTTCCAAAATAATTTATTTATCTATAATATATATAAACGAAAACCCAAAAATCCTATGTGTCGCGATGTGGTCGCTCTCTTCTTTTATGGAAGCTACCAAATTTCTTGATTTTTAAATGGAGGTCTCTCATTGATTTAACCCAAATTCACGGGTATGGGTCTTACCAAAACCAAATAGCTCTTAAATGGGTTATAACATCTCTAAATTAAAAGTTAATCTTACCAATTATTTGATATGAAAATCCTACAAAATAGAAATATACTAAAATTTAATATCCAATTTATAAAGAAAAAGATACTATTTATAATTAATAAACAATTTTATAGTAAAAAATATAAGCGGGTCATGGGTCTCCAAATCCAGATAGCTTTTAAACGGGTTATAACATATCATTTATTTATGAAATCCTTTCATCATCAAACCCTAAGTATATTATTAACTTTTTACAATAAAGAAAATTAAAATCCAAAAAATAAATATTAAAAAACGAAAAATGTAAAACAACCATTCTCTCAAGCCATCAGATTACTTTATTTGTAAATGAATGCTTCTCACGCATTTAACACGAATTCATGGGTAAAGGTCTCACCAAACCCAGATAGCTTTTAAATGGGTTATAATATTTCATTATATTAAAAAATAATCTCATCAAATATTTGGTATGAAAATCCTATAAAATAGGAATATACTAAAAATTAATATCCTATTTTATTTTAAAAAAAGATATTATTTATAATTAAGAAACAATTTTGTAATAAAGAAAATAAGTGGGTAATGGTTATCACCAAACCCAGATAGCTTTTAAACCGGATTATAACATATCATTAATTTGTGAAACAATTTCATCATCAAACCTCAAGTATAATTATTAACTTTCTTACAATAAATAATATTAAAATCCAAAATACACATATATAAATATTGAAAACGAATAATGTAAAACAACCCCCGTAATACGGGGGGGACAAAATCTAGTAATATATATAAACAAAAGTCTTTAAAAGCTTTCGAGTTGCTGTATAAATTTTCTCAAGCCAACAGACTGCTTTATTTGTAAATGGAAACTTCTCATGCATTTGACCCGAATTCACGGGTATGGGTATCACCAAACCCAGATAGCTCTTAAACGGGTTATAACATCTCATTAAATTAAAAATTAATCTTACCAAATATTTGATGTGAAAATCCTATAAAATAGGGATATAGTAAAAATTAATATCATATTTTAAAAAAACGATATTATTTATAATTAAGAAACAATTTTATAGTAAAACAATTTTATAGTTAAAAAAATAGGCGGGTCTTGGGTCACCAAATCCAGATAGCTTTTAAATGGGTTATAACATATCATTTATTTGTGAAACCTTTCATCATTAAACCCTAATGAGGTGTTTGGGATTCCTTATTTTTTCCATCTTGTAACTTATTAACTTTTATAAGTTAAAAAGGTGTTGGGTAATGTGTCTTTTTTAAATTTTTAAAGAAGAAAAAAGGAGGTTTTGATAAGTTTGAAGGGAGTAACTTATCAAAATCAACTTATATAAGTCAAAAGGAGATGCAAATAAGGAATCCAAAACATGTCCTAAGTATATTATTAACTTTCTTAAAATAAAAAAATTTAGGAAAATTGGAAATAAATAATCCCACCGTTTGTGTATTCGCCGATAATAATCCCACCTTTAAAAATCACTAGCAACGGTCCCACCTTTCAACTATTTTTGTCTCAATGGTCCTCCGTTAAAAAGTACTTAATGTCGTTATGTTTTTTCCCTAGTTTCAAACCAATGTTTTAGGGCTTTTGATCGGAAGAACGACACGAGTAGATTGATGTAAAACTTATCTCGAAATGGTGATTCAAATGGCTTGATTTTTGTTAATTGGGAAATTCAAGCACCCGAATTGAAACATTGTTTCATCGTTTGGATCACCATTTCAAAATAAGTTTTACATTGGTCTACTCATATCCTTCTTCCGATCAAAAGCTCTAAAACATCGATTTGAAACTAGGAAAATACTTATCGACGTTAAGTATTTTTTAACGAAGGACCATTGTGAGAAAAATAGTTGAAAGGTGAGACCATTGGTAGTTATTTTAAAGGTGGGATTATTATTGGCCAATACACAAAAGGTGGGATTATTTATTTCCAATTTTCCAAAAATTTAAAATCTAAAAGCAAATATTAAAAAACAAAAAATGTAAAACAACCTCCGTAATACAAAGGGATAAAACCTAGTTAAAAGTTATAAAACAGAGTTATATAACTATAAGTCTACTTTAAGAAGATAAATATGATTAAAGAGATCAGGACCCTATATATATACAAAGAAATTATACTTGTATTTTACAAATCAAAGTTTAATACTCGAGTATGTATACATCCTTGTATAAGTAATGTTGCTTTTTAAAATTCTAGTGTGTTGCTAAAACTTTTTTTTTAAATATATAAAATGCCACATTTTAGAAAAAAAAAAAAACAAAATGATTTCTCGTTCTCAAATATTGTTTATTAAGAGAACAGTTTAAAAACTGTTTACAATCGCTAAAGTATTCTAATGTTTTCGAAATCTGTTAAAAATTATGTTTAAGGTTTCGATTCCATTTTAAAATATGATATTAATCATGAACAGTGTTCTTCGTGTTCATAAAGCTACACATAATTTTCATCCTAATTTTGATGAAAAATCACATAATTTTGTGATTAATTAAGTTTATTTAAATTTTGGGATAGATTAATATTTTATTCTGTTTCCTTAAATTGTGTATCTTTATCTTCAAGTTTGATTAAAAAATAATTATTTTATTTTATAAAAACGAATAAAGTACTTGGATATATCTAAAACAAATATTTATATTATTTTCACAATTAATTAACAGAATAAAATACCAAAACTATAGTTTTCAAGTCTAGTCGTTTAAAAGTTCACAGATGACATATTTAATCAATTTACGGGTTAAACCTGAAAACCCACTAAAACCAGAACCCCAAAATGCCGAAAACTCACTAATAACGGAATAAACATTTTCCCAAAAACCCACTAAAAGCCGGAAACTGGTCATTCCCGGGAACCCAAAATTCGATAAGGGTACTTATATATAGGATGTACCAGCAGCGTATCCACCATGTCCTTATCTTCTCAACATTTGTACCGTTACTCAAACTACTATCGGTTCTAGATTATGACACACAATTGTACGTATTATGATTTTCATGCGAGGACTTGGATAATTTTATTCGCTACCATAATTACTCTTATCGTCGGATGGTCCGCATAATCCGTTCCATCATGTGAGTAATAAAACATTGAAAACAAAATTTTTAAGAGAAAGCAAATGTTTAGATAATAAAAATTCAAAACAGAATTAATAAATGTTCGAGTTGGATTGAGAAAACCGTGTAATTTTTAAAACACTTTTTGCTTATAGAGGTAAAATTTTGAAAATTGAAAGGAAACAAATTTTGTGAAACAGATGTTATTATCAATCGAGATTAAGAAAATAAGATAGAGATACAAGATTCTAATAAATTAATTTTGATATAAGAAACTTTATTCGTGAGATGAAACGCTTAAAATAATTTAAATTGAAGTCATTCAATATCACAAATAACTAAAGAGTCGATACAATGCATAAACGAAAAAGATAAAATAACTTAAGATATGAATAACGAAGGCAACAAGAGTCTTCAGGGTCTTCAAGGAACTTCCATAACTGAAGCAGTCGAGGTGGATGGATTTGGAATAGTTAGAGTAGGTTGAGATCGAAAGGATGACACTAGTGAGGTTTGAGTGGCGTAAGCTTCGTAGACTTGCGCGTGCGGGTACGGGCTTAATTCGAGCTAAGTAAGAAGGATCTTGATTGATGGGAAGAGCTTGGAGAACGTAAGACTGATGGGTTTGGATTTGATAAGCATTGGTAGTGTAGCAGGGTGTAGTCCTAGTTTGAGCTTGGTGAACATGGATTAGTTGATGTCACATTTTGCGACGATGACTAGGATCTCAACAATGGTAGCAAGTACGGGTCTTAGGAACACTGGTTTGAGCATATGGGGTAGTAGTGGTCCTAGGGTAGGTTGAACAAATCGTTGTGGGGCAGCTTGAGTACCGGGCGGTACACGGAAAGTGTTAGCAAGGTGACCATAACGATTACAGTTGATGCATAAACGACATGGAGATTGAGGCGGGTGGTGGTAGTTACAAATAGAGCGTAACGGGAAAGGTCCGAAATAGGGTTTCTTGTTAGGAGTATTTTGGTTAGAGGGTTGAGGGTTGGTTTGGTTAGCAGCATAGTTTTGGTGGTTGGATTTACATTTGTGGTGCGAAATAGATGAACAACGTTGATCACGATGATGAATTCTTAGGGAAGACATTCTATGAGGACCAAAGATAAAACTTTACGAGATGATGGGTAAGTTGTATAAATGAGTCAATATGAGATAATGGGGAAATGTGATAAAATCGTGCCAGTGATGACTCGAGGACGAGTTGAGATTTAAAATAATGTGAATAATTGTTGAGATATTTAATTTAATAAATAATGTTTATAAAAATTTCAAAAGTAAAATGTTATTGGGTTGGGCTTTCCATGGGCTTCCAATGGTAGCTCAAGAACCCAATTTAAAACAAAACATATTCAATGAGTTGGCCTCCCATGAGCTTTTCATGACAATTTGAATGACCCAACTAAATAAAGCAACATAAATTTTGTGAATTGGGCCTCCCATTAGTGTTCCATGGCAATTTATTAGCCCAATTAATATAACGAATAACAAACAATTGAGTTGGTCAGCCCATAAGCGTTTACATGGCATTTACCTAACCCAACTAATTAACGAATTATCAAATCAATAGAGTTGGTCGGACCATGAGCGTTACATGGCATTTAACCGACCCAACTAAATATCGAAAATATCGAATCCAAATATAAGTAGTTGGAGTATCTCGGGAACCACCCCGGATGATACATTCCAACCAAAAATCAAATTGAAAACGGGTTGAGAAATGGATAGTTGGAGTGCCCATGGATTTACATGGATTTTTCACCCAACTAAGCATTTTAAAGTAATTAAAAAACATAATTTTGGAAAATTTCCTGAATTTAGCCACGAACCACCGTGAATTCGTTTTTATAAAAGGAGTGCAACTGTTTAGCCGGTTACGTTTACCACTTAGAGTTACGGTCGTATGACATTTGTCATACTCTCATACCCTAAGGAGAGTGAGTAAAAACAAAACACGAGAATTCTTAAGAAATTTCCCAAAATAAAAGGCAATCTACTAAAAATAAGAGGGTTTAAAAATATTTTGAAAGTGAGGCATAACCTCAGAATTTGTATGTGTGTGCACAACAGATAAAATATAAATTAAATAATTAACCTATATAAGCTGTAAACAATTTAAATAGCACATAAAGCAATTCAGATAAGCACGTATAGGGTCCTAACATATGTCTAGGACAATTTCTAACAACCTATCTTAAAACCTTCGGCTCTGATATCAATCTGTCACACCCTAACCTAAGGCGGAAATGTCGGGACGTATATGCTCACGCCCCGGTATTTCCACCTTAGGTTGGGGTGTGACATCGAGAACTAAGGTTTTTCCAGAAACTTAAAATCATTAACCCTAAACATTTTTTGCTATTAACTAATTAAATGTTCTATAAATACTTAAATATCATAATCTTTTATAAAACTTAAAAGGCTTATCGTGAATGAATTTTTGATGTATCATTTCTGCCAAAAGGTGATGTATTATATCTACCCTGTCATTCAAGTTTAACTAAAGCTTTTGTTAGTTTTGCCTAATATGATCCAAATATCTCACTTATGCATAAAGGTGATGTGTTGCATTTATATCTAGCAAAACTAGTCCATGCATAATTAAAATAATTATGTCACTTCTGTCCAAAGGTGATGTGTTATAATTGTTTTGCACATAAACTTAAATAAATTTTAATTCTACCCAAAGGTGATTTATTTTTTTTAGTCAGAACGTTTAATTATAGTCTATTAATTTGATAATACCTAGACATATCACATCTTCAATAAAATATAATGGTCCTCACATTAATGATCCTTCATTAATCTAATGATCATAAGTGTTAATATGTCTTACTTTAATATCCTATAGCATTAATCACTATAATTGTCACATCCCCCGATCCCTATACCCCGGGAGGGAAGCCGTGAACATCGAGTGGTAGTATCGTTGTTTATTAAAATAATTTTCAGCGAAATATTTCATCAAGGCCGTAATTATGAAAAATAATCAGAGTTTATAAAAACACCAGAATTCTTATTTCATAAATTGGGAATAAAACCCATTTTTATAAAAATATAAGTTTTATAGGGATAAACCCTAATTTACAAAACACATTTCTTTATTTTGGTGGCAAGCCACTTATTTAAGCTAAAAGCCCGCATGCATCATTCCTTTGTCTCTAACAAGTCACCTAAAATATGCTTAAAATATTTTATTTGCAAGAAATAATGGTGAGTACATTCATCTGTAAATGACACATTTTACAGTTACAACATTAAGATATTTTTATATCTGTCTGTTTACAAATTACCGAAAGGTACTTGTCACTCGACCGTATCTATGACTGTGGTCATATTACTTATTGGCTAACACTTGTCCAACAAGTAGCGTGTAATAGCCCAGTAGACAAGCCTGGTATACAAAACCCACCCCACAAAATCAGTAATAACAATTCCGTAAGTCTACAGAGACTTAATCACTATAACTTAATTAAAAGACTTTGAAAATATTTTAAAAACATTTGGACTATTTGCCATGAGTTTAGTAGGTTTAGAAAAGCATCATGACAGTATTGAAAAAATTAGTTGTCACACAAAAATAAGAGTTGTACAAAAACTCAAATGTTTCACCTTGAAAATTTACAATTAAAGAGCTTCCTTATATAAAGCACCTAGGTTAAACACAATGTAGCATATCTAGACTAGTATAAACCCAATAATCATAACGATAATCATGAGATTAGAAACTTTACACGATGGCACAATGTCTTACCTTGTTCGGGCAGAGCCTTTGGATTCGCGTATAAAAGTTTCTTTCGATCGGAGAGAGTATTGTTACGACTACTCGGGTATTATACCAATACCTTACATAAGAAATTTTGAGAGAGTAAAGATTTTTGGATGAAGAACTAAGGGCTGATTTACTTCCCTTTTATATCTGATTTCAAGGTCGGTCGCGTATCGCGACGGCCTTAAAATAAGGTCATCGCGTATCTCGATGATACCTATATGGTTGCTGAGTCAACCCTAGATAGGTGCGTGGCATGCCACGTGTATCGTCAACATAACCTCTACGTCGCATATCGCGATGGGTTACCTAAGGTTCCATCGCGTAGCGCGACAGCCGCAAAAGTTTTCTAAATAATTACACGTCATCGCGTATCGTGATGAGACTAATCTAAATTCGCCATGTATCGCGATGGGATGATATTTTAATTTTTCCACAATAATACTAAGGTGGCCCTTAAGCAGCGACACGAGCGTGCGAAGTACAAAGTGCGTCATCAAAGCGTCACATGCACGTCGGGTGCTTAACACCCTTCGTAGGACTACTGGGTGTGATTTGTTATATAAGAATATTATCATATAAGCTTTCTTTCTTATAAAGAGTTTACAAGTATTGTAATCTGATCGATGTCGAAAGGTCAATCAAAAACATTAATAAAATACCTTTACTAGCAAGGGCAAGTAAGGTATCGAATCCACAGGGAATCATTGGAAAGTGCTAATCAAGTTCAATACTTAGTAATAATTATGTTAAGCGGACAGACGATGTCAAGCAAGTTGAAAATTAATTTGGTTGTAAAACAATTTAAGAAAACAGTGACTACACTTCAGGTTCAGGTAATGCAATGAACCGATTGATGATAATTTATACCAATTGGGAAATCACATAGACATGATTCGTTTATTAGAATAGATAAATGATTACTAGACACAATAGTTTGGTTATGATGATTCACAGAACTTAATCCGAAGAATTGACACAACTGAACACGGTCTATCTAATTACCAGTTCATTAATACAAAACTAAGCATCTATCAATGATTAATGGTAACGGTTCAATGACCAAAAGAACTTAATCCTAAATGTTGATGAACACAAACAAGATAATTGATGATAAACAAAAGTCCCAAAAACACAACTGTTTAATCAGTTCCAATAAACATATAGATTCAATCAACCAAAAGATTATTCAAACTAAATCCCAATACATGTAATGTTCATAAAAATAATCAGTTCATATGCAAACCCTACACCTGAAGTGTTAACGAGTGGTTTAGCCTTGCCTCTTCATCATAATTTGGTCGATTATGGATTGGAATGATGAAACCATGGATGATTATGATGATTGGTAGGTGTTAGAATGGCGAAGAATGGCCCCAAAATCGCCCAAATATGTTAGGGTATGAAGCATAGCCGTCCTAGGGTTGAACCGGGCTTAAATATGGAAGAAAATACCAAAAAATCGTGTTTTTCCGCCTAGGCGACCGTAGCCTACGGTCTCCCCACCGTAAGCTACGGTGGTGACCGTAGCCTACAGTCATCAGTCACTGCTTTACGGTAACAGCCCTCTGCACTGTTTTGCCCATAACTTCTTCGTTATAGCTCCGTTTTACGCACCGTTTTCAGCCACGTCTTCGTCTTCAAATTCTCTATCATTTCATGAAATAAAATCTTCATTTCCACTCCATCTCATCTGCTCCAATTTAGCTCCTTTAAGCTCCGCTCACCTGAAAACGTAAAACCACTCAAAGTAATCGTGTCCAAAACATATAAACACATAAAATAAACGATATAACTTACTTAACACACATGACTTCACCCACACATCACATTCCCACACTTATCCTTTTTCGTCTCGAAAAAGATGTACAATGAAATCAGAACCGGAAACTGTTTTTTTTTCTAAATAATTAAATTATATTTTGAATATCAACAAATAACACAAAAACCGCGATTGCCGATATTGCTATCCATTTAAACCCATGCCCTAATACTTACCGGGACAAATAAGGCGTGACAATTTCATTAGTTTATACGATTAAATGGAACCCACACATCAAAGCGTTGAAGCCGCCTTACCATGCTTCATTATGGTTTTACCAAGCCAGACCACCCCAAATTGACTTAAACCTTAAAGCTAGATGATCAAAACTATGCACAACCATGTGTACCACTTTAAGCCCATATGTAATAGCTAAAACAATCATGGATATTTTATCAAACCAAAACCTAAACTTAAGCATCAAAGTCTACCAGAATGGCCATTAGATACGATTAAGGTACAATTATGTAACTAACTAGTAAATAGCCCCCACCACATGGTATACCCCCGTTATCAAGCAACACCCCAAAGTCCATCACCATAGGTGAGTATGCATGAATTCATCTGTAGGGCTTACATATGATGTGTCCCATGTGGTCCGCTTCTTAATTGTAATGAAACGCGAGCACGGGGACCCCATATGACTAACAGCGTGGATGATCAAGTCAGTAGTGTAATTGTACTTTAAAAGCACGTAATGATCATGTTTAATGACTTATATTTAGCAGATAAACTGCGTGTTTGCTCTTTGAGCTCTTTTAATATTCATAAATCCACTTAGGAGATATGAATACCCAGATAATATACCGCATAAAGACCCATGGTCTTCGAACCCTAGAGCATCCCATCAATACAGGATTTAAGGTTATAAAACCATACACTTATGAAGCATTAACCACTTAAACTAGAAGCATTTTCGTTATGTTTATATCACAAGCCATCTAGCATACTCTAACGTTAAGCCTATACAAGCATCGTTCAATAGTCTATTCATATTTTAAAATTTTCTTTTGGTGATCAAATCTAACAAAAAGGCTTGAGTATGGCCCGACCTTTCATCCCAGTCCTTACACAGGCTTAGCTAAACAAACAAAACCCGAAAAAATTTTTTCACCAAGATCAAGCAATTAGAGGTTCAATTATGTCAACAACCAAACCGTCCTTTAATTCTTAAGGCTGAGCCTACCGGCACATCTCAAGTTAAGTGTGTTACTGTTCTATTATTATTATTATTATTTATTTTGCTTATTTTTATTTTTAAATTTCTTATTTGATTTTTTATTTATTATTTATTATTATTATTATTATTATTTTATATTTTTGACAAACAGTTCCAGTTTTTCTAGCATCTTCCATTGTGTGTAAAAATTTTAAATTCGGGACATTTTTAGCATTTTTCACTTTTTCAATTCCAATCACGCATCCCCACACTTAAACTTTACATTCTCCCCAATGTAATTTACTGTTAAAAATTGAGTGTAGTACACGAGAACTTTAAAAAATTAACAACCAAAGTAAAGGAAAGAGACATATGCACCTAATTCGAATCTCTCTTGTCAAACGGGTCCGGCTGATAAGTACTGTTGCAAACTTGATCCGAACTCCTTGAACTTTGATGTTACACTATATGCTCCACCGAATCTTGACTAGACCACCATGAACTTCCCCACACTTAGGATTTAGTATGACTGCTAAACACAAACAAAAAGTAACATGCAAAAGGAAAAATAAAAATAAAGAAAAACAAAACAAAATAAAATAAAAGGTCGGGTTGCCTCCCGGTCAGCGCTAAGTTTTTGTTAAGGTCTTCAGCTGGACCGTTACCAGATTTGGTGATTACGGTGGTTTGATGGAACATTTACCTACCGAATTTCCCAAGTAAGCTCGGTAATTAGCACGCCTCTGCTTTGCTTCCTCTGACATGTTCAACATATCCAATGAACCAATACTGGTGTGAACTCACGTTTGCCCTTTGAATTTCCCACATATGCCCGATACTTAACACATCTAGCCCGAGAACCGTTCCTTATCTTCGAAGCATCAAATGTTGATCGGGGGGCGAATCGAGCATTTTCCCATCGAGTTCCCCATGTATGCCCGGTAGTTGAGGTGTTGTGTCCACACCTTCTTCCTTGTGACTGACACATATATAGAACCAATATGGGCCCATTTCTTGCTATTCTGCCCACTATCCTTCATCTCCACCTTCCTCTTCTTCGAGTTCAAACCAACATACCCAACTTTATGAATTTGGGGAATATGTAACCGGGGATTATCAGAAAAAGTTAGGACTATTTTAGTGTTTGATTCTTTGAAAGGTACTTTGTCTTCAACTAGGTCCACACATTCAACAGTATACTCCAAAGGGTCTAAACCCTCTCCCTCAAAATCTTTATCAGCAACCACAACCGACGCATTCATTGGTTCTTTGGTAACTAAAGGAATTTTTGTGGTATTATTCTCCACAACCACCTCCTCAAATTCATTCTCTGAAAAATCAAAAGCCTCTTCTATCACTCCCTCATCAACCATAACACCACTAGCCAACATCTCTCGTTCTCGTTTAATTTGGGCCACCTCTTCTAATAGTTGACTCATCAGTTCATATTGGGTAGCATTAGACATTTCTTGAAGCTCTAACCTTTCATTTATAGCCTTATTGTGAGCTTCTTGATCTCTCTTCATTTCCTTTAGAAAATCCATAACATCTTTAATAGACTCTTCATTGTTACCCAAGGAGTCTTCTTAATCTTGCTGATAATTCCTTTGATAAGTATCATCATGATTATAATATAGAGGGACTTCTTCGTATATCGGTTGGGGGTACTCATCACAATAGTAGTCTTCCTCCTCTCGGTTACAAAAGTTGGCGTCTCAGGTCCATCACGATCATACTCACTTGACTCATAGTAGCTTTGAGGGTTGTATGAAGGTGGCTCATGGTATGGAAATGAATGGTACGGATCAGCATCTTCCACGAACTCATATCCCTCATGTGGGTTATAAACCCAACTCCCTGTCATTGTGAGTTACCTACACACATGAAACACAAAGATATCAAGCGTAAAATCAAACAAATAAAACTAAAAACAAAAACAAACTAAAAAAACAAAACAAAACACTAAACTAGCACTTTGTGTGTTGATTCCCCGGCAATGACGCCATTTTGATCGATGTCGAAAGGTCAATCAAAAACATTTATAAAATACCTTTACTAGCAAGGGCAACTAAGGTGTCGAATCCACAGGGAATCAGTGGAAAGTGCTAATCAAGTTCAATACTTAGTAATAATTATGTTAAGCGGACAGACGATGTCAAGCAAGTTGAAAATTAATTTGGTTGTAAAACAATTTAAGAAAACAGTGACTACACTTCAGGTTCAGGTAATGCAATTAACTGATTGATGATAATTTATACCAATTGGGAAATCACATAGACATGATTCGTTTATTAGAATAGATAAATGATTACTAGACACAATAGTTTGGTTATGATGATTCACAGAACTTAATCCGAAGAATTGACACAACTGAACATGGTCTATCTAATTACCAGTTCATTAATACAAAACTAAGAATCTATCAATGATTAATGGTAACGGTTCAATGACCAAAAGAACTTAATCCTAAATGTTGATGAACACAAACCAGATAATTGATGATAAACAAAAGTCCCAAAAAACACAACTGTTTAATCAGTTCCAATAAACATATAGATTCAATCGACCAAAATATTAATCAAACTAAATCCCAATACATGTAATGTTCATAAAAATAATCAGTTCATATGCAAACCTTACACCTGAAGTGGTCACGAGTGGTTTAGCCTTGCCTCTTCATCATAATTTGGTCGATTATGGATTGGAAGGATGAAACCATGGATGATTATGGTGATTGGTAGGTGTTAGAATGGCGAAGAATGGCCCCAAAATCGCCCAAATATGTTAGGGTATGAAGCATAGCCGTCCTAGGGTTGAACCGGGCTTAAATATGGAAGAAAATACCAAAAAATCGTGTTTTTCCGCCTAGGCGACCGTAGCCTACGGTCTCCCCACCGTAAGCTACGGTGGTGACCGTAGCCTACAGTCATCAGTCACTGCTTTACGGTAACAGCCCCCTGCACTGTTTTGCCCATAACTTCTTCGTTATAGCTCCGTTTTACGCACCGTTTTCGGCCACGTCTTCGTCTTCAAATTCTCTATCATTTCATGAAATAAAATCTTCATTTCCACTCCATCTCATCTGCTCCAATTTAGCTCCTTTAAGCTCCGCTCACCTGAAAACGTAAAACCACTCAAAGTAATCGTGTCCAAGACATATAAACACATAAAATACACGATATAACTTACTTAACACACATTATTTCACCTACACATCATAATCTAGTGATGTGGGAAAAGAACTCACTTTCTTACTTATACCAAGATGGAAGCATTCCATTTTCTTTCCTCCACCAATGTGGGATGGAATTTACTTATTTTATTTTATCCATTCTTGGTTTTGATTCCATTCTTCCTTTTGATTATTTTATGGTTTGTTATTATAATTTCCTTCCATAAATTAGTATCTTATCCAAAGCACCCACTATAATCTCAAAACATAATATGAGTTTTGCTTCATAAAAAGTTTCATTAAAGATTTAGCTCTTCTTGGTTTTGATTGTTCCTCACGAAGTAATATGGCAATTCTCCCGCTCTTTCTAATAGCAATCATAGTCATGAAAACTAGAGAATGACAAATGTGATAAGTCAAACATAATTTGTCTTATGATAATCAAGAACTCATTTAAATAAATGTTATCACTAGAGTTATTCTAGAATCAGTTTTTCCTAAGACAAATCAAAATAACTCCTGATATGTATGCATTCCTTCTAAATTCTAACTATAAGGTTAAATGACATTTATGAATATATCATAATTTATAATACAATGACCCATAAAATTAAGGGCCCATACATGGAAAAAAATGCAATTGTTTAGTAAATTACATACTACATTTTTCACTAGTAAAATTTAATGTCCTAAAAATCAACTATAACACTCAGAAGTACCAAAGAAAAATTAGTGTGTTGATCAGTAACTTGTGTACAAGAAAAGAAATATCTGGCACTGGAAAAATACGATGCTATTCAACTCACTACCACTATAACCTGAAAAAGGATAGGCATGAATAACGAGACTATCCATAATTCAAAAGAGCAGCAGGCTAAAATCAGTAGGCATATATTAATGGTATTTAAGTCTGCTAATCCTAATATTCCAATCAACACATGATAGGTTGCGTCTAGTTCTATAAGTTTTCTTACCAAAAATCAACAAGTAACTACCATGTGGGTTAGTGACAAATTTAAATGTTAAGGCTATTAAAACCATAATAAACTATATTCTACTTACGCTTTCTGATAACTTATAAAATTCTGGAGATTATTTAGAATTTAGTATCAATACTTAAGCTACATTATGACAGTTGTGAGATTTATAGCCAATAAAAAGTCACCCTTACCTTAAACTTTCATATTATTTGCTATCAATATTTTGATAGAACTAGATAATACTATACATTTTCACACTTTTTGTTATCATGCAAATGAGAACTTAAAAAAAGACAAATGAGACCTAAAAATTTCATCCGTTCAAACCAAATTTCATGAGAAATCACGACATGGTTGATGAGGATGATTTTTCATCTAGTCTCATTCTAAGTGATTTTAAGTTATGTGTTAGATACCCTAAAAATTCAGACATAATTCATTTATCATTTATAGACTATCTACCTGTATCTAATGTGTCTTCTCTGGTCCATGGTCTTAAAGAGATCCATTCATATATACTTAATATGATTTCTTCTAAATGTGTCCCTAAGTTTCTTATGACATATATAGGAAATCAAATCAAGTTTAACGTATGTATGACAAATTCCCACATCACATACATTATTAAAACTTCTCGTGTAGTTTTCCTAGAGATATCGAAGATAAATGGGAGCCTTAAGTGTCTTTGTCACACCCCAAATCAGGGCCTAGAGGTGTGACCAGCAGTTGGTACCTGTTTATAAATATATCAGAGTAGCGGGTTTATTTTAGCGGAAGTCTTTACATATTAAAATATTAATTTACATTATCAAAACTACTCGGGAATTAAACACCCGAGTTTCAGTTTTACAAAACCGTGATATTAATAATACAAGGATTTGTAATATTAAAAAACGAGCCATCTCAAGCGATCTTCTATGACTCCAATCCTTGTACATCATCTATTATCATCTAGTTACCTGCAAGGGTGGGAAAAACACGTCAGCTATATGCTGGTGAAACGTTGACTTGATAAAACATTTATAAATGTCGTTAAATACAAACATAGTTTTCTATTTCACAAACTCAGCAGGAATGCCTGTCCATTCCCGGGATTTGTACCAATTCCCTACACACACAATTCTAAGGTTCCCCGAGTACATAGCCCCTGTTCGGAGACAACCTTCTCCTAGGTTATGTAACCCTGTTGGAGAACCGGTTATGACTGACTTGGTTTTGTATGCTAATTATCAGTTATGTTTGGATCCAGACACATGTGTATTCGGTCTGAGTTGCTTTTTATTGTCTATTTTGTATTATAATGATTTTAGAGATTATATCTCATGCAAACATTTATCAGACTCTGTGTAATAAACAACTAGTCTATTACAAGAGTAAAATCAGTTCAGACAGTAAAAAATTAACGTGTTCACCTTATATTATCAGTCAGAAATATCAACCTCCTTGGCTTCAGTATGCTATTAACCTATATATCATAATAGGTTTGCATAAGTACCTAGTTGGTATTATTCAGCAGACTTTAAGTATGTTTCAGTTTCAGCAGACTCGAAGTCTGATCAGCAGACTTGAAGTCTGATTCAGTTCAGCAGACTCGAGGTCTGATCAGCAGACTGGAAGTCTAATTCAGTTTAGCAGACTCAAGGTCTGATCAGCAGACTTGAAGTCTGATTCAGTTCAGCAGACTCTTAGGTCTGACCTAACCTTAGTTTAGTTATAGTCATTTTATTAAAATACTTTGAATTTACATATGACGTTTGGAATAGCACGCTTTGGCCTAATAAAGGATATCACGTTGGCAAACTTCTCCAGGTAAGCAAACGGGTCCCGCGGTTGATTGGGATTTGTACGAATTGCTTTCCTTAGGCAAGAAGAGTCTACTAACGATACTCCCCTTCCAGTTACTACATGCCCGTCAAAATAATAGTTTTGCTAACATTACTTCACATGGAAGCAACGTTTTTACTTTATAAAACATTACTTGGAAAATATTAACAGTTTAACGACTATACTCTTAACTAAGTTGTAACTAGATATTTAAAGTAACTAGTAAAGTAACTTAACCCTATTCCTACCTTAATCGGCTTGATGGAACTTTAAGAACTTCAGAAATCAGCAGCAATTCAGCTTGTACTTCGTAACACGATCAGCAGCTCGTTAAACAGTGTAACGACACCTTGTTTCTTCACGAAAACAGCCCTCAGCACCTAGGAACTCTCTTGCACGCTAACCAAGGTTAACTATGTGAAAACTAAGGTGAAAATGGGATGAAATGGCTTGAACCCGTAGCTGCCCTTTTATAGTTGAGTTTTGCAGACCATCGCGTAGCGCGATGATCTTTTCCCCAAGGCCGTCGCGTAGCGCGACGCCTTGATTAATCAGAAGTTGCCACGTGTTGACACGTGGTTGGCCACGTGTCCCGGGTTAGTTAACCTGGTCATCGCGTAGCGTGATGAGACCAGTGAGTTTCTTCATCGAGTAGCGCGACGCCTACCTTTTTCTTGAGTTGTGTGATTCTCTGTCGTGTAGCGCGATGATGCTTATCAGAAAATCATCGCGTAGCGCGATGAGTCTTAAAACTCAAATTTTTCATTTTAAATCTCTAACTATGTGATGAAATATTTATACAATTATTTTCATGAAAAACAAAGTGGATTAATATACCTACCTCACGATGAGTGAAAAAAACTAAAAACAAACTTGTCTTTATATAAATGGCATTCTTTTGACAAATATATGCTATATAAGTTAAACATTGTTCGTACATACTTTGATATAATAGATCTCAGAGATATCCCTTACGTAATTAATATCATAACATTCTGAGATAGACCCAAAGGGATAGGGCTGTCACTTTTACCCAAAAAAAACCCGTACCCAAACTCGACTAACCCGAACCCCGAACCGAAGTAATTTGGGTTGGTTCTTGGGCTTGATGTATAAGTTTCGGGTCAACCCGAATAAACTTTTAGTTTGAAATTAAATATATTTTTAGGTATAATAGGCTTAGTGTTAGTCACTAAAGTTATCAGAATTTAAGCCTAATCGAATGTTGTCATTCCAACTATTATGAACAGATTGTTTATTGTTAATTAATGTTTTCCGTTTATTACTAATAGCAACCGTAATCGAACAACCAAATCACGTCAGATTGAAGACGATTATGGTTCGAGTTAGTTACTTAGTTTTACTCTTCTGTTGGATTATTTTATGACTTTATCAAGTTATGTAGGTTTATTATTTGATTATTTTCGTTACGAGCAAAGAGGAATATGTTATTTTAATTTTAGCATTGAAATTTTTAAAATTTGTTTGTTTTTTTTTCATTTTCTAGGATACTCGAAACCCGATTAACCCAACCCGAAAAAACCCGAACCCAAATTACCCGAACCCGAAAAACCCGTGAGAGATTTGGGTTGGGTTTCGGGTTAAGATTTAAAACTTTGAAACCTGAAGAACCTGACCCGAAAAACCGGAAACCCGAAACCCAAAAAACGAACCCGAAGAACACCCTATAAAGGGACGTTAGTCTTGTTCCATATGTTTTACCTTAAATGGGTTCTTACACACGTAACAAACAATATTGCTCTCTTTTAGAGGATAATAGGATCATTGGGATTAGTTCCTCATGCTTCATTAATTAGAAGCTTTATGTTGGTTCAAGTCCATACTTGTTCAGATATTGCTTAAATTCAACACACTAGATATGTATATCTTAATGTGAAGCATCTAAAAGAGTAGTAAGATATCTTTAAGGGAAACGAAAGACTATAATTGAAAAGAAGAAGTGAGAATTCAAATCGGGTGATTAATCTAAACTTTGTCATATTCAAAGTTAAGAAAATGTAAATTCCAGAATATATTCTTATGTCAACATGGGGGAGTCATAATGAATTGATAACAACAACCTAAGTTATAATGGCATAATATGTTGATTAATTACAACATAATTATCAATAAATGTTTTTGAAAATTTATCAGTGGACTCATAAGTATATTAACTCCATATAAACTATATATTGAAGACCTACTATGATAAAGTTAGCTATCATGTATCTCAAATAGTAACAGTTCGAGAGGTGCTGCATTAAAATTTGAATATAAAATTAAGGAAAATTGGTTTTTATTAGTCCCAACTATTTCATTTTGGTCGGCGTTGGTCCCAACTTTCATTTTGGCTGGCAACGGTCCCAACTTTCACATACGTTTCTTCCACCAGTCCGCGACTAACGGGGTATTATTTCCGTTATGTCATTGCTGACGTGTCCATCCAACTTGTCAAAAACAAATGACATGGCTGCCTAATTGTCAAACTCAACCTCTCCAATAACAAGCAATACTCAACCTCCTCGTTGTCTTCTTCAACTCTCTACTTTTCTTCTACGAACCACCATCAATGGCTCACTCTCTGAACTTCACCGTATCAACAACCCCCCACTCACCTAACCTCACACACTACCAATACACCAAACCCACATCCCAAACCCCTCTTCGCATCTTCCCCATCACCAAACGCCCATCAAAACCACTCCTTCTAGTCTCCACAGCATCCGACAACAACCCCTGAGCCCCGTGCTTAACCACGGATCACATAATCAACAACTGAACCAAACCGATCACAATTACCACTAATTCGGGTTCAATTGAGGTAGATGCAATGATAGATGCTGAGCTGAAGGAGAATGGGCTTAGGAGTACCCGGCAGATGAAGCTCGTATAATCAAGGAGAATGCTTATTGAGGTGTGATCAATTTGGGGATTTTGAGAATTAGGGCTTGAGAGTGAATGAAAGTTGGGAGAGAGATTAGGGCTTAAGTATAATCAACATAAACAGACATAATATCCACATTGGCTGCCATATAATATTTTTTTGACAAGTTGGATGGACACGTCAGCAATGATATAACGGAGTTAGTACTCCGTTAGTCGCGGACTGGCGGAAGAAACGTATGTGAAAGTTTGGACCGTTGCCAGCCAAAATGAAAGTTGGGACCAGCGCCGACAAAAATGAAATACTTGGGACCAATAAAAACCAATTTTCCTAAAAGTAATTATTCGTTTATAAACGAATTAAGAAAAATAAATTTTTGTATCGAATACATTCATGATATGCTTAAGGATCCTTTAACTAATGGTCTATCGGCCATAAGTATTATGAAAGCGCTTATAATCATAACGGGTTTATTGATGATCATGTACAACTGCGTATCATACTATGAATGATTAACTATTAATTTTTCCACACTAATTTTGATTTTGTATGTCTCTTAATATGTTCTGAATGCATAATGACATATAGACAAATTACTATATAGATCAAATGTTCTTAAGGCCTTGCTTGAAAATTTTAATTATAACTACTTAGGTTTTAAATAAGAACTGCAGTATGATTAATGGAGGTCTTGAGCTGATTTTCAATTCAATGATTGTATTTCTCTGCTCCAGTTTAAGTTTACAGCTAAAATGAGTGTTAACTCCTGACCAGGCTTATCTAATACTCATAATAAATGATTACTCGACCTAGTGGGAGAATGTAAGAATAAATATTAATATTTATTTATTTATATGTGGCCATTATAATCATTTATATAATATCAAATCAAAATATATCATATATTAGTTTGGTAATTGTTGATGGGTCATATTACTTGTAATTAACTAATAAAGGTTTCCCTAGGGTGTATATAAAGGGAGAGAATAAATTAACATAATAACCTAATCACAAAATTCACGTGCCTCCTCTCTCCCAAGGCCAGGTTCCTCTAAAGAACCCTAATTCCCATCCTTAACTATATATATCCTATAGGGGAACTCGATCAAGATGGCAAACATGTCGACTACATCATACTCTGCTGCTATTACTGCTCTCCCTGTTGTGACATGTTCATAGCTTTAATATTTATCATGTTTTCTATTACTTTCATGAAACACTGATCAACATGATTTAATAGATTTCAAAAGTAAGGATTTGTGAAAAAAATCAAATTTTAATGGTCTAAACAGTTTTGTAAACCTTTTCGTGATGAAAATAAGTTTTAGAACAATGAAAACCAAAAAGGAAAATAGGGTTTATCAAGTTTTTAGTCCATGCCTTCCGATTTAGATCCAGATTTATGGAAAATATGAAGAACTGATTAATCAGCATCGCTCTTATACCACATGTTGATCAATTCTTCATGAGAGTAATACGAAACATGATAAATGTTAAACCTATGAACCTGTTACAGCAGGGAGAGTAGTATCCACAGCAGAGTATGATGTAGTCGACATGTTTATCATCTTGATCGAGTTCCCCTTTAGGATGTATAGTTAAGGATGGGAATTAGAGTTCTTGAGAGGAACCCGGTTATGGGAGAGAAGAGACACGCGAATTTTATGATTAGGTTATGATGTTATTTATTCTCTCCCTTTATATACACCAAGGGGGAAACCCTTTATTAGTTAATTAAATGTAATATGGTCCATCAACAATTACCAAACTAATATATGATAAGGTACAATTAATATTTGATTTAATATTATATAAATAATTATAATGACTGCATATAAATAAATATATATTAATACTTATTCTATAAAATGCTTTTAACTTAGTACAGAACATTGAAGTTTTTAATGAATAAATAAAGTTAAGCCAACTAAAACTTGAGCCAAAAAAATAGTTGTTTTAGATCTTCAAATTCTAGGGCCTCAAAGCATAGTGTTGATAATGAGAACGAATGTATGTTTGGCTGATCCTATGAGGTTGTTCTCGAAATTGTGTCTAATGAAGCAACGGAATGTGTGTTAATTTGTAGGAGATTAAATGGATGTTTTGATTTCAGATATTGATGAAACTTTCCTTTTGAATCTACCTTATTACGCATATACAATTTACTTTTATTATTTTACATGGCATTAAAGCCTTGTAGTTCTTTCTTAATTCTCTTATCTCCTTACATATCATTCTTCGTTGCTTTACCATCATATATTCGTTGGTCGTCAGCTCTTTAACGTTATGCCCCGCCTTGTGTGAAGACATTTTTTTTCTTCTTCGGCCTCTCCTCTTGCCTTGGACGCATTATTGTCGTCATGCCGCCACATTTGTAGCTCCTGTCATCACAACTTTTGTTGTCTCTTTGTATCACTATTATGGTCTTAGATATGTCACCACTTTTTCCGCCACAAAGTTGCTTATGTTTTACGTTTGCCATCAACTTCATGTCTCATGTCGCTATTGGTCTAGCCATAACTCAACAGTCGTCATTTTCCGCCACGGAGTTTTCATACTATTTAACACATTTGTATATTTATTTATCAAGATTGTATGTTCTACTTAAATCTTCCGTGTTTTTCGCTTCAGCGTCCGTTTTCCTCCTGCTCTCATTGTTAAGGAGTATTAAAGAGAATATATTAGTTTGGGTTATTATTATATAATTACTTTGGTTAGAAAAAGTGATTTGATTATCTTTAATTTCTAATCAAGCACAATACTTTATGGGTTTTCTTTATTTTACATCACTTAATTAGTTTAATACGTTTAATCAAAAGTAACCATTATGAGCTCCCTAAATGAAGGTGGAGGGTCAATCTAGAACCTGATGCTTTATGATGTAAAAACATCAAGGATTGGCGGTCTAGATAATGACACCAAACCTTAAAAGAAAAGTTGGCAATGGGTTATAACTAGTTTTTGGCACGTTATTTTGGTGGGATTGAAGCAACCTTCTCAAAGCAGGGTACCTATAGGCCTGGATGCAAAAATTCCGATCAAGTGCCAATTAATCGTTAGTTATCACCCTACCGGCCGACTGACAATTACTACAACACTAGGCTATAATCTTTATAATCTTGAGGTGAAAAGGCAAGGCTATGCGAGTGATAATAGCTTTTTGTCCTGGGCCCAAGCACTGGGCTTGGAGAAGGTAGGTTGCTTATGGGCCCAAGAATATAAACTTGTGCAAAATGAAACCATGCAATCTCTAAGCATATATGATCAAAAAGTTGGGCTGCTTAGACTCTTAGTTAGAGCACCATAATTGGAATGACTGGCGTTGAATTTTTTATAACTTGTGTTTGTTGTGTAAATATACAGATGTATTAATCCATTTAATGAGAATTTCATAGATCATGTTAACGAGTCGAATTCGATATAATTTTTGAAACAGAGTGATACTACAAAAGTTTATAACGTGTGTGAAAATTTTGATTCATATTTATCATTACTTGGCATCTATATAATATAATATACATAAAAGAAACCTTAAAAATCTTAGGTGTCGCGATATAGTCGTTCCCCCTTTTTATGGAAGCCACCAGATTGATTTAGCCCGGTTTGACCCATTTAACCATTCTCAAATTTCCTACAAACCATCTCAAACCGTAACTCCGTATCAAGAAAACTTTTCACTGATGTCTCCCTACACCCTAAAATTGCTCTCATCTCACCGTCCTCACCACCACCATCGTCAATTTGGGTAAATTTCAAACCCTAATTTGCTTTCTTTCATCTTTTTCTCAACATCTTCACTGTGTGGATGAGCACAGCAACAAATAGGTATTGTATTTGAATCATCATCTTCTAAATTTTCTTTCTGATTTTCCTAAGATTAGTGCTGGATTTCCTTATCACCTCAGACTCAACGAAGATTAAGTCTGTAGTAGCCCCAGCATATTCAGAACAACCGATATGTGATCCTTCCTTAACTCTTTCTCCTTTCCTTTCCTTTCCTTTCCTTTCCACCCTTAACAATAGAATTCCCGATTTACTCCCCTAAGACCAACTACAAGCATTATCTGAACTACTCCTTTATTATTGACTAACTTTATAAGATGGTTTACTATTCCATAGGTTTGTAATAAAACTAACATGTTCGACCGTTTTGTGAAATAATGATCTTCTGCCTGTTTAAGAAACCAAAGCTGATAAGCTTGGCCCATTAAAAAAAACTAACCCATTCGAAACAGTTTAATAAAAAAAGATTCATCTTACTTGAGCCTGCTGATGATGTAGTGAAAGGCGGTCAACACCTTAGACCCTTGATCATAAAGTGTTGATTAAAACAAAGGCCCAGACACCCGAAATTAAAGGTTTACGGACATCAATTCAACTGAAATTTTGATTTAAATGTCATTGCTAACAGGTCATCAATCATCTAACTTTTGTGTCTACCGGGCGACCAAAACAGATTCGGTTTGCGGTTTTCCAGTTAGTAATCAACAAGTTAGTTTACATGGTTTGTAAACAGATCCGGTGTGAATTTGACAATGTGTCAGATTTTGCATGAATGGTATTTTGGTCGTCTACAGTTTTGAGTCTCCAAAAATTTACATGCGACAGGTGTATTACGGGTTTGTTTTGATGACCTACTGTATAGTTTGTTTAGAATGTAAAGGTATATTATTTTATGTATTTATCATTTGTTTTTAGTTTTGATGTTATATTTGATTGATAATATGTATAAGAATTAAATTGATTATGCAGGAACAATATGTGTGGATTACTGTTAACGAATTAGCAAGAACTAATAACAGATAATACTGAGATAATACTGATAATAGATAATTAATGGATCCATGACAAATACTTATTACAGAGAGCGTACGAACGGTGCATGATTTCGGTAACGCAACAATAAAGTTAACGACTTTATTCATATCAGACAAAGCTTGCTCAAGAAGTGTACTAAATTTGTACTAAATTTAGAGTCAGTTTCAACTGTTTGTTTTTTCTTCTTTTAGGATAATATTGCCTAAGATGTGAGAGAATGAGCCCAAGATATAAGAGAACTCCTTACAAGCCATTGGAGAATTACTATGCCAAGATTCATTTAAAGTTGATTATTAAAGGGTCGTATTCTAATTTAGGATACATTTTTTTTGAGAACTTGCAATTTGTGTTTATTGATAACGGGCCAACATGTTAAAATAATTGGGTCTGTTTGGTATGGGTTAATGGAATGGGCGATGGAATGAAATGGACGAGGTAATGGAATGGTAATTTGGATAATTACCATTCCATTGACATGTTTGGTTACCATGTGGGAATGAAATAAATCATTAGTCTTTATTTTCTGATAAGCTAAAAAAGTTTGAATAAAATAAAAATGGTAGTGAGTGGCAGTGGGATGGTGGTGGTCGGCGGCGGGTAGCGATGGGCGGCGAGTAGTAATGGTGGTGGGAGGCGGTGGCGCTGGACAGGAGACAGGAGCGATTGTTGGTGGTGGCAGGTGGTGGTAATAGTGGGTGGTGGTGGTGACGGCGGCGGAGGCGGTGGTGGATGGTGGCGGGAGGTGGAGGCGGTGTTGGTGGGTGGTGAGAGGGCAATGGGTAATGATGGTGGGAGGGTGGTAGAGGTGACATAGTGTAAAAGTGGGATACAATGAAAAAAAACAAGGGGGTGGATGGAATGAATTTGGGGTGTTTTAGGGGGAAGGGAATGGACATGGTAATTGGTGATTCAATTTCATTGACCAACCAAACACATTTTTTTTTCATTCCATCATAATGGTTTATTCTATTACGCCTCTCATTCATGCATACCAAACGCTACCTTAAAGTTACGAATTTGTCAATTTTGGCTTTAAGGTCAACGTTATTTAGTAAAATGGTTTATCGATTGATAACATGTAAATAACAATGTTTTATTGATTGATGGCATCTCCAATTTCTTCTCTGTTGACCAAAAGTTTAACCTTTATACTTATGCAATATAACCTGACATGAAGATTGTAGGTGGGCCTCTTAGTATATATTAATAAATCATATTTGCTCCTTCAATTGCAGTTTCATCATTGTTATGTGTTGCAAGTTTTTATGCTTTTGAAAGTCGATATGAGTAAAAGTCAGCTTGAGTTGAAACACATTTTTGTTTCTAAATATATTAACTAAACCGTACTTGTGATCTATCAGTTTCATTTATATATTTGCTGCTTTGCTATTGCTGATTAGGGTATGTTTGGCTTATTGGCTTTTTAAAAAAAAAAAAACATTTTGAAAAGTAAGGATTTGTCGCTTTTTGAAACAACTTTTTAAGTTGTTTTCAAACTCAGTCCAAAACATGCTCTTACCATTTGGATTCTTTTCAAATGGCAAATTATGGATTTTATTTATGGAGCAAGTTTTATTTTACATGTAATTTAGTTTTTATTTTTTCTAATTTTAGTTTAAGCGCTTAAATATTTCTCATGAAGACATGGGCAAAAGGGTAATGTTATCACTGACCACCTTGACTTAAGTCAAACGATCCATTGAAGGTGGAGGGTATGTTTCTGTGAATGCTTAATCTTTTGTTGACTTAAGTCAAACGATCCATTAAAGGTGAAGGGTATGTTTCTGTGAATGCTTAATCTTTTCTACTTGATTTATGGTTCCTATAATGGACTCTAATATGGGTGAATTTTTAGGAATGAAAATAGCAAGCTTGACCCTACACGGAAGAAAAATAAAATTAAATTTACCAAGTATGTTTCTTTATACAAACAGTTATTCAAAATATATATACATAATAAACAAAGAAGAAAAATAAATATAAACAAAATTTACTATCTGTAAGTTTATAAATATTAATTTTCATCGACCTAAAAAATGAATATGAAAAAACAAAACACCATTAAGCCCGGGATTCAAATTATATATTTACAATAATATAAAAAAATCTAAATAAACCGCGAGATATTCATGCTTTTAAATTATATGCACCATGTCTAATGTGCCAATTTCATTGAAAACTAAGTCGTTAATTATTATTACAATTTTTTAGAATCAATGACTTACTTGATTGAGCACTTGATTTTGTGTTTTTGAGTTCATCTAATTCAAACTTCAAACACATTATTTGTATGATTTCTTAAGAACAGTAGTGGTTAATTAGTTAAAAACATAGTTCGTGTGGTGATTTTTATTATTACAGTCTTGAAATTTAAAACAATTGGGGGGGGGGGGGGGGGGTAAAAAAGTCTATAACCAATTTGAATATACTTTTTGATGTTTGGAATTTTATTGCATGCAAGACTGTACTTTCGTTTCAAAGACACCAACTTAACACTAACCAAAGATGACGCCGTTGTCGAGATCCGAGGTGTTATTAAAGAGTTGGTCAGCAGGGCATTCGAGGCTATATCTAAATTATCTGAATTTGAATCTTTTGCTTACGATTTTAGCTCATTAGTGGTGGATGATAACAGTTGAGGCTTGGGTTGGCATCAAATGTTTTTGCTCATTTACCACATTTAAAACTTAGTTACAAGTTTTTCCGGTAGAGAAAATGAGTTTTACGGTTAAGCTTAAAGAGAATCAAAACCCAAGAAATTGTCATTGCATTTAACTAATGTACATTGCTGAAACTGTTGTTATATCGTCATGAGAATAACATAGCTTTTGAAATCGTCTTTGAAATCTCAGTAAATATTTATTGTAAACCCAACTATAAACCTACCAATCTCAGTTGAAATAACCCAAGCGTTAAAAAAAATATAATGAGCATAAAATAACTAACATATATGTATTAAATTAAAACAAAATTCTGTTGACAAATAAAACAAATCATTACAAAAAATTAAAATAGCAAAACGATTAAAAAAAAACTAAATAAACCCCCGTAGCACGGGGTTTAAAAGCTAGTTAGTAAATATTTTAAAAGAAGTTGCCACGAGCCCATCTCCTTTTAAATATACGAACTTAAGTGAAAATTTAAAAAACGGAAAATTGGAAATAAATAATCTCATCTTTTGTGTATTGGCTGATTATAATCTCACTTTGAAAAATCACTAGCAACGGTCCCACTTTTTAACTATTTTTGTCTCACTGGTCCTCCGTTGAAAAATACTTAACGTCGTTATGTTTTTTCCCTAGTTTCAAACCGATGTTTTAGGGCTTTTGATCGGAAGAACAATATGAGTCGACTGATGTAAAACTTATCTCAAAACGGTAATTCAAATGGCTTGATTTTTGTTAATTGGAAATTCAAGCACCCGAATTGAAACATTGTTTCATCGTTTGGATCACCATTTCGAGATAAGTTTTACATCAGTCGACTCGTATCCTTCTTCCGATCAAAAGCCCTAAAACATCGATTTGAAACTAGGAAAAAACTTAACGACGTTAAGTATTTTTTAACGAATGACCATTGTGACAAAAATAGTTGAAAGGCGGGACCATTGGTAGTGATTTTTAAAGGTGGAATTATTATCGGCCAATACATAAAAGTTGGGATTATTTATTTCCAATTTTCTTTAAAAATAACCGACATTAAAATACTATATTATGAACAGGGTATTTGTGGTTGTGCTTACAAAACAACCTTTTCAAGTAGTAGACTTAATAGTTTTTTTGGCATTTAAACCAACACTTTTGATGTTATTTGATGTTCAATAATTTCAAACCCTTCGCATGGGTTTGACGTGCATTTGTATGATATGGAGAGGCCTACTTATCTCGGGGCTGCACAGCGATTTTGAATGCTTAAATCGAAATGAGATTTTGTGACCATTTCATGAAAAAAAAAAAAAAGTTGCTTGGAACCAGTCTCAAACCCAAGGCATGTGGTTTAGCAAAACAAAAGTTTACAGCTAGACCAACACATAATTTTGTGTATAGGGCACCCATTATAACATTATCAATATTTATTTATTTATTTTCAGATTTGAAGGCCTTAATTAAGTGTGGACCTAAAGTCCTTACTTGGTTTCGATGCCCACAGGCCGCCCATGACTTATCTTATAATTTATTAGCTATATCTGTCTTTGGTTTCATTGCTTGTTGTTTTACATGGTTGACTTATCTTTTCATAGATTCATAGCTAGCACATGCAATCACTTCTTCTTCTTCTTGTATAGATTAAGGTGTTAAATGAAGTTTGTTCATACCAATGCCGTCTTCGAGAATCTCTAAAAATTCAAGGATCCGGAGCTAGTAAAAAATGGGTCTCCAAAATATATACTCATTAATTCCTATATAAAAAGTAAATAATACGTCGATAGTTATGATAACAATAAACAAAACAAAAGTATAATAGCAAAATAGTTTAATTTAAACACTTAAACGAATGTTGAAATTATCTACCATTTTTGTCTTTAAATCAAAAAGTCATTCTTTTAATATATGTAAAGAAGATGATATAACTATTAACACGAGTTCCAATAAGAATTAAACTCATGTCATAGGCCATGTTAATGAAAATGAAGAAAATAATGGCTCTTTATCGTTTTTAGTTTAGATTGAACATTGGACTTAAGGGGAATTATAGAATGAAAACTCATTTGAGTTGTGAAAACCCTATATAGCATCGTTTTTTCTTTTTTTTACATGTAATATATGTTGTTACATTTAATACAAAACATCAAAAAATCAACAAAAACATGTTTTGCTATTTTTTAACATTTTTTTACTAATTTTTATATATGTTTTCAGGAGATGGAAAATGTTATATTTACTTTTACATTTTTTATTAACTTTAATTGTGAACCACAAGTTTTAAACTTTAATTAAAAACATGTGGTTGAGAATGAGTTTCTAGAGTTTTCACAACTCAAGTGAGTTTTTATTTTAACCTTACCGTTGGACTTAAAACTTAATGAGATCTATAATTACTTTAAACAAATAAAAACAAAAAAAATTAAGAAAATAAATGGTAGATGTAAGATTTGTTCCTGTTCATGTCATTTTGTTGAAGAGGATTTTACCAGTTGAGCTAGATCAATATATTGATTCGTGAGAATTTGTATATTATATATATACGAATGCTGGAAATTTTTGTGCGTCTAAAAAACTATTGGGCCTAGGGCTGTAGTCCTCTCTGACCTCCCTATGGGCCGGGCCTGGTTCATACACATAAGCCCAAACACAGCTCGTGTATCTGTAGGTTGACACAGATGCAGCCCTTCTAATCCAAAATTTTCTTTACTTTTCATATTACAACTCTAGTTTTATACAAAAACACAAATGTTAGTATGTTACCAGCAAATCATGTTTAAACCATGGAACTTAAAACAACAACCATGCCCAGTGTAAATCCCACCAATAGCAAAGCTGTTAGCAGGATCTGGGGAGGGTGGGATGTAGGCAAACCGTACCTCCATCCCAAAGGATAGAGAGGTTGCTTCCAGAGAGACCCCCGGCTCGAAAACCATATGCATGGGATCAATAATAATAGCGATATCAGTAATGAATACTAAATATGTGTTATAGTAATAATAGTGATATTAGTAATGAATAGATCAATAATAGCGATATTATAATGAATAGATCAATACTAAATATGTGTTACAGTATGTGTTATAGTAATAATAGTGATATTAGTAATGAATAGATCAATAATAGCGATATTATAATGAATAGACAATACTAAATATGTGTTACAGTAATAATAGTGATATTAGTAATGAATACTAAATATGTGCTATAGTAATAATAGTTGTATTAAATATGGAAAAAGATCAATAATAATAGTGGTATTAGTAATGAATACTAAATATGTGTTATAAATACTAGTTTGAGGATAGGGTATTATAGTAATATATCATTTTTCCATTCGAAATAAGGTAAAGAAACGCCCCCCTATGATTGAATTATAATCAAAACTCTACGTTTCTTCTAAAAGTCCTTAGCCTTAATCCTATGTCTCCAAAAATTCATATCCTTAACCATGTACTCGGAGATGTGCAATTCTAGCAAATCATGCTTAATCCTCCCGGCCCAAGTTAATTTAGGACGTCCTCTATCCCTCCTCTCCTATATACTAATAGTTTCTACAGATCGGACAGGAGCCGTCGTCTCTCTTTTCTTCACATGTCCAAACCATCTCAATCTCTCTTTTTTTATCTTATCTGAAATGTTAGCAACCCCAAATCTCTCTCAAAAAACATCATTTCTTATTCGGTCCAATCGTGTGTGCCCACACATCCACCTTAGCATTCTCATTTCTGCTACCTCTAGCTTACGTGCATGTGACTTCTTGATGGCCCAGCAGTCTGTTCCATATAACATGGCCGGTCTAACCGCGACCCTATAAAATTTACCCTTTAGCCTGTTTGGGAATCTCTTGTCGCACAAAACTCCTGTAGCCGCCCTCCATTTACTCCATCCAACTTGGACACGGTGGGCCACGTCACTATCTATTTCCCCGTCACTCTGGACAAACGATCCTAGATATTTGAACTTCGTTACTCGCGGAACCACATGATCTTCGATGGTGATATGGATCTCCTCATCATCGTTTATCCCCCCAAAGTTACAATGGAGATACTCGGTCTTTGAGCGACTAATCCTTAAACCTTTATTTTCTAAAGCTGCTCGCCACTCCTCTAACCTCATGTTCAGATCTTGTTTTCTCTCAGCCACTAAGATAATATCGTCTGCGAACATCATGCACTAAGGGACTCTCTCCTGAATTGACTTTGACAACTCGTCCAAGATTATTGCAAAAAGGAACGGGCTGAGTGCTGAACCCTGATGAAGGCCTACTTCCACCGGGAATAAGTCAGTATCCCCTAAGGGTGAACGCACACTTGTTGTAGTGTTGGCATACATATCCATAATCATCTCTATATATTTCCATGGGACCCCTCTGCCCTCAAGGCTATCCCAAAGCAGTTGACGTGACACATTGTCGTACGCCTTTTCTAGGTCAATGAACACCATATGTAGATCACGCTTTTTCTCCCTATACTTTTCCATGAGTCTTCTTAGGAGGTGTATTGCCTATGTAGTGGACCGCCCCGGCAAGAAACCAAATTGGTTCACAGTAACCTGCGTTTCCCGTCTAATTGTAGTCTCTATAACTCTTTCACATAGCTTCATAGTATGACTTAGTAGCTTGATGCCTCTGTAGTTCCCACAACATTGGGCATCTCCTTTGTTCTTATAAGTAGGTACTATGACGCCGCTCCTCCATTGATCTGGCATCTTACCGGACTTGAAGACACTATTGAATAGAGTAGTTAACCACAAAACTCCTTCCTACCCTAGGCACTTCCACACCTCGATAGGTATGTTGTCTGGGCCGACTGCCTTAGCCCTTCCCATCCTCCTTAGTGCATTCCTCACCTCTTCCTGCGTAATACGTTGGCAGAAGCAATTATTCCGTTGTTGTCGTCGTAGGAGTGCATTGTCGTTTTCTTCTTGGTAGGCCCTCTCACTGTTGAAAAGGTTATGAAAATAGGTTTTCCATCTTAATCTGATGTCCTGCTCTTTAACTAGTACATGCCCATCCTCACTCTTTATAAACTTCACAGCCCCTAGGTCTTTCCTTCTATGCTCCCTTGCTTTGGCAATCTTGAACATATCATGTTCCCCCTCTTGTGTTTCTAAATGTTCATACGTCCGTTTATAGGCAGTGTTCTTTGCCTCCGACACTACCTTCTTCGCCTCCCTTTTAGCCTTTTTGTATGACTCCTTCAATCCCACTCTCTCTTCCTCATTCGTTGTAACATCACAAAAATTTAGGTTCAAACTTGACAAATTAATAAAACTTAAGGACTAAAAATATTCATGGCAAATGTAAAGAGAAAAATAAGACAAAGAATGGAAGTAGTTTATGTTAAGGAATGGAGTAAGGAGACTCCATCCCACATCAGAGAAAGAAAGAAAAATAAAGCACTTTATAAGGAGAGAACATTCCATGGAAATGTTCTTAAGTGGCCCACCACTCTCCCTAGTCCTAGCGGAGGGTGCGAAGCACCCGACGCGCACGGGCTCGGGTGAAGGGCGATGGGCGCAACGCTATGATGACGCACTTTGCACTTCGCACGCTCGCATCGCCAAGAGCCGCCTTTGTATTTTTGGATGATGATAAGATAAAGATATGGCAAGTTACCAAAAGACCATGGACTAAAAATGAACAGATTCAAATTTTTGCATCTTCGCGATACGCGAAGAATCCAAGTTGTGCATCTTCGCGATACGCGAAGATGCAGTACACGTGGAGAGACAGGAACGACACGTGGCAAGCCTACGCGGCGACTCGGCGAAGCTAGTGCTGCTTCGCGATACGCGAAGTTGCACAAAAATTTCTATAAATAGGTCGGCCATGGGGAATGGTCCTCACCATCCAACTCACACTTCCAATTACACATTGTCTCGATTTACGTGCCACGACCCGAGATGGCGATATCCCGACAAGCCTTACCTCGAAATGCGTGCCATAACCCTACTTAAATACCCTCTCGACTTACCTTCAAGTAAAAGTGTTGTTCAAGTAAAGTACAAGCATTTCTATAAATAAGCCATTCAAGGTAGGGGTTCTGCCCGATTATTATAATACAAATGGCTTAGACCCTAGTCAGGGATATAGCCCGTACCTTGATTTTATAAAGTGGAAATAAGATTTTATAAAGTCGAGATTATAGATAAAATAATACTTCTTTATTTTATATAAAGATTGTATATTTCTTATAATAAGAATTTGAAATATATGTTTTCTTCACGAAGAAGAAACAAAGGTTTATAAATGATTAAAAAGAAAAGACTAGAGGTCCTTATATTTATAAAGAGATAAAATGTCAATGTAAAGGTTATGCAATCGGACTAAAGGTCTGAAGCTAGATCATTGATCTAGTACTTATAAAATGTTATTCTCGTGCTATAGGTCTGAGGTAACGAGACAAATTGGTGAGAAACACCAACCAAGAAGAAAGGTGAATACGTCCAACTTTTTATAAAACAAAGTCTTGAATGTTTGCATGGGATTATATCCCTAAAACTTTATAAACAAAAGTAATACTGGCCCTCAGGCATACGTTTGTCTGGATCCTTACATATGTGGGTAGACGGTGGGCACACCGCACCACACTTACTAATACATCCGCCACGTTGGGCCGGACCCAAGTAATGTCCGAAAGGGGATTATCTCGTGTATATTGAATAGTTGCCAAGACCACGATGCTGCGGTATCGCCTGAGAGGTTTCAAGTATAACTAGAGGTTTATAATAGTATATTTAACTTGGTTGTTTCCTAAGCCACGATGGGCCGGGTCACAAGATACCCGTGGGAATAGTTAAGTAACTTAAACTATTTTGAGTCAACGTGTTTACCAGCATGTGTTGCTGAAGTTTTTTTTTATAACTGTTTTACAGGTAATGAAGGATAGGTGTTTGGAGACAGAGGATAGCCGTTAGACGATCTGATGGCTCAAAGGATGTTTTAATATTAAAATAATGTAAATCATGGTTTTAATATCCAAACACTTTTGTATAACTTAACGGTTGTTTCAAACCCCGTGATTTGAATATAATAATATATTATTAAAAGTCTTCCTCTTTACAACCTTTAACTCTGATGTATTTACAAAACAGGCACTAACGTTGGGTTGTCACGCCCAGGCTCTAAGCGGGGTGTGACATTCGTGCACCTCATAAGCTCCCTAAAACTTCCTTGTTTGTCCCGTATCTTTTCTTGGACGACCTCATTCCACCATCACGTCTCCTTATGCCTCCCCATCTTTCCAGTCGTAACCCCGAGAGTGTCCTTCGCTACTTGGGTAATCGTTGTCGCCATTGCTTCCCACATGTGGCATGAGTCCTCTTCTGCTCTAACCAAGGTCATCAATTGTGACATTTGAGCCAAAACAAGAGACACCTCAGTACGTATTTACCGATTAAGCAAATAAACGCTTTTTGCATAACAAACGAACGATTAACCGAACGGGTCGGGTTATGACCCAGATATCTCGGGGGGGGGGCCATCTATAAGTGATATACGATCTATAAAAGCTAAAACATTAGAAATATGGCCTTAGTTTGATAGCAAACAAGTTAAACGAAAATATGCTCGTTTAACTACCCGCTATAGATTTAAACGCAAAAGATAGTTACAAACCAAGCATTGTATCATCCGTTAAGCCGAAAAAGACTTACCAAACACTTATTTGAAATGTTTTAAGTGATCCGTGAAAATATTTTTGATTTTTACAAACATATAGTATGCTTTTATAATTTTACACAAAACTAGCCGAAAAACACTCGTTTTCGCGCTGTTTAACGCACCCGATAAGTTTTTCGCGCCAAAAACCGAACCCGAACTAAATTTGGACCTGGGCTTTCGCATTTGGGCCTTTAGAATCAGATTAATGGGCCAAATTGGGCCCAAGGCAGCCCAATAAAAATTCCGGCCGCAGCCCACCCCCCACCCCCATTCTTTTATAAAACTTATTTTGGAAGCTTGTTCATTCATTTTAGTTGATAAGAATTGAGGTCCAAGCAGCTCTAAACCTGAGTTTCCAGAAAACCTTCAAGCCCTAAGGTAAGGAGCTTAAATAAGTAGCTTTTGTACTTGTTTAAACTTGTTTAATACTATAAAAACATGTCTTGGTTACTAAAAATCATTCCTAACCGTGTAAAAATCCTAAAAATGGTCCATAAACATGTTTTGATCATACACATGGTAAGAAACCTGTTTTGATAGTTTTTTTTTTTGCCATAAACACGGATTAAAGGGTTGAAACGGCGTTTTTACGATTCAAAAGTTCGTTTTTGTGCACTAGCCAAAACCCTAAGTTAAGGGCTGTTATGTTGATGAAAAATTGCTTGGTTTGTGATATAGGACTTGTACCTAGCCTTCGTAGAAGCACAAGAACCTGAAAACTTGATTAAAAAGTCGAAAACGAGCCAAACCCGCTAAGGTAATGCCGAAACACTCGCTTACGGGCTATTTAGGTTAAGGTTGTGATGTGCATATTGTTAGGACTTTTTCAGAGACATCAGGGACCATGTCAATGAGCCTCTGTTCAAATTTGGTAATTTTTCGACCATCCGAGAATATTTGGCAAATTTATTACCAAATTGGGACGTTTATTTGGGAAAAATAGCTAAAATACTTCAAAAATTATGAAATTTTTCTGGGAACTCAGATTTTATGTATTTTGATCACATATTAATTTTGGGATCATTTGGAGAAGTTTAAAGGTGTTTTGTTTATTTGCGTTCGTGTGAATTTTTACAGCCGAATTTGGGCCGAAAAGAATATTGCATGAGCTTTTTACATTCTGGAATTGATACAAGTTGTTGTGGGACATGATTTGAGTATTCAGGAAATTTTTTGGAATTTTTGGAAATTGTTTGGGGTAAACGGACGATTTTCAGGCGAAATATAGCTGATAAAATGAATTTTTATAAATTAATAAATCAGTAAATAAATTCCAGAAATATTTTTATAAAAATCTAAATATTTTAATTGATAAGTGGTTAAATTTTCATAATTTAATGATTAACGGTTAATTAATTATGATAATCTGAATATTAAACAAATTCAGTTTTTATAACAACCGGCAAGTTCGCGACAAGTGAACCTGCGGGAAAATCAAAACACCAAGAGTGATCAAAAATCATATATTTGGACTAATTAAGTGAAAATGAACTTTTCTATAAGAAACCTGGACAATCCGGGTGGATTGTGCGCGTTTCTTCTCAAATCAAACTGAATAAACGGAAACGGGCCCCGTGGCTAATCCGGGACCCCAGTATGTGAACTTTCTTTATAACTTAATCATTTTATTAACCAATACATTTACTCAAGCTTATTTTCCCATAACTGTTTTCTGAATGCGTAAACGAGCAACTTGACCCAGCTGAGAAAATGGGAATCTGAGCCAAGTTCGGGTTTAAGTATTAGACATTGAACAACATCACAACCTAAGCCTATTGCCACTTTCTGGGCGTTCCAGCTACACCCAGATTAGTTATACAGCCCAGTTTAGTATTGAGATTATAATAATATTAAAATATTAATATTATTATAATATGGATTATAGGAACTACTGATAGCGGACCGAACAAACCACGAGCTGATACAGTACTGAATATCTACTAAACCGTGAGTTTCATGACCCCACTTTTAAACTGTTTTACGAACTTTTGGCGGTGAAAAGCATGTTTGATTACATATGCATATCTGAAACATGTACTGATGTGAATTATCTAAGTGCTAACACACGAAAGTCCCCACGATCACAGTGATTAACTTCGAGCCGGTGGCTTGTGAATAGTACTATTGGTTTGACAAACCCAAACGGAATCGGCCTGGTTGCCGTGTCACATAGCGCCGTTTGCACATGACCATATTTATACAAACAGGCTATGTAGTGTTAGACATAGCTACCGGGGCATGTTGTGGGCGGAAGGGGAGCCACAGTGGTTGATTGAGCGTGGGAAATGGATGCACGCAGCACATACAGTCAAGGCTTCACTGTAGCTTAGCATAATTACATCATTTACATACATACATACTTATTTCATGATTACAAGTGTTAACTTGTGAATACTCATTACTGTTTTCTTGAAACTTGTGAAACTCACCAACTCTAGTAGTTGACCCGTTTTAAACTGCTTTTCAGGTGTACCTAAATTGGATCGATTTGGTGACCTGTTACTTGCCTGAGGTGTGTGGTTGATGTTACGTGAATAGAAGCAAGGGCGATAGTAGTAAGAATGTATAGTTAACGAACTGGTTTTGTTTGTACCACCTAGACTGTAAAACAATGATAGAACAAAAAAATGTAATATATTGTAAATTAGTTTGTAATGTTTCTTTATAAACAATGTGTTGATACCAGAGGTGGCTGTTACATTCCCGTTTTTGGCTTCCGCATTGTGCTAGTCAGGGTGTGACATCAATATAAGCTCATCCTTAAATAGTAACAGCTTGTCGTCCTTTAGTTTTCCCCATCGAATCCTAGGTGTACCTTTTCTCTCTCGCTCAATCAACTTATTTCTAAAGTCTATATCTGCTACCAGCAATCGATGTTGAGCCACAACCGTCTCTCCCGGTATCACCTTACAATCCCTCCACCAATGTCGGTCTCCTTGCCTCGTCAATATGTAATCGATCTGTGTGTTTCGTCCCCAGCTGCTAAAGGTAATCAAATGTGATTCTCTTTTTTTAAAGAACGAATATAAAATACCTAGGTCATGGGCCACTGCAAAGTCCAGGAGATCTGTGCCAGATTCATTCCTATCACCAAACCCAAAACCCCCATGGACGACTTGGAAACCATTGCTCTCCTTACCGATATGACCATTAAAATCACCTCCTATGCACATCCTCTCATCCCTAGGTATGGCCCTTACCACCTCGTCTAAGCAATCCCAAAAATATCTTTTTTCCCGATCTCCCAATCCAACATGTGGTGCGTAAGCGCAAACTACTGTCACTACTTCCTCACCTAGGACTAGTCTTAACACTATAATCCTATCATTATGCCTTATCACCTCCACCGCACTATTGTGCAGTTTCTTAGCCACTAGGAACCCTACACCATTCTTAGCCCCATTAGACCCCGAGTACAAGATCGGAACACTTAGCGGAGCTCCCGTATCCAGTACGTCCATTCCTCTCGTTAGACCTTCTGTAGCACTCATAGCTACGGCTCTAACTCGATTGTTTCCTAATAATTGTTGTTCCTCACAAGTCACATTAATTGGTTGACCAACGGTATCTTGACCATTACACTCGGCCCCTTTATGCCCTTTTCATCTAGTCTCCAGAAGGCATGCTATCTGAACCCTACGCCTTTTAAGCACATCCACCAACTCCATACATTCCAGGAAACCAAATGTAATGTATGTACCCTACCTTTTTCCTTACCTACACCCCTCCTGTCCAGACACGGTCTCAAGTAATAATAATTGCTTCTATGGTTTATGATTGTCGCTAATCACACAATGCCAAGCAATAGCCATAAAAAAATGTAGCCATTAACCATGGAACTTAAAACTATTTTTTAAATTTCAAGTTTTTATACAAGACTAACAACCGAATTCTAGTTTTGACATAAAATGCCCTTAAAAATTAACGGGTGTGGGATCCACCAAAGAATATGTATATTTGGCACCGCCTAATCTAGCTAAATGCATATTTAACTGATCCATCTTGTTCAGACTAAAACAAAAGTCAAATTCTATGTTTGCTTGTATCATGACTTGCCCGAGAAATGTATATCTAAAGATGAAAAAAAAAATCATGGCCTTCCAATCTCAAATTTTGTTCCATCCATTTAGGTGTTCATTAAAACACAACAAACAACGCAAACATACCTATCAAAATCCCACTGGTAGCAAAGTATTGCTGAATGTGAAAGAATGAGATATACATTTATCCAAGAGATAGAGAAGTTGCGTCTAATGAGTCCTCAGCTTTAAAACTATACTTGGACCGGAAAAATAGGGGTGTTCTCTAGGTTGTATTTTTGGGTTTCAGGTTTCTAGTTTGGGTTAATCGGGTTTCGAGTATCTAACCCGAAAAAAAAAAAAAATCATTGTAGTAATCATGTATGAAAAACTGAAACAAGTAAACAAGAAGCGGGCTTGTGTTTGAGACAATTCCCTTAAACAGATTCATGGTCTGTTCCCAGGGTCACCTGCCTTAAACGAAAACGAAGTAATGGCATTGCGGTAGAGAGTGGTGTATTTTGGTGTGCCTAGAACTGTGGCATCTGAAATGGTTGTTTTAAAAACATAAAACCCGTAAGCATTCGCGGAACGTGCAGGCATGCACGAGTTCGAAGAAATTTTTTATAAACATAAAACCCATAAGCATTCATGTCCAGGGAAGTGCGGACACGCATGAGTTTGGAGAAATTTCCAATCCAGGAACCCGGGTAGGACTTGTGGTAAAACATATCATAAAAATTCAATGGAGTACTAGTAAAGGCTATACCTTATAAACAACTCCTCATTTTGTTTCCACATCGATGTGGAATGAGCTTTTACCACTTCTATATTTGAAATTCATTCACACACTTATACCCAAAACTTCCATCAATTATCATCTTTACTTAAAGTAAATAAGCAAATAAACCAACATAATTCAAACCTTCAATCCTTAAACAACTAAAATTAGATAGTTAAATGATAACAAAAATCCAAATTAAAGCAAGCTTGTCATCGAACAATAAGGAACACACAGCTACAGTGGAATTGATTTCTAATTAGCAGAACCAATTTGTAAAATCCAGATTCAAGTGATCCTAAAGAACCTATTGAATGATGGAATGCCTGACGAACCGATCGAATGATAAGATAATTAACCATATCGAATTACTTTGACTATGAGACGAGTAATTAGTGGAATTAAGGCGATAGCAAAATAGTAATCGATAGGGTTAACTTGAATCAAGTATCTAATACCGGAATCAACTATCGAGCATCTCTTTTTTTTTCTTTTTCTTTTTAGAAAGACTGACTATCGAGCGTCTAACATTATTAATTCGGGCATTCTTGGTTATTCGGGTTTTACTGAAATACCTAAAAAAAGTAATCACTGCTTGACTTAAAATACCCGAATTCAGGTTTCCGGAATAAGAGTACTGTCGGGTTCGGATTTACAGTTTCTCGAATTGGGTTTCGGATTGAGATTAAAACATTCATACATGTTTTTGCCTTTTTAGATCATCATTCAAAAATAGTATAGAAAAGCAATAAAACAATGACGATGAAATAGTCGGTGGTCGTTGTTTCTTTCTGCCTATCTGTACTGCACCTTCACCGTCTGTTGCACCGTATCAATCAAATCCTTCCCTTTATTCACAATCCAACATACCCACCCACCAACCTTAACCTTAATCAATCACCACTTGTTCATAATAGATCAATTCAAGAATCAACATACAAAACATGTTCTTCGGGGCCGTCCAATTGGGACTCATGGCCGCCTGCGTTGTATTATTCGTGCCAATGGGTATGGCCGGCTGGCATCTCAGCCGTAACAAAGTTTTATTCTTTAGCGGTGCTTTGTTCATCTCACTCGCTGTATGTATTCACTTAATCCCTTACTTCCCCTCATTCTTCCCGCAATCGCCTAGTGTTTTGTTTCAGCAAGATCTTTCGAATTCGTGCATTTCGTTACTAAACGACGTCGTTTTTCAACCCAATTCAGATGGGTTTAATTGGAATTGGGGAAACAAGTCTAGATCTTTGGATTGTGATTTTCAGAAACTGGGTCGGGTCGATGTGTCGGATCTGTTAAACGGGTCGTGGGTTGTGGTGGCGGGCGATTCGCAGGCGCGCTTGTTTGTGGTGGCTTTGTTGGAGTTGGTTTTGGGGGAGGACGAGATGGAAGCGATTCATGGCGATTTGTTTAAGCGCCATAGCGATTATGGTATAACTGTTGGTGGAATCGGGTTGAGGGTGGATTTTATTTGGGCGCCTTATGCCACGAATTTGACCGAGGTTGTTACCGGGTTTAAACGAAATGGGACTTACCCGGATGTGTTAGTGATGGGTTCCGGGTTGTGGCATATGCTGCATTTCACAAATTATTCGGATTATGGTGCTTCGTTGCGGTTGCTTAGGGATTCTTTGTTTCTGTCGCTTCCGGTGACTAGGAAGTTTGATGCGGGGTTTGATTCTAGTCGGGTGCTGCATATGTTTTGGCTTGGGATGCCAACGTTGATTAACGAGTTGTTGAATACTGAGGAGAAACGGGTCAAGATGACGCGTGAGATGTGTGATGCCTATGATCAAGAGCTTTATGAAAGTAAGATCTTGCGGCGTGATGGTGGGTCTTTGTTGTTACTCGATGTTGAGACGTTAAGTGGTAGATGTGGGGCTGATTGTTCGTTAGACGGGATGCATTATAGCGATGTGGTTTATGAAGCTTCGGTTCATGTTATGCTGAATGCTTTGCTTATTGAGTCACGTCAAAGGCTATGATGTAGAATCGACATTACATCAAGCGCGATTGAGTTCCATTCATTTCAACACGTTTCAATATCATTGGTAAATTCATAGGATTCCCATTTTTGTTTTCTTTTTGTTTCGGTAACAAATGATACTGTAGATTTTGTATTCAGTAGAAAACAGCTTAGGATTTGCAACTATAAAGCCTGTGATGTTTGATTAGATGGTTTACATGCCAAAAGGATCTTGTTTGTTTGTTGTTCAATAGAGAAGAGTATTTGGTCTCTTTCACTTGAATCATTGAAAGTTTATAGATTTGAAAGTTAATGATTTTAAGCACATGTGCAGCAAGGTAAATGTTCTCTCTTTCACACGACTCATGTTCTCATTATTTTGGTTTGTTGCATTTCATAGGTATTACAACTTCCTAATACTTGTACCGAAACATTTGTTTATTAACTAATACTATTCGTTTTGGGCACGAGGAGGTAACGTATTTGTTTGTTAGTTGCCTGTGTGGAAACTTTCCAAGTGTTTACTCATCCTTACTTTCACGCAAACATGATTATAGCTCTAATTTCACCCATTATCATACTGTTTGAAATTGTATCTATCGTGTGAACATAACTAACGACGTGGGCCCGTTATTAGTTCATCAAGATTTTGCCATCCTTAATTTTGGTTCAACATCATCACCATAAATGATAAATTTTGCTTCAACTAAAGACTATATAAAGCAAAGGGAAATTTTCTTAAATATAAATTTTATTTTATACAGTTATAGCAGGCAAAAATTCCAATGCTACCACAAAAAGACTAGGCTCTATAGTTTGAAATCAAGTATACAAAACAGTTCAAGACTGATACTGCTTGCCCTCAAAACTCTGTCCAAAACTCCAATCTTTTGGAGCAACATTATAAGACGTAATAGTTACTCCATCACTACTAGTCACCTCAAAAGAAAGCGGTTGATTCTTTAGATCAGCATTTATATGCCAATTCTGCCCCCAATTCCGGTTCATCGGAAGCCACCCGGTTCTTGAGCCCTTGATCTTCACCGCCACTATATCCCCTGCACCTGCAACATTGTTGATCAACACCGATACGAATATTCCAGCCCCATCAATGGTGAACCGCATTCCGCCTTCCTTTCTGCAGTTAATCCTGTCAACAAATATGCAATATCAGGATTTGGAATCAACATTCATCTTGATCCGTCATAGTCATCACAAATTAAACAAGAGGAGCTTGAAATCCAGCCCTACTTAAACAAAACAATATTTGAAATCCAGCCCAAATTTATCCCAAAAAAAAATCCAGCTAATTAAACAAAACAATCTTGAAATCCAGCCCTAATTTATCAAAAAAAAATGAACTCAAGCACGGCTGTCTGGCAATCTATTGCTGAATCAATAAGAGGTAGCCTCTAAATCATCCAAGCATGTCCTTTTAACTTGAGGCTCCATAAGCCATTATGAGGTGTAACCAAACACACCCTACCTTTGACCGATTCAGAGGTAGCCTCTTAATAGAATCATTAAAATAGGCTACCAAACAGCCAACTAAACAAAACAATTTTGAAATCCAGTGCTGATTAAACCAAACAACTTTGAAATCTTAGGGGTTGTTTGATACCATCTTAATAATTCTATTGAGAAGCTACATCTGAATCAGCAGGCGGTCGAGTGTATTTGGTTCACTATAAAAAACACCTCTAGTAGCATGCCGAACGATTTAGATGCTACATCTTGATCAGTCGATGCTCTTAATGATTCGACACGATATTGCTAAACCGCCCCTTAATTAAACAACACAATTTAAAATTCATCCCTAAATTATGAGTCCCATGAAATTAAAATTAAAGTGAACAATTTGCAATTCATTACAAAATTAGAGGCATGCATGACAAGATAAACAATTAAAGCTATAAAAGTCACCTGCGGTACTTAATGGGCATATTCGACGCCTTCCAAATGGCAATCTTCTCAAAAATCTCAATCGGCAACACGAAATGCGCATTCGGAGGGTTACACTTGCCTCCTCCGTCCGCCGGAAACCCATAATTCGGCGCACAGAAGTTAGTCGCCGTCACAATAATCGACGTGCCCGGAATACACCACCGAAGATCATCCACGCACTTCACCTCGAAACACGCGCCGCAGATCTGTCCTTTCTCAAACAACACCGTACTCAGCCCCGCCGTCGCCTTCCCGTACCCTGCTTTTTCCAGATCGCCGTACCCGCACGCGCCGCCGACGTTGTCGCGTGGGTCGGCAGCCGCGTAGTATGTGGCTCTGGCGGATCTCCACTCGGACGATGACGGTGGGGTAGATGAGGAAGAGGAGTAGTGGGCTAGTATGGAGTTGGTGAATGCTAGTAATAGTAAGATTAAGACAAGTGTGATTGGCGCCATTTTGTTTCTAGAGAGAGAAAGCTAGAACTAGAGTGATAGAGGCTGCTCGCCGGTGGGGTGTTTTTCATGAAAGCAAGCTGCTTTAGCGGCCAGCTTTACTCTTTACTGTCTTCGGTGTCCCAACACAAATTAAATATTCTAGTTAAATTTTAAAGGGCAAATGGTGAAGATAACGCAAATATAAATGAATTGTTTTTTTTTATAAAATAATTTATTGATTACTTCATAGAATATTAATAAAGTTTTAGCTTTGTGTTCCAATCAGGCTACTGGTGTAAAATTTTGTTTTATTTAGGCCACTTAACATTTATTTAGTGTTTCAATCCTATATATTTGATCTAGATAGCAGGTTATCTGGGTTTGTAATGCACTCCTCTTAAGTAAGAGGTAAACGCGCGCACTCTTTTTAAGTTACCAGGTGTTTACTTCACACTCCGCTTAAGTTAACATGTGTTTACTATGTTCTCCTCTTAAGTTAGGAGGTGTTTACTTTACACTCCTCTTAAGTTAACAGATGTTTATTTTGCACTTCTCTTAAGTTAGCATATGTTTAATATGCACTCCTTTTAAGTTTACATATGTTTAGTATGCAATGTCAAAATATTTGAAAATAAAAAGAACCTAGATAATCTGCTATCCAAGTCAAATATCTAGTAATGAAACATTAAATAAATGTTAAGTGATCTAAATAAAACAAAACTTTACACCAGTGGCCTAATTAATACAAATTTGAAACTTATTTACTATTTTATGGAGTAATCCCAATAATTTATTATATAAGTGATTTAAAAACAAGTCCAGGAAATAGCGGATTGTTAGACAATGTGATGGATATCATTATATCAATGTGCTTACTTTGTGTCAAGTGAGGGTTGGGCCAATCACACTTCAGTCTTTCGGATAGTGGATTTCACTATCCGAATTCGAATCTGAAACATCGGATGTCTGAAGTTCGGACGTTCGGATAGTGTAACAGATGCCCGAACTTCAAAACCCTAAACAAAATTGAACCCAGTCACCAGTCCATCAGAGAAACAAGAAAGAAAAGGGGTTTTCAGTGTAGTGGAGATGGAGGAGGAAGTTGTGGCCTACCAACGTACTAACATTGTTCCTTTTAACAACACAAATTTATAACCACCGCTACTTGAAAACCAAGACATGGATGAGAATGTGGTTCAAATTTCAATCTGGGCTATTTAATGGTAGTTTCGAAGTTAGATCTTGGTTATTTAATGGCGGAGAAATGGGATTGCGATTGCGGTGAGATTGCAGCAACTACTCAGCTAGTTTAATTGTTGATGGTGGGGTTTGGACGGTGAATGTGGTGGTTGGTGGTGGAGTCGAAATGAAAATTTGGGTCTTGGTATTAGAAATATTTTACTTTTCTTTAAACACACAAACTGACAAAGCAAAGGTTTAATAAATTCATTGATATTTAATATTTATTAATTTAAAAAAAAAGATAATTCGGATATTTCGGATATCCGAACTATCCAAAAATATTCAAAATCATTATCCGAATCCGAATATCTGATGTATATAAAATTATGCATCTTTTCAGCACTAAAATATATCTAAATATGCATAAGATCAGCAATAACATTAGAATAAATAACCACTGATGTTTATAATTTATATTTCTAGGTAAATATAGCCTGAACAAAATAAAACGAGCTGATATATGAAGAAAATAGAGAAAACTATGAAAATCGTCTCAACACACCTCATGTTGACGCAATGCATAACCATGTTACAAGCATACGATGAAGTCACAACATAGCCCATGTTGACACCAACACACCTCATGTTGAATGTACAAGAGGAAAAGACAAAACTGATGAAAACACGGGTCGTATTGACATCAACACGCCCCATGTTGACAGTACAAGAGAAAAGACAAAATAGAAGCTTCCTGACTCAACACGAGCCGTGTTCTCTCTTTATCTGTACTTTCTGACAACAAGCATTTAACACTATCAGACAAAAGTCCACACGGTTGTGCCCATGTCAACAGTGGCCGTGTTAAGAGCACTGCTGAGCCTATAAATTGAATGCTCATCCACCACATTCAACACACCATCAAGAAAACTTAATACACTTCACCCCGCCCCCTTTCACCACCATTGATAAGGGAATTATCTCATCCATCCACATTTTATAGATAAAGGATATTAAGCTTTTGGAAGAAGTTATTAGTCATCCAAATTGGTTAGATTGTGTTAATTTGATCATATTTGTATCTATTAATTTGATGTATAACATTATGCTGAATATTGGCTAAACTTTCATAGTATCATCTTGGTTTATAATGAATCTTAACTAAGTTTAATAATATTGAATAAACATGTGATTGGTTTTTTAAAAAAGTAAAGGTCATGTTGTAATTATCACTTGATAGGGAATGTAAAAATCACTCTTAAAAGATACATCAAGTGCCAAGCTTGACGATAAGCTGGGGAACTACCACTCTTGTGAGGCCTTGGTTAATAGAATACAAATCTTAAAAGAGACCCCAAGTACCATGCTTGATGATAAGCCGGGAAACTGTCATTCTTGTAATGGCTTAGTTAATAAAACATAAATTTATATAATAACAATATTGGGCGAATTTGTGCATCATTAGTTATGAGTTGTGCTTAGCAGATGTTATCTGCATTGTTGGTTGTACATTCTCCATAAGATGTTGTACTTTCTTTCCATTGGACCAAATTTTCCACTTTGGTCTGCTTTTCATAACACTCCATTTCCACCTCTTTTCATCACTTCATTCTTCATTTCCACCGCAATTGTCACACCCCAACCTAAAGCAGAAATGTCGGGGCGTGATCCGATTGCTCACAGCTCGAAGATACTATCATAATTATAAATGACAATATCTAATTAATTTTTTTTATTCAAATACTACACACAATAATCAAATACAACACAACCATTCAAATAAATAAGTACAACCATTTAAATTCAAGTTTGTCTTCAATATAACCCTAAGGTCTTTGTAAGTGTCCATCCTTCAACTCATGCAACCTGCATATGCGTAGAAAATGGAATTTTGTCAACGAACATATTGAGTGAGTTTACCACCAATTTTTGACACCAAAAATAATGTTAATATAATAAATAAGCAAAACGTAATAAATGCGGTAATGAAATCAAGCCATAAGCAAATAAGTTGTCGATTAAACCATTGCCAGGCGAATCGGGCGTTGGTAATCAAACATGAGCAAATAAATAGAGTAAGACTGTTGCCAAGCGAATCGGGCAGTGGTCAATAGAATGAGAACCCTCTCAAAGGGGATATGCCAAACGATTGCATACAAAGACAAATAAGCACATAACAAGTAGATTTGATTAATCACACACAATTACACGTTTACTATTTGTTGATATATACGTATAGATATGTATATATATATAGTATGATATACGCATATGTCCCCAAAACGTTTTAGAAAACTGAGTAAAATAGGGGAATGATAAAACTCACCTGATCGAATAAGCCAAACGGGAATGATTACGACAAGAACGATAATCACACTCCTCGAGAATTACCGACAAGAATCCTAATTAAATGATATGATGAGTGAATTATAAATGATACAATACGTTTAACGAATTTAGAATTTAGATATGATTTGAGTTATATTTATGATTGGCTTATTATGGATTGAACGATTGATCTTTACGGATTATTGTTATCGTTTAATTATAAAAATCATTGTTTGTTATAAAATCGGGTTTACGAATAATTGGTTTAAATAAGTATGAGTTGTGACCTACTGATATAATAAACTTTTAAATATATATAATTATCATAAAATTTATATCTTAAAGTCTTTAACGAAATCCGATGGTAAAAATATAAGTAACACGTTTCATCATGTTAAATACGTTTATTAGGATTTTGTTTAAAATAAATAGTACATACATATATACATATACATATATATACTTATATATATACATATATAATATATATCTATAAACATGAATGAATTCATAAAGACGTTTTTATAACGAGAAACATCAATATTTGCATCGGTTCTAAATAAAATAATAAATAATAATGATTTATTATTAATAATAAGATATATATACACACACACGAAAACTTGTAACGAGATTATTTGACACGAAAAGTTAACTTATGATGTCGATGTAACTAAAATATTGTTTATTTAATAATTAATATTAATTATAACATATTATATATAAAAACAAGCTTTTAAAACCCTTAAATAAAAACATATCAAAAAAACTTGGCCTAGGTGGGACTCGAACCCGGGTGGCAGCCGGCCTGAAACCTGAACACACACACACACCAGGCAACTGAGCTGGTGTGTCAGTTGGTTTATGTTTGTAAATGGATTTATATATACAGACAGTAAACTAACCAGTTTTGATTATGAACCCTAAAACAACAATCGATCAATTCGTTAATCGTTTATACAATTAAGGTTAGGGTTAATGATCACTGATGAAAGACGATCAAAAGGCATGTTTTAATTGCCTCAACTTATGAAGAAATCAGGGAGAACGGCAAATTGTTAGTTGCGGCAACAATGGCATCCGAACAGAGGGTTTACAACTTTACGCATCATAATCCATTTTCCAACAATTTTAATATTTTTCCCTTCAATTTTTAATTAACTAAACTGCTTTCAAAATAAAAGCATAAATAAAATTAAATAAAACCTTAAAATAACATTCATTAAAAAAAAGAGAGAATTAATCATCCACTTCGGATTCACGGAAGTCGGAGTCGTCTTGAGCTGGAGCCAGAGAAGTTGCCAAAACCAAACACCGGGGATGCTTTCTTAAACTATCCCACACTTCGATGTGATAAAAAAAACCCGTGTTCGAGACATGGTTTCAGTGACACGATTTGCTTGTGAATGCGGTTGTGCTTCGAGCATCACGACAAGTGCGTATGCGTAGAATTAGTGGAAATGCTTAACACTTTTAATGACATTTCTCCACTTTGAGTTGATTTGATGGGTGAAACGATGGCCGGCAACTCCAAATTGAACATAAGCCAATTGAATTGTAAGTCAAATTGGCCTCACAAAATGCCATTATGCGTCACGTACATCCAAGTATTCGCCAACGCGACCTCATCGTCAATGCTCCACGACGACATTCGTGCTCTCAAGGCATTTTTTTGTGATTTATAAAGATAGTTTGAGATGAAAGAATGATTGTTTGTGTAAAAATTAGCTGAAAAGATAATATATATATGGTAAAAATAACTCTTTTTTTCAGGTTACCATTGAACAATCATAAGACAGTTGAGCGACACCCCCCCCCTTCCACTCAGTCCACCCTAATAGTAATTAAATTCTTGTAATCATAGCCGATACATTAGTCATGGGAAAAGTTAAAATACAAAGGGAGACAAAAATGAGAAGTGTAAGAAAGATTTGTGGCAAAAAGAAAACCCCTAAAATTTTTTAAAAAAAAATCATAACTCAAAATATAAATAAAAAACGTAAAAAATTTAAAACTAAATGCCCCCCCCCCCCCCCATCTCGTCATTCCCGTTCAAAAAAACGACATAAAAACATAATGAAGAAAATAAACAAAAAAATACAATGATAAATATAAAAAAAGACGATACTCGGAAAAAAGAAATTAGTCTATCTACTATAAATGGACTAAATCTGATGTAATCATTCATTTCAAACCCCCCAATCCCCATTTCAAAGTGTGACCCAGTTGCCCATCTAGTATAAATCCAAAGTGTGACCCGAATAACCATTAATACTCCCTCAAAAAAGCGGGTGCGGGTCAATGCATTTTCTAACGTATTACCAATGATAGTTTATGAGGGATCACTAACGGGGTTAATAACGATGGATTGCTAACGAATCATAGTATTATTACCATGACAGTTTCACAGAAGGGTTAGCGATAGGGTGTTCTTAGGGTTTTGCTTTTGCAAGTCGGGTTATTCAGGTTTCAAGGTTTTAAATTTGACCCAAAGCCCTCCCACAGTTTTTTCAAGTACGGGTTATTCGGGTTCGGGCTTTGTCGGGTTGGGTTAATCGGGGGTTTCGGGTATCTAAGAAAACAAAAATAATAATAATTTTTTTTTAAAGCTACAACGCATAAACTAAAGCATTATATTCTTCTTTACTCGTTACGTAAATAACCATATAATAAAGTAACATAACCCGATAAAGCAACATTCTTCGATTATGGTTGTTATTAGCTATAAATAGAAAAGATATGTAAAAAAACAAATAGTCGATAAACCATAATAGGTAGGATGAGAACATGTGGAATGTGTATAGTGTTCCGTATACGGTGCACTTAATAATGCTATGACGCCTATACATAATAATAATAATATCATGTTTTAACAAATAGTTTATTCGGGTTGACCCGAAACCTAAAAATCAAACTTAATAACCAACCTGGATTACTTCGGTTCAGGTTCGGGTTGGCCTTTTATCAAGTTCGGGTTATTTTGGGGTCGGGTTCGAGTTTTCTTGAGCCAACTTCAAGTTTCAGTTAAAAATGACAGTCCTATAAAACGAGATATTTGAAGGTCAGATATAACTATTAACACAACCCAACTAACTATTTGGTTTATAGTTATTTGTTATTCTCAATGTTGCAAAAATGGCCCTTCCAGAGTTATAATTGACATCTAGTTCCAAAAAAATATATTAACACATAACATTATCGGAAATATGCACAATAAAAATTTCTGATATGTTCACCGATGAATCATCCCATCTAATAAAGATAGTTCCAAACAACACATGAAAGTCCGAGAAGAAAAATGATTTGATATTTCATCTTGTTTGAGACGATTCACCGATATATGAAATATTCGACACAAATTTGAACTCACCTAACAACAAATGAATAATCTTGAGCGAAATCTTAAGTCTAATTCTTAACTAATGTTGGTAATCTGTCATCAATAATTTGTGGGTAAATGATGATAATTACCTATCGTGAACCTTAAATTATTTTTAATTATAGTTTAGACCAATTGTTAAGAAACCATTTAAGCTTACTCTGCTTTGAGATTTTTTTTTATAATATTAAATTCTAAAACTGATTTAGTTTATTATATTCTAATGTATAACGGTACTTAAATTATAATTTACATGTGTATTTAACATATATACATTTAAAGGTTAAAATGCTATACAATTTTTCACAACATTTCAAGTGGATGGAGATATTTTTAGAATGGTCCATTTGTGATTAGGGGTCACTATATTACGCTGTCACACCCTCATTCTAGGCCTAGGAGTGTGAACCATAGTTGGTACCATATTTGTAAATAAATTAGAGTTGCGGGTTATAGCGGAAGTCTTTATAAAAACATAAGGATCGATATTATAAATATTTACATTACAAAAGACGAGACAAAAGTCTCGTTTAGTATTTACTTGTTTATAAATTTACAAAACCAACATATTTTAATATTTACACAAAATTATCCGAGCCATCGGATACTTGAGCTTTCTTCGTCCTCAAGCTCTATTCCTGATTACCTGCAAAATGTTATTAAAATACGTCAGCAACGAAAGATGGTGAATATGCTGACGCTAAAATATTTTCTTTATTTAATTACCCCTCGAGACCACATAAGCCTCGACCCATTTTGGCTTAGGAATAATCAAGTTTAAACAATCATCATAAACTCGAGTCTCTGCACTAGGTCACCTCAGCGAAACACCGCAGCGTTTATGACATAACTTAGGTACCATAAATATACACATGACCATTCCCCACTCGGACGTAACTTAGGTCCGGCCCATCGTGGCTGGAGGTCGTGACCAAGCGTGGTGCGATGTGCCCACCGCATTCCACATATGTAAGGATCCAGACAAACGTATACCATAGCCTGAGGGCTGGCTTATACTCTTATTTATAATGTTTTTAGAGACACGTAGCATCATGTAAAGTTTTACACATAACACGTTTGTTTGTTTTGTTTGAAAACAAGTTTGTAAAAGTGGGCCATATTCACCTTTTGATAGGGATCGGTTTCCAACACCGTCCGTAAGTTCTTCTCTTCGCTATCTCGCATCTATAGTACGAGTATAACATTCATTAGTCGGATACACGATCCGGCTTAAAACCTTTAGTCTTATCATCTCGATGAACCTTTAGTTCATTATTTCCTTTACTTTAAAACCTTTAGTTAAAAAGTAATATTTATAAACCTTTAGTTTATACTTAAAAACCCGACGTTTCTTCTTCTTTAAGAAACGTATTTCTTTTACTATTTAAGCATATTCATAACACTTAAATAATATATTCTATAACAAAGAATAATTATATACTCATATATATATATATATATATATATATATATATATTCTTTTCTTTGTTATTTATTTTCTTTTTATATTCATCGAGTATAATTCCGACTTAGGCATTAAGCCTTTATAATATTTTAATATTATTTTGGTCGGGCATTATGCCTACCTTGCTTGGCTTGGCAACACCCTAGTCACTTGGGCAGCACTTCGACGCCGCTTAATCGATACTCTTTTCTTTTCAACTCCTTCTTCTTACTTGGCACACTTTTTGAGACACCAATGGCACGTACTTCGAGGTAATCACCAGTTCGTCGGGCAGCACTTCTTTCTTGTTCGGGATGTCAGAGAGTGGCACGACAATCGAGGTAACGGGCACGGAAAACGAGGTTTCGGGGCATGTTTATCGAGACGGATCGTTGGCACGCTTTACAAGGTCTAGAGAGAGAGAGTAGTGAGAGAGTAATGTGTGTGTTTTAGAGTGATTTTGGAATGAACCCGTAGCTGCCCTATTTATAGCCAAAATTTGATCCCATCGCGGTACGCGATGGGACTTGGCTTGAGCCTATCGCGTACCGCGACTAGGCTTGGCCAGTCACCACTAGACCTGCCACGTGTCGCCACGTGGCAGGCGTTGTGCCACGTGTTGACACGTGTCGACACGTGTCGCACGCGTTGCCACGTGGTGACACGTGGCGGCAGACGCTGCCACCGTGTGCCACGTGGCACACGTGTCAATATCTGTCAGACACCCCATCGCGGTACGCGATGGGTGTCTTTCTTGACCTGTCGCGTAGCGCGATGGGTAAAAAAAACAGATTTTTCATTTATAGCCCTGAAGTTTAGAAATTTGCAGAATTGGTCCCTTGACTTTGAAAACTTGACATTTTTGGCCCGATATTTACGTGATGTTACGTACGCTTTGCACGAATCACTCCATTATAATTTACTAAAAGATCACCACTTTACTTTAAGTTAATTATCATTTTATTTCTTCAGAAATATTACTTAGGGTATCCGGGTAAGGCTCGAGTTGGTCGGTAACACCACCACTTACCTTTCAAATAGAGGGTTTGGTTTGGATCTTCGGGAATACGAACCCGATGGTTATTGAAGGTGTTGAGCGTTTAACAATAGTCATATGTACATTACTTTTTAAAGAAAACCACTTCGGGTGAATGGTAGTAGTTAATTAAATATTTATGTATTTTTAATTTAAAAAGCATTGCTTTTTATTATTTATATTTGAATTAATGAAGTTTATGTTTATTTTGTTTGGTATATTTATGATTTTAAATATATAAATTAAGCTTGACATTATAAATGAAAATAAAATAATTATAAACAAGTTGCTCCATAGTTCTCTAAGAAGTAAGAATATCCATATTTCATCCACCCATAACAAATCTCTATACACTATCTATTTTTAATATGACACTCTCCTATTGATTTATTGGATTCGGAACAGTGAATTTCAAACCAATTCGCATTCGAATTACAAACTCGAATTCGGCCCCCAAGCAAATTAGTATCCAAACGGAATATTCAAATTTGTTTTCAAAAACTCAATTTATAATTTATAAACCAATTCAACTATCCGAATACAAATTATTTATAAGTGGATTCATATATTTTACATTTATTTATTTACTTATTTTTAATCCCCATACTAGCAAGGTGTTGTAAAATTGTTACATAAATAGTAAAATGAAAACAGTTTTTTCTTAGGATGCTTGAATCCAAAACATTACAAAAAATATAAAAGCAGTAATTATCATGATTTTTAATATGAAAATAAATGAGTAAAAACAAACTTATTGCTAAAGATGTGTAGAAGATAGAATTTGTTAATTTGGTTGTTATAGTCGCCAATTAATACGCACAGATTTATTTGACGTTGAACCATAAAAGAATTTATTTACACTTTCCATCCCACCTTTACACAATAAAAATAATTTAAAATTAAACATTATTTAAGGTTTGAGATCTTAACGTTTTAAGTTTGAAATCTAACTCACGAGTGTTCTCACAATGGTGGGTTTCTCATTGATAGTGTTATTGGATGAGTTACTCATGGAGCGCGTCAAATTTATGATGAACAGTTGACAGCCCGTCTTAGAAACGCTCATCTGGGTATCAAGGGTGGTTTCAAATACTATTAAGAAAAGAAAAAAAATATTAATTATTAAGTATTGTCATATATATTCAAAGCCTAGTTCGAGTACATCACGTATACATAAATATAAAATTTATTTATTTTTCAAATTTGTAACTTATCAATCAACTTGAAAACAAGCCATTATAAATAGTACATTAGCTTCCTAGAAACTTTATATGTTTCATTAGAAGTCATACTCTCATGACTCAAACCATGAGATTCGTATTTCAATGGCTTCTTCTCTTTGTGGTCACCTTCACCCCGATCACAACCATAGGTGCACGCAACAAGGCTCCACCGCTCAGTCCGGTCAACCCGTTGCTAAAAGACCCGACCCGCGTTTCGGCTGCGGTTTCTAATGACTTTGAAACTTTTTTCTATAATCAAACACTTGACCACTTCAACTACAACCCGGGAAGTTATGCCAAGTTTCAACATATGTATATTATGAACTCTAAATGGTGGGGTGGCGCGAACACGAGTGCACCAATCTTCGCGTATCTTGGTGCCGAAGGACCCATAGACCGAGACGTTGAAATCCTTGGGTTCCACAATGAAACCGCTCCGCGTTTTAAGGCTCTTGTGGTCTTCTTGGAGGTATGCATTAGAGTTTATTTATGTTTTAACTGGTAGCTAGGAGCCAAGGAATATACATTAGGGTTACATGGTTATGTGCTAGGACTTGTTAATATATTTACACTTATGTGCAATGTAATTTAATGTTTCTTATTATATTAACCTAGTGTTACCTTTTTGTTTAAAAAACAATTTATGTTACTAGCATCGATTCTATGGAGAATCAAATCCGGTCGGGTTAAAGGGTGGACCGGGATCCATAGATGCCATGAGAGAATCGGTGAAAAACGAGACGATTCGTGGATATTTTAACTCGGCCCAAGCCTTAGCAGATTATGCCGAGTTATTGCTTCATATCAAAAATAAACTACATGCACATAATTCTCCTATTATTGTTATTGGAGGGTCATATGGTGGAAGTAAGTCACTTAACCTTAAAAACTTATATATCAAATGTTACATATGTTGTAAATTATTGCTATAAAATCATTTGTTTTAGTGCTCGCATCGTGGTTTCGTCTCAAGTATCCACATATCGCACTTGGGGCTCTTGCTTCATCGGCCCCCATTCTATACTTCGACGATCTAACGCCCCAAGATGGTTATTATTCAATCGTTACCAAAGATTTCAAGGTGAAAAAACGAGTTAGTATATTTTTTTAAATAAACCGTGTTACATTGATTTAACTGTTTATATGTTTAGGAAGCGAGCGAAAATTGTTACAAGACTATAAAGCAATCGTGGAGTGAGATCAATAGAGTTGCTTCGACGCCAAATGGTCTTGCTATTCTCTCCCAAAAGTTCAAAACTTGTTCGTAAGTAATGTTAATATTTTTCATTTAATTATCATGATCAGTTTAGTTTATCTTGTTTATTTTAATTAATTTGTTTTATTAATTATTTGTTAAGGCCATTAAAAAGTTCAATTGAGCTCGAGGAGTACTTAGAAACCATGTATGCGGTTGCAGCTCAATATAATGCTCCACCAAAGTATCCAACGACCCAAGTTTGTCAAGGCATCGATGGAGCAAGCAATGCCACCGATATCCTTGATCGTATATTCGCGGGCGTTTTTGCTTATCGACAGGTTCAACCATGCTATAACATGACATCGATAATTTCTCAAACTTCCATTGGATGGCGATGGCAAGTAGTTTCATACATTAAATAAAGTTGTATATAAATATTAATTAAGCTATGAAAATTTACTAATTGATTGGTTTTATTTTATAAAAATTACAAATTTATTCACACACTAAACTTTTTTCCTTATGTTTTATAAACATGTATAGACTTGTAGTGAGATGGTGATTCCCATTGGTATAACTAGTAACGTAAGCATGTTCCCGAGCTCGCCTTATGACGCGAAAGAACACAACAACGATTGTCACAAAATGTTTGGCGTTATGCCTCGACCACATTGGACTACAACATATTATGGCGGTCAGGTAACTGTTTTCTTTTTTCTTTTTAAATATATATGTTTGGCTTGGGTTTGATCTATTACGCAGTTTATATGACTTTTTTTTTGAACGGCCGCGGTTTATATGACTTAATGTCCATTTTGTGTACAACATTGTAGGACATAAGGTTGATACTTAGCAAGTTTGGAAGTAACATCATATTCTCTAATGGTTTAAGAGATCCATATAGCAGTGGAGGGTATGCATATTAAACTTATGTTTTTTTTTAATATAATATATATGTTATGGGTATATTAATGTGACATGCTTTAAAGTCATAAACCTCTAGCATGCCGAAAAAGGGCACATGCCTTTGATCAAATATATGATTGTGAATTGTGATGATATCTCTTCTCTTTTACGTTATTGCAGAGTGTTAGAAGATATTTCAGAGTCCATACTTGCCATTAAAATAACAAATGGTATGTGTTGATAAGATTCATATTATGATGATTAATGACGACTTTTGCTTTAAGCTAACGCTTCGATTCGGTTGATTTGGAACTTGCAGGTTCACATTGCTTGGACATATTAAACTCGAGGGAGACTGATCCTGAGTGGTTGGTTAATCAGCGAAAAGAGGAAGTGAAGATCATTAATCAATGGTTTAGAAAATACTATCAAAATCTTCGTTTATTAAAGCGATGATATACGTCATTCAGAGCAATATAGCATGTTTTATTTTTAGACTACTCAAACTAGCTAATAATCTGACTTTATTTATGATTATATATTATTGAAGACAGTTTATCTACTTGGATACATTATGATTGCCACTTTGTACATATATCAACTTTATATGAAACAAATGCTCGTGTCCTTTTTTATGTTTATACAAATGTAGAATTTTTGGTGGTGCACTATAATGCACTATAATTGAAAGACAACCATGGTTGTGGGTTGTGTTAAGAGATAAGATTGATGGCCAAGAACATGCCTCTTTACCTTTAACTGTTCATGTATAATTGTAAGTGTATTTGCAATGTATACTTTTTATTACTATAAACTATTTTGTTATAGCAATAGTAACCGGAGACATATAATTTATATATATCTTTATTAAAGTCGAGAGTCTTTCTAGAAGTAGTCTATCTATTCTCTAGGATAGATACATGGTTTGCCAACATCACACTCTCTTCAAACCCTACCAATAGTTTTGTTATGGGTGAGACTCTACAATATATGGTTATTATTATCTTATCATAAAGTGAGTACCATAGTTAATTCTAGTATTACAACCTTAAAAAAGTATTTGTGAGGCTTAAATTCATGTAACTCGGACACGACTCTGTTAAACAAGTTGCTGGATCAAAGGGGTCAAGAAACGACTTGACATATTTACTTACAACTCAAGTTAGATGTGACATTTATTGAACAAGTTATACGGGTTGATATGTTAACGACCCAGACCCACTTAGACCGAACATAAAGCATGATATTTTCGTTTAAGGGTAAGGTTGTTTTGGTGTTATGTCGGTCGTTATCACTTGTGCTTTCTTTAACTGTATTGTCACCCAAAAACTAAAAACATGTATTTCTATTTCACATTGAGGCCTAGAGGGACCATTCTTTTCCATTAATCACGAAAAAGCATCAAAAGATACCTACATGATATGTTGTGAATCAAAGCACTTGTTTAATCCCATTGTATTCACAAAAGTTTAGTGGCAACTCTTATTAAGGACATTAGTATGGATTTTTGCTGTTTGTTAGGGTCCACCTAAGGCCCAATAGAAAATGGAATTAGGCCTCGCTAGGACTAAGTTTAAATGCCGGGCCCAAGAAAACCATATTATATTTCAGTTTGGTTTTCTCACTCATGTTTCGATATAGTGAATGAATCGTGTGATTCACCTTCTAATCATATTATATTTCTGCTTGGTTTCTTTTAATCACAGTTTGTCTTATGACATATAGTATTATTTTTTCAAAAGTGGATGCAAAGTTTTTTTATAAAATGATGTTGCACATACATAAATGATCAGATTAAAAATGGTGGCCAGCCTCAAATGAACATACATAATTTTTTTCTACTAAGGAGCATCATCACTTTTGTTTTTAAGTGATTGAGCCAATTCTAAGTTTTTTTTAAGTGATAGGGTAAGGTACCCGTATTACAGGTCATCTTAGTATTCTTGGGGGATAATTCAAGGATAACTAAGCTCAAGGGGCACCCTTTAAGCCTAGATAATGAGGGTTAGGCACCAAAGGAGCAGACCTAGTTGGACAACCTTTATGCCTAGGTGCTGAGAGTCACAAGGGAATCTGCCATGTTAGGCACTAGTTCAACCTAAGCGTTGAAAGTTAGGCACCCTCGCAGCCAAACTTGTCAAACAGTGCTATCGACCAACCAACATTTTCGGGCACTGCCGTAGCCTGGCCATTGTATACAGATCTGACTTGGAAAGTTGGTTAGGCATTTGGCTTGTCTAGGCAAAAAAAAGTGTCTGGAAGGGCCTGTTGGACGCCTTTAAAGCCTTGGAAAAGAAGGCACCGTCTTACCCCGTTTATTCACATTTGATCATCTATGTAGCCTGATTCAGAAACATATCATGATAAGGGAGGTGTCAAGTCATTTTGAATGGAAAACATATAGGGTCTCCTTAGTCATTTGAGCCCACAAAAATATGTGTTGAAATCCTAGTGACTATGTCTATTGTGGTTTTTTTTCTTTGCCTTGTTTATAAAGTTTTGGAACAAACTTGCCTATTTTGGTATTTTCCTCGATACAAATGTTGGTTGTATAATTATATTCCGTATTTATAAATTTAAAAAGCACATTCTTACCATTCTAAGAATAAAAAGCACTTGCCATTTCGAATTTAATCGATTAAGAACTGCTATGATTATAAGTGGTTTCAAGTGGTGATGCTTGTTTTTGGGTGCCCTAATTTCAACTAGAACAAGGCAAATTCGAATGTTGATATGCAATTTTGGAATGGAACGAAGGACTATTTGATTTCTATGCGATTGGGGGGGGGGGGGGGGGGTCAAACAGTCCTAGAAGGATTCTAAAACCCCGGTCACAAATCATGTGACCACTGGGCCAACTGCCTAAGTGGCTCCAGATAGCAATATTAATAGGTAATACAATGTGTTGATAGTCAACAGGTGAAATCGTAAGACTTTTATTTTAAAATTGTGATCTACGAGGGGGAACTAAATGTATTGTGATATAAGCTTGCTATATGATAACTCTGAGGAAGCGGGTGAGAACTCTTGTTCTATACACAACATATCTTATATGTGAACAAGCCACACATGTAATAAAAAGGAAGGGGAATGTAACTTCTCACCAAAAGAGGTCATAGGAATGACGATGCGAAAAGCCACTGCTTCTAGAAAGGTTGCTTATCCTTCACGACACACCCCACAAAATCTCAATCATTAACTTCGTAAAACATTTTCGTAAACTTTTCATTTAAGGCATGTCGACCCAAAAATATTAATATATATATGGAAAAAAAGAGAGGACTAGTTGATTGAACAGAAAGTAAATTTATAATTGCATTAGTGGTGATATCATGTCGACCCATTCTCCTTGACCATCTTGGCAGCTTGGAGTGTTACCGAGTACCGGAAATGATTTTGTTACTTTATCCATGGTGGGTTAACATGGATTAACCGCATTTTATATGTGTCGGATCTATTTACTTACTTTTGAAGGACATTTAAACGCTCATTTTCAAAATTACAGTGGAAAAAGGAATACTCCCTTGGATTCAATATCTCAATGGGGTAAAGAAGGTTCAAAAATAAGTAACAAAAACTTTCTTTTGGTAAAATTATTAAAAATGAGAAGAATGGACGTCCTTTTTTTTTCAAATAAAGCATATAAAATGGATGAAAGTGTAAGAAATCTGATCCAACCCTTTCTTTCTATTTCGAATTTTGGCAACACCAAGACTTCTTTTTATCCTTATGAATCGGATAATACGATGTTATTCCCAATACTTATATTAATTCTATTTACTTTGTTTGTTGGATTCAAGAGTTTCGTGTTGGTGGACTAAATTAATAAACTCGAACCAAGGATAATAATGAGTTGATTTGAGATGGGTTTAGGTAATTCCAACCCCATACTCAAGCTTGTCACATACCCGTTCAAAACCCATTAGGTACTGTATTGGGCATGCACATAGGTTTGGGCCTTGGGGTATACAATGGGTAACTAAAGGGTAAACAATATGGGTAAACTGGCATATGAGTATCAATAAATCCAATACATGCGATAAAATTCAAAAGCAAACACATACTCAATCTCTCCGATTACCCGACCTCATACATGTCCGAAATGCTTTAGGTATTCCTATCAGATTCAAGATTCATTGTAATCCCTAACTCGAACATGTCGCATATAGTTCCGAGTAAACTCAGCAATTTAAAATAATTAAAAAGTCAACATGTCAACACAGACTAATAGGTGAATAAATAACGGGAAAAGTTAACGTACAAATGAAATTAACGTGCTAAACGTTCTCGTAGAGTAACTATATATACAAATAGAGTAATTATGTAATTACATCATAGAGTAATAATTACTCTATGATGTAATTACATAATTACTCTACTTGTATATATAATTACTCTATTAATTCTCACGTTTAGCACGCTAATTACATTTGTATTTGATCCAAACCCAATAAATAACATGATAAGTGATAGCCAAAGTATATGAAGATCAAAACATCTATATCTAAATTATACAAGGTAAAATACCCGCGCGATGAGCCTCACGAGCATGTTTGTCTACTCAAATTTCGGTTTTGGCAAGTACACCTACTACTTAACTATATATGGCCATTAGTTAGCTGCATAGTTACCAACTGTAGAATAATTACTTAAGTTAGACTATTTAGCAAGGCTTCCTAACATTGAAAATAGATTAAGCTCGACCACTTACCCAACCAAGATACATCGTAACAAACCTACGAGAAAAGTTAAATGTCAGTTGGGCCTTAAATACTCGTAGGTTTGAAAACAGATGGGTCAAATTCATTAATAAATCCGAAAATGGATTGCAACTTCTAAGCTCAAAAGAATGCAATGGCTTCCTACCATCGAAATTATAGAAAAGTTGACCGTTTGTTAGTTGAGTGGATATATGAACGGATGGCTCAAATTCATTAATGAATCCAAAAATGGATTGCAATAAAATCACACCTTGTGCACCCTGTATTAGGACTTTTTTAAATGGAATTGCTTTTCAGGTTGGCCATATGTTAAGTCCGGAACCAACCCAAAACCAGATTTCTACAAATGGAGGACCGAACTGGGATAGGAAATTTCACATTCAGCCCAGGAAATGCTCAGCCTTGTACAGCTAGCTTGAACATATGTTAGTAATAGATCTATCTACAAGCCAAGCCATGTAGTATATAAAAAAAATACCGAAAAGAAATGCAACTTATAAGAATCAAAGAATGGCAATGTAAACATATATTAACCAACGCCAACACCTTTAGTAATTAATAAACAGAAAGCAAAACGGTAGTAGCAATGTGTTATGATCAGAAGCCAAAAAGCAACAAAGACTGCAATTTGTATTTGCATCATAGAAATGGTGTGTATGTATAAAAAGAACCATTTCTAAGCCAAGCCCTAAGTCCATTGGGCTACATAACTGCCTATAATAAACTGATATAATCTAACATCCAAAAGGAACAATGTTAACACAAGCTAAGAAAACCAATACAGGTAACAAAACAACTAATATGATAGCAATTAAATCAATATGAATGTAGACATCACTGTGCAATTCTATATACATTAGTTCTACAATACAGAAGCCAAATAGGACTATTATATATATATATATATATATAATGACAACAATTCAGCAACAAATTTAACAACAATATGTAGATATTCTTCAACCATAATGATATTTCTGCCACAAAAACTACACATAATCATGTTTGCATATAACCACTTTCGCATGCAGAAGCCGCACATGAATAAATTCGGCTGCTGATCATGACAATGAATCCACAGTTACATAATTAAGGTTGAACATACATTATAGCAAACCTACAAGCTAGTGAGCTAAGCTACAAGCACTAAAACATGCAATGTCACTGATGATTAGTTAAGATAATATAACCAAAAAATGTCAACATCTCACTCAACAACAGAATTGAAACAGGTAGGTTAAGAAGAGCATCCAAATCAGTTTTAACTTTGGAGGAAACTTGCTATTAAAAACCATTACTAAATATTTAAATAGTTTTGCAACATTCAAAACAGGAGAAATTAAGATACCGATGGTGTGGTTATAGTATTTTTTACACCTACTTGGCATATTGTGTTTTTGAGAATATGTCAAGCATCCAAAAACAAAAATGGACAATGAAACCTGAACTCAAAGCCAAGGTATTCAAGAAATTCATTATTGAGAAGCTTGCAAAACAAAATAAGATTTTTTACCCAACTTGGCAGATGCTAAACAAAATGAATTCTACCATACTTGGCTGATGCTAATTGTGTAACTGAGTTGAACTTCAACTATCCAAATTGGTGTAAAGAAAACTATACGAAACTAAAAATAGTAAAACATCCAAAAAAAAACAAAAAGACACACTTATGAAAACCAATAAATCAAACTGAAAACTGAAAACAAGGACTTATCATATTCAAAAAGGGCTTGCGGCGCACCTTGTTGCCCGTTTGCCCTCTGTCTTGATGTAAACGTTTCATATTTAGACGAATTTAATAAAAATCCTTTTAAATTTCAAAAAAAAAAAACTGAAAACATATCAATCAATCAATCATACCCAGTAAAATCCCACCGACAGCAGAGCTATAGGTAGGGTCTGGGGAGGGTGGGATGTAGGCACACCGTACCTCTATCCAAAGGAATAAAGAGGTGGCTTCCAGAGAGACCCTCGGCTCTAAGAACATGTGTATGAAGCAAAAAAAGGAAATCAAAGTTTAACAGTTATATAAAAAACTACTACTAATTATAATAATATTAATAAAAAGGTCACAGTTTAACCGCAATATAAAAGCTAATAATAATAATAATAAAATATGTAAGGGAAATACCATTATGGTATGTGACCTAAATAAGTTAAGTCTAAGCCCTAAGGTATTCAATTCTCTCTAAAAACCCTTAACTTTAATTCTACTTCTCCACGAATTCCTATCCTCAACCATGTCCTCGGAGAGGTTTAGGTCTATCAAATCATGCCTAATCCTCTCATCCCAAGTCAATTTCGGTCGTCCTCTACCCCTCCTCCCCTCTATAGTAATGTTTTCTACGGATCTAACAGGATTCGTCGTCTGTCTTCTCTTTACATGTCCAAACCATCTCAATCTCCACTCTCTTATCTTGTCTGCTATGTTCGCCACCCCTAATCTCTCGCGAAGCACAACGTTTCTTATTCTGTCTAGCCTTGTGTGCCCACACATCCAACGTAGCATTCTCATTTCTGCTACCTCCATCTTCCGCACTTGTGCCTTCTTGATGGCCCAACAATCTGTTCCATATAGCATTGCAGGTCTAACTGCCACCCTATAGAATTTTCCCTTCAGATTAGTCGGGAAACTCTTGTCGCATAATATACCTGTGGCTGCTTTCCATCTACATCATCCTACCTGAACTCGGTGGGTCACATCACTGTCTAATTCCCCATCGCTCTGTACAAATGATCCTAAATACTTGAACTTCGTTACCTGCGGGACCACCTGCCCTTCAATTGTGATGTGTGCGTCTTCACTGTCGTTTATCTCACCAAAATCACAGTGTAGGTACTCCGTCTTAGATCGGCTAATCTTTAAACCTTTTGTCTCTAAAGTTGTTCGCCACTCATCAAGCCTCATGTTTAGATCTTGTTTTTTCTCAGCAAGTAACACAATATCGTCTGCGAACATCATGCACCACGGGAGAGTCCCCTGAATCGACTTTGACAACTCATCCAAGACTACTGCAAAAAGAAACGGGCTCAACGCTGACCCCTGGTGAAGACCTACCTCTACAGGAAAGAAATCAGTATCCTCCACTGGCGCACGGACACTTGTTTCACTCCTGGTATACATATCCATAATTATCTCTATGTATTTCCTGGGCACTCTTCTACCCTCCAAGCACTCCCAGAGCACCTGTCGTGGCACACTGTCGTAGGCCTTTTCTAGGTCAATAAACACCATATGTAGATCACGCTTCTTCTCCCTATACTTTTCCATTAATCTTCTTATAAGGTGTATTGCCTCTGTGGTGGAACGGCCCGGCATGAAGCCAAATTGGTTGACCGTAACCTGAGTTTCTCGTCTAAGTCTAACCTCAATCACTCTTTCCCATAGCTTCATAGTATGACTTAGTAGTTTGATTCCTCGGTAGTTACCACAACATTGGGCGTCTCCTTTGTTCTTATAGATAGGAACTACAACGCTGCTCCTCCACTGGTCTGGCATCTTACCTGATTTGAGAATACTATTGAACAGAGTAGTTAACCACATGACTCCTTCCTCCCCCAGACACTTCCACACCTCGATGGGTATGTTGTCTGGGCCAACCGCCTTAGACCTTCCCATCCTCCTAAGTGCGTCCTTCACCTCTTCTCGTGTGATCCGTCGGCAGTAGCAGTTATTCGATTGTTGTCGATGAAAGTTTGTGTTGTCATGTTCTTCTTGGTAAGCTCTCCCATTGTTAAAAAGATTGTGGAAGTAGGTTTGCCATCTTAGCTTGATGTCCTGCTCCTTGACCAGTACATGCCCATCTGTATCCTTTATGAACTTCACCGGTCCTAGATCTTGCCTTCTACGCTCCCTGGCTTTGGCAATCTTAAACATAGCATGTTCCCCCTTTTTTGTTTCTAGACTTTCATACATCCGTTTAAAGGCCGCCTTCTTTGCTTCCGCCACTGCCTTCTTTGCCTCTATCTTGGCCGTTTTGTAGTTGTCCCTCAAATCCACTCGCTCCTCCTCATTCGTGCACCTCATTAGCTCCCTAAAACATCCTTGTTTGTCCCTTATCTTGTCTTGCACTGCGTCATTCCACCACCAAGACTCCTTATGCCCACTTGACTTTCCTGTTGTGACCCCGAGAGTCTCCTTTGCTACTTGGATGATCTTTGTCTCCATAGCTTCCCATATATGAGTTGAGTCCCCATTTAGTCGAGCCCGCGTATGCAGTATGAGTTTATCCTTAAACAGAAGGAGATTTTCGTCCTTCAAATTTCCCCATCGAATTCTCGATGGGGAAATAATGAAATCTGAAAGGCATAATAATGAAATCTGAAATCAAGAAACTTACATGTATACTAAAAAAAGGAAAAAAAAAAAAAAACCTTTCACCCTAAAACATATAAAAGTAATAAATTAAAAAGACATAATAATGAAAAAAAAAACCTTTCACCCTAAAACATATAAAAGTAATAAATTAAAAAGACATAATAATGAAATCTGAAATCATGAAACTTACATGTATACTAAAAAAAGAAAAGAAAAAAGAAAACCTTTCATCCCTATGGCAGATTTTACTCTTAAAAATGTCAGCTTTTTAAAAACCAAAATGAACATAAAAAATAGAAGTCAAATCCAAAAAAGGTATTAAATAAATTCATCATTTAGAAGCTTACAAAACAAAATGAATTCTTGACCCACTTGGCGGATGCTAATTGTGCAAATAACTCAGATTTCAATCACCCAAACCATGTTATCAAAATATGATCTCAAATCCAAAAGGGTACTTAGGAATTCAACTATTGAGAAGCTTGCACAACAAAATGAATTCTTTATCCCACTTGGCTAATGCTAATTATGGAACCAAAGAAATCATTTGAAAAACATATAAAACTAAAAGTAGAAAAACATATTCACAAATCAAATAGACACAACGAAGAAATAGTAAAAGAAATCTTTTTATCCATACTTGGAAAATTCTGTTTTTTGATAATACTCCAATATTCCAAAAACCAAAATGAACATTAAAAAATTTAGCATCTACATAACAATACCAATACTGAAATGAAATGTAACTTATAAGCATCAAGAATAGCATGTAAACACATATTAACAAACAGTTACAAATCATTAAAAACTAGAAAGCAAAAAAGTCACATAAGAAGGTAAAGCAACAAAGATTGATGATTATGCTTGCATCATTTATAAAAGGAACCATTTCTAAGACAAATTAATCCTAAGCCCATTGGGTCACATAACTGCCTATAATAAACTGATATAATTTAACATTTGCAACTTTAAAAAAAACAATGTTAACACGAGCTAAGAAAATACAGGAAACGATAAAACTAATATGATAGTAAGTAAACCAATATGTAAGTAGACATCAGTATGCAATTCTATATACGTCAGTTAAAACAGAAACCAAATAGAACTATATTTACCGATATGCAAGCATTCTTCAGCCATAATGATATTTTTGCCACAAAAATTACGCATAACCATGTTTGCATATAACTATTTTTATATGCAGAAGCCGCACATGAATAACCTATGTCCCAATCTAAAAAGATTGCACAATCTAGTCAACTGAATCGATTCAGCTGCTGATCATGACAATGAATCCACAGTTACATAATTAAGGCCCGGCATACATTATAACAAATTCACACGCACTAAAACATGCAGTGTCACTGATGACGAGTTAGATTTAAAGCCAAAATGTCAAGTCAACAAGTTAGATTGAAAATCTGAATATTTTCAAAAACACAATCTGCCAAGTAGGTGTAAACAAATAACCGTGGAACTGAGTCGTATATCAAAACCACAAACCGAGTATCAAATGACAATCTCAAAATCCAAAAGGGTTCTTAAGATATCCATTATTGAGAAGCTTGCAAAACAAAATGAATTCAATACCACGCTTGGCTGATGCTTATTGGGGGAAAAGTTGAATTTCAATTATGCAAATTGGATAAGTTAAGAAGGCATTATTATATCCAAACTGGTAGCAAGAAACCAAATTAAAAAAAAATAGCAAAGCTAATAGTAGTAAAACACTCAAAAACTAAGCTGACACATAAGTGAAAAGGGGAATTCAAAAATCGATAATCAAGAAACTTAGATAGACATAATATTATTCATGATCGCAGAAGTCACTCGGCGTTGCCAACTCGGCCTTAGTTGGGGATAACTCGCCGAGTACTCGGCTTAAGTGGGAAGTACACAGGGCCTAGGCACGATATTTACAACCATGATATTATTACAAAAACAAGATTAAAAAAAAATCTAATTTGTGTGATTAAATCAATCCAGGAGGCTTGAAAGCACTCTGTAAAACATTATGGGGACTTTCAACGCTCACCCATTTCATTTTCAATTAAATTTTCAACCCTTCCACCTAATTTTTAATTAAATGGCCAGGGTAATGCCAATTCTAATAACAAACTGAAAACCTATTAAAGAATTCAACCTAAACGACACCAACCGAAATCGGCTTGGTTCGGTTTCAACTCAATATAATCAATGTTTAATCCACTTTTCCAAGCAGTAAGCTGGAACCAACATTTTAAAATTGTTCATCACAATACAGCGACATAAAGATTAATCTTAATACCAGAACCAAGTATCTGATTTTCTCTTATTTAATTAGTAGAATTTAAGCAAAAACATTTAGAACAGAGAAGCACAACTTTGTGGGTTATGTTTTCTATACGAAGATCACCAATTATCAAAATCAATTAAGAAACAGAAAACAATAACAAAGTCAATATCAAATAAAGTAATACGAAAAATTCGAGTAACAAATTTAGATTTCAGGTACGAATAACTAAGTTGAGCTCTTTAAAAAATCCAAAATCAACAAAAACTGAAAACGTTGAAAATTTGAAATCAACACATATAAGCCATTATATAATAGGTCAAAATCAAATGAAGTAAGAAAAATAAGAAACAAAAACTGAAAACGTTGAAAATTTGAAATCAACACATATAAGCCATTATGTAATAGGTCAAAATCAAATGAAGCAAGAAAAATAAGAAACAAAAACTGAAAATTCCCAAAATAACTCGTAACCAAGAAAAAACAATAAAATATAAAGTTCTAACTTAACAAAACTAGAGTAGAAAAAGAAACAAATCTCAAAAAAGCAAACCTCATTACCATAACAGCCTACATGAACCCAATCAACAATAATGTGCATTGCATTTTGAAACGGGTCATTAGGTTCTCAAATGCCAAAAATATACCATTTGTAAAAAGTATAATTCAAACAAAAGTTAACCAAGTAAAAAAGACGATTAGTAGAAAAGTAGAAATAAAACAGAAGTAAACAAAACTTGGATTAAAGAACAATAACGTCAAAATCAATACAAATGAAGTAACAGCATAAACACTCTCGTTAAGAAAGGAATCCATGTAACAACCACCACAATACATCCCATCAAGTGCAATGTACAAGCCTCAAAATACAATGCCCTTTGAAACGAGGGTTGTACTTACAGGATTCCCCATAATAGTAAGACAAAATAGGTCAAATATATGAATCAAAAGTTACAAAATCAATTAAGTTTGAAGTGAAAATGAAAACCAGTGAAAACCATTTATAACATATGCAGCACATTAACTAAAAGACCAAAATCAAATAAACCTGGTAAATTATCTCCAGAAAACATTCATCACAAGGAGAGAAAAAAGTTAATGTAACAATAAGAAAAACGCCTGAATCAACACAAAGGAAAATAGGTTTAGTAGGTGGTTCTGAAACCACAGGTTTGTTTAAAAAAAACTTCATGATTAGAAAGTAGAATAAAAATAAAATGTCAAACAAGAAAAGCACAAAAAGATTAACATGATGGGTCAAAAAGTTCAAAAGTCAAAAAAAATTGGAACTTGGAAGTCACAGCACATAGCCAAATACATAAAAAACCAAAAAAACATCAAGAAATGAGATAAGTAAACAAATTTAAAAAAGAATAATAAAATCACTTGTTTAACAAAACTTAAATTAAAAAACCAAAATAAAAAAAATCATGAAATGAGATAAAAACATAATAAAAATCACTTTAAACCGAGTAGTAACAGAAACACCGTAATCAAGAAGGCAATCCTTATAAGAACAAGCTACATACGCCCATCAAGCGCAATGTACAAGCCTCAAAGTACAATAAGCTTTCAAATGGGTGTTTAGGTGTTCTAGTTAAAGGGTTCCTTATACGAGTAAGACTTAAGTCCAAAAAAAGGTAACAATCAAAACAAAATTATCCCATTAACAAAAAACCAAGAAAGTCAAAATAAGCAAAAATAGAGTTGTAACACATAAATGCCTTTATCAACAACGTAATCCCCACCACAACAGCCTATTTACACCTCATCAACCGAAATGTACAAGCCTCAAAGTACAAATCACGTTGAAATGAGGGTTTAGGTGTTCTAGCAACTGGATTCTAAGTTTTCGAATATATGGTATTTCATCTCCAATCAATTATAGAAAAAAGATCTCATATCATGATAAAAAAGATAAACTAACAAACTAGATCTCAAAATAAAACAGCAACATAAACACCATTATCTGGTTAGTACTCGAACACCCTGCACAAGCCTCAAAGTAAAATATCCTATGAAGTTGGCGTTTGGGTGTTCTAGTTATAGGAGTCCCGATAATAGTAAAAATGGATCAAAAGTTAGAAAATCAAATAAGTTCCAAAATGAAAATAAAAACAACGGAAAACATTTATAACATATGCAGCACATTAACGAAAAAGCCAAAATCAGATAAAATAAGGAGGGTCAACAGCAAAAAAGCTGGTAAATTAACCCCTGAAAAACCTCATCACAAAGGGGAAAAAAAGTTAATGTAACGAAAAAACAAGGTCCAAATCAACACAAAGAAAAGAGGTTTAGCAAGTGGTTGTAAGACCACACATGTTTGTCAAAAAAATATTCATTATTAAAAGTAAGATAACATAAAAAAGTCAAAATCAACATAAATAGAGTAGCATAATATAGACCTTTACCAAGAAAGTAATCCACACAACAATAACCTATTTAAATTTTATCAACCAAAAAGCATATCAGCCTCAAAAGTACAAGACAGTTCAAATGAGTGTTTAGGTGCCCTAGTAAGTGGATTCGTATTTCTCGAACATAAAGGCAAGTCATTTCAAATAAATTATATGAAAAATAGATAATTTAACAAAATAAAAATCAGTTCAAACCAAGTTGCAATAGGAAACACCCTTATCAAGAAAGCAATCCCTAGAACAACAGCCTAAACACACACATCAAGCGCAATGTACAAGCCTCAAAGTACAATACAATTTGAAATGGGTGTTTAGGTGCTCTAGTTATAGGGTTCCCGATAAAAGTAGGACAAAGTTAAATAGGTCGAACAAGAAAAATGGGTCAAAAGTTACAAAATCAAATAAGTTTGAGAGGGAAAACATTTATAGCATATGCAGCACATTAACTAAAAAGGCAAAATCAGATAAAGTAGGGAATGTCTACAGCAAAAACAAAAAAAAAACAAAAACAAAAAACTGATAAGTTATAACCAGAAAAACTAATCACCAAAAAAAAATATCAAACAAAGTCCAAATCAACACAAAGGAAGAGAAAGGAAAGAACTTGACTAAGAAAGCAATCCTCATTGTAGAAACGAGTCAAACTTCAATAACCCGAATTGTGTATCAAAATTTGATCTCAATTTCAAAAAGGGTACTTAAGAAATCAATTTTCGAGAAGTTTGCAAAACAAAATAAATTCCTTAACCCACTTGGCTGATGCTAATTGTGGATATGAGTCAACTTTCAATGACCCATATTGTGTATTAAAAAATCCAAAAAAATCAAACAGAAAACATACAAAACTAGAAGTAAACTATTTTATTATTCAAGAGATCAAGAACTTAAAATTATTATTATTATTATATTAAAAAAAAAGAACTTTTTAGTGATACTTGGCAGATGCTATTATTGGAAAATTCATCATTTAGAAGCTTACAAAACAAAATGAATTCTTGACCCACTTGGCGGATGCTAATTGTGCAAATAACTCAGATTTTAATCACCCAAACCGGGTTATCAAAATATGATCTCAAATTCAAAAGGGTACATGGGAATTCAACTATTGAGAAGCTTGCAAAACAAAATGAATTCATTATCCCACTTGGCTGATGCTAATTATGGAACCAAAGAAATCATTTGAAAAACATATAAAACTAAAAGTAGTAAAACAAATTCACAAATCAAATAGACACAACGAAGAAATAGTAAAAGAAATCTTTTTATCCATACTTGGAAAATTCTGTTTTTTGATAATATTCAAATATTCCAAAAACCAAAATGAACATTAAAAAATTTAGCATCTACATAACAATACCAATAATGAAATGAAATGAAATGCAACTTATAAGCATCAAGAATAGCATGTAAACACATATTAACAAACAGTTACAAATAATTAAAAACTAGAAAGCAAAAAAGTCACATAAGATGGTAAAGCAACAAAGATTGCTGATTACGCTTGCATCATTTATAGAAGGAACCATTTCTAAGACAAATTAACCCTAAGCTCATTGGTAACACGAGCTAAGAAAAAAAAACAATGTTAACACGAGCTAAGAAAACATTGGTAACAAAAAAAACTAATATGATAGTAAGTAAACCAATATGTAAGTAGACATCACTATGCAATTCTATATACGTTAGTTAAAACAGAAACCAAATAGAACTATATTTAACGATATGCAAGCATTCTTCAGCCATAATGATATTTTTGCCACAAAAATTACACATAACCATGTTTGCATATAACTATTTTTATATGCAGAAGCCGCACATGAATAACCTATGTCCCAATCTAAAAAGATTGCACAATCTAGTCAACTGAATCGATTCAGCTGCTGATCATGACAATGAATCCACAGTTACATAATTAAGGCCCGGCATACATTATAACAAATTCACACGCACTAAAACATGCAGTGTCACTGATGACGAGTTAGATTTAAAGCCAAAATGTCAAGTCAGCAGGTAGTGATTAGTGAATAAATAATTTATTATTTTGGTTTTTGGAACTCTGAATATTTTCAAAAACACAATCTGCCAAGTAGGTGTAAAAAAATTACCATAACCACCATCAGTATCTTAATGTGTCCTGTTATGAAAGTTGCAATATGCCTACAAGAATTCTCGACCCACTTGACAGATGCTGCTAACTGTGGAACTGAGTCGTATTTCAAAACCACAAACCGAGTATCAAATGACAATCTCAAATCCAAAAGGGTTCTTAAGATATCCAATATTGAGAAGCTTGCAAAACAAAATGAATTCCATACCACACTTGGCCGATGCTTATTGGGGAAAAGTCGAATTTCAATTATCCAAATTGGATAAGTTACAAAGGCATTCTTATATCCAAATTGGTAGCAAGAAACCATATTAAAAAAATAGCAAAGCTAATAGTAGTAAAACATTCAAAAATTAAGCTGAAACATAAGTGAAAAGAGGAATTCAAAATATCAATAATCAAGAAACTTAGACATAAAAATGGAAAGTGGCATTCAATTGACTTATTAGGTCTGAAGATGAATTCAAGCTTTTTGTACTTACTTCAGGTTGGCTTGAAGTTGACCTGCCATGCATATAATATTATTCATGATCGCAGAAGTCACTTGGCGCTGCCAACTCGGCCTTAGTTGGGGAGTACTCGGGGATAACTCGCCGAGTGCTCGGCTTAAGTGGGAAGTGCGCATGGCCTAGGCGCGATATTTACAACCATGATATGATTACAAAAACAAGATTAACACAAATCTAATTTGTGTGATTAAATCAATCCAGGAGGCGTGAAAGCATTAAGTAAAACATTGTGGGGACTTTCAGCGCTCACCCATTTCATTATTAATTAAACTTTCAACCCTTCCACCTATTTTTAATTAAATGGCCGGGGTAATGCCAATTCTAATACCAAACTGAAAACCTATTCAAGTATTCAACCTAAATGACACCAGCCGAAAATCGACTTGGTTCGGTTTCAACTCAATATAATCAATGTTTAATCCACTTTTCCAAGCAGTAAGCTGGAACCAACATTTTGAAATTGTTCATCACAATACAGCGACATAAAGATTAATCTTAATACCAGAACCAAGTATCTGATTTTCTCTTATTTAATTAGTAGAATTTAAGCAAAAACATTTAAACAGTGAAAGCACAACTTTGTGGGTTATGTTTTCTATACGAAGATCACCAATTATCAAAATCAATTGAAGAAACAGAAAAAAATAACAAGTCAATATCAAATAAAGTAATACGGAAAATTCGAGTAACAAATTTAGATTTCAGGTGCGAATAACTAATTTGAGCTCTTTAAAAAAATCCAAAATCAACAAAAACGGAAAACGTTGAAAATTTGAAATCAACACATATAAGCCATTATATAATAGGTCAAAATCAAATGAAGTAAGAAAAATAAGAAACAAAAATTGAAAATTCCCAAAATAACTCGTAACCAAGAAAAAACATTAAAATATAAAATTCTAACTTAACAAAACTAGAGTAGAAAAAGAAATAAATCTCAAAAAAGCAAACCTCATTATCATAACAGCCTACATGAATCCAATCAACAATAATGTTCATTGCATTTTGAAACGGGTCATTAGGTTCTCAAATGCCAAAAATATACCATTTGTAAAAATTAGAATTCAAAAAAAGTTAACCAAGTAAAAAAAGACGATTAGTAGAAAAGTAGAAATAAAACAGAAGTAAACAAAACTTAGATTAAAGAACAATAACGTCAAAATCAACACAAATGAAGTAACAACATAAACACTCTCGTTAAGAAAGGAATCCACGTAACCACCACCACAATACATCCCATCAAGTGAAATGTACAAGCCTCAAAGTACAATGCCCTTTGAAACGAGTGTGGTACAGTACTTGCAGGATTCCTGATAATAGTATGACAAAATAGGTCAAATATATGGATCAAAAGTTACAAAATCAATTAAGTTTGAAGTGAAAATGAAAGCCAATGAAAACCATTTATAACATATGCAGCACATTAACTAAAAGACCAAAATCAAATAAACCTGCTAAATTATCCTCAGAAAAACTTCATCACAAAGAGAGAAAAAACTTAATGTAACAATAAGAACAATACTTGAATCAACACAAAGGAAAAGAGATTCACTAGGTAAAACCACACAGGTTTGATCGAATTTGGAAAAAACAAAAAAAAAACAAAAAACACCTTCATGACTAGAAAGTAGAATAAAAACAAAATGTCAAACAAGAAAAGCACAAAAAGATTAACATGACGTATCAAAAAGTTCAAAAGTCAAGAATTTGGAAGTCACAGCTCATAAAAAGCCAAAAAAAATAAAAAAAAAATCATGAAATAAGATAAGTAAACAAAATAAAATAATTTAAAAGGAGTAGCAACGGAAAAAAAAACCTGTATCAAGAAAGTAATCCCCATAACAACAACCTATTTAAACCTCATCAATCGAGAAGTACAAGCCTCAAAGTACGAAACGGTTCAAATGAGGGTTTAGGTGTTCTAGTAAGTGGATTCGTATTTCTCGAATACAAGGCAAGTCGTTTCAAATAAACTATATGAAAAATAGATAAATAAACATAATAAAAATCACTTTAAACCGAGTAGTAACAGAAACACCGTTATCAAGAAGGAAATCCGTAGAAGAACAAGCTATATACGCCCATCATGCGCAATGTACAAGCCTCAAAGTACAATACGCTTTCAAATGGGTGTTTAGGTGTTCTAGTTAAAGAGTTCCTTATAAGAGTAAGACTTGTAGTAAAAACAAAGTAAAAATCAAAACAAGATTATCTCTTTAACAAAAAACAAAAAATGTCAAAATAAGCAAAAAATGGAGTTGTAAAATATAAATGCCTTTATCAAGAACAAAAAAGTAATCCCCACCACAATAGCCTATTTACACCTCATCAACCGATTATTCGAAGACGGCCAAACCAGTAATTCAAAGAATATAATTTATAAACCATATTAAGAACATGTAAGCAAATAATTAATCTACAGGTAAACCCCCTAACAAATACAAACACGAAACAATTGAATTCAATATCAAGTTGATCGCGATTAGGCTTTTTCCAAAGAGATTATAACTTTTTTTTTCTTATAGTATAATACTAAAGTTGAAAAATAAATACAAAAAGATTAATACTCTAACAGTAACAATTAATAGAATACCAAAGTTGAAAAATAAATACAAAAGATACGAAAAGATTATTTCTCTAACTGTAACAATTAAGAGAAGATTATAACTTTTTCTAGTGGGAAGATAAAAAAAGGTAGAATACGTTTGTGATTTGGTTAAAAAACACCCTTTTTTGATGATGTAATGTTACGTAGGAAAATGTTAAAATACAACAGAAAACAAAAATATATATATAAATATATAAAATAAAATAAAGAACCTTCATGATTAAAAAGTAAGATAAAAAAAAATGTCTTAACAATAAGAAAAACAAAAACAAAAAGACTAACAGAAAAACGAGTCAGAAAGTCTCAAATCCAAAAAAATTGGAAGTCACAACACAGAGACAATACATAAAAAGCCAAAATAAAAGATCATGAAAGAAGATAAACAAATAAATAATTTAAATGGAGTAGCAACATAAATAAAACCTTTATCAAGACAGCATTCCCACCTTAACAACCTATTTACACCTCATCAACCGAAAAGTACAAGCCTCAAAGTACAAGACACGTTGAAATGAGGGTTTAGGTGTTCTAGTAAGTAGATTATCAATTCTCGAATATAAGGAAGACGAGCCATTTCCAATAAACTTTAGGAAAAAAGATCTTAATAACATGAAAAAGAATAGATTAACATAATAAAATAAATTCAAATGGAGTAGCGACTAAAACACCAGGTAATCCCTTCAACAACAAACCTGAATACGCCTTATCAAGTGCAATGTACAAGCCTCAAAGTACAATACACTTTCAAATGGGTGTTTAGGTGTTCTAGTTAAAGGGTGACTTGTAGCTCAACAAAACAGAAAAATCAAAATAAAAAATTCCATTAACAAAAAACCAACAAAATCAAAATATGAAAAAATGGAGTTGCCGAATAAACACCTTTATAACGAAGGTGATCCCCGCTAAAACAACCTATTTACACCTCTCATCAACCGAAATGTACAAGCCTCAAAGTACAAGACATGTTGAAATGAGGATTTAGGTGTTTTAGCAACTGGATTCTCATTCTCAAATATATGGTAATTCATCTCCAATTAATTATAAAAAAGATCTCAATATCATTATAAAAAAAGATAAATTAACAAACTAGATCTCAACACAAACACCACCATTATCAAGAAAGTAATCACTCAAACACCATAAACACGAACATCAAGGGCAGTGTACAAGCCTCAACGTACAATACCCTTTGAAATGGGTGTTTAGGTGTTCTAGTTATAGTATTCCCGATAATAGTAAAATGGGTCAAAAGTTACAAAATATAATAACCTTGAAAGAGAAAATAAAAACAAATGGAAAACGTTTATAACATATGCATCACATTAACTAAAAAGCCGAAATCATATAAAGCAAGATGTCAAAAATAAAAAAAGAACAAAGTCCAAATCAACACAAAGGAAAAAACAAGGCAAAGATCTTTAGTACTAAGAAAGCAACCCTTGGTACATAGATGAAACATACAGAATAATGAAAAGAGTATTTAAAAAATTTATAATAAAAATAAATCATTATACTGGTGGAATCTGTTTATAAAATTATGTCAAAGAAACATCCATAAACCAAATTGGCCATTGAAAGATGAAGTCGAATCCGAAAAGGTTTCAAGAAACTCATCATAATTGAGAAGCTTTGAGAACGAAACGAATTCTTAACTAACCCACTTGGCGAATGCTAATATTATGATCAAAATATTATGATCTCAGGGTAGTTAAGAAATCGATTAATATCGATAGAGAAGCTTGCAAAACTAAATGAACTCCTTAACCCACTTGGCAGATGCTAATAACTGTGGTATCAATCAGTCAAATTTCAATGATCCAAATTGTGTATTTAAAAATCAAAGTAAAAAACATACAAGTAAAACTATTCATTCGCAAGTACTTATTATTTATAAAAAAAACAAACATAACTTATTATTATTCAAAGATGATCGATCAACAGCAGAGTATGCAAACCAAATATTATTATTATTATTATTATTATTATTATTATTATTATTATTATTATTATTATTATTATTATTCAAAGAATTTAAGTAACTTACGAAGCAACCATATTAATTAAGAACATGTAAACCCTAACTAACAAATACAACTGAATTCAATAATATTAAAATCGATCGCAATTAGGGTTTTTGCAGACAGAAAGCGTACCGTAAATTGTTTCGTTTCAAACGGCGGCAATGGCGGTTCTCAGTGGTGAAAATAATAAATATTTTAATGGCTTGTGGGTAACAATTCATTTATACAATACTGAAGTTGAAAAATAAATACTACAGATACGAAAAGATTATTTCTCTAACGGTAACAATTAAGAGAAGATTATATAACTTTTTTTCTTACGGTAAGTATTTAGTAGGAAGATAAAAAAAAAGTCTAGAATTTGTTTGTAATTTGGTTAATAAACACCGCCTTTTGATTTCATGATATGATGTAATTAGTTAAGTAGGAAAAATACAACATGAGAGAAAAATAAGAAATATAAAAAGGATTTGTGATTTAAAAAAATCTTTTAAAAAGTTCTAAAGAAAATATAAAAAATCATAACTCAAAATATAAATAAAAATAAAATTTTGATTAGAAGATGGGTGAAACATTTTAATTTTTTCGATTTTTATGTATATTTGACTGTTTTTTATTAATTTATTATTATTTTTTTGAGAGTTTTTTTAAGCCGCAAATCATTGTCATTATTTTTAGAATAACTTGACCCATGTTACTTATATCCCCCTTTTTAGTTACTTAATGACCGGAGAATAATATAATTACATGTAGTGGTTTAAAAAAAGTTCACATACTTAAAACAGTTATCACATGTTCATTGGCTACATGCGACTCGGTAATCATGCAGCAAAGTACTAGAGGTGCACAAACCGGTTTTTTTAAAAAAACCGGTTCGGTTATTAACCGGACCGGTTTTTTTTGGCCCGGAAAAAAACCGGTTCGGTTAATAACCGGTTTTTTTCTGTCAAAACCCTAACCGGTCTAACCGGTTAGAACCGGTTAATAAACCGGTTTTTTTATTAACCGGTTTTTTTTATTAACCGGTTTTTTTTTTTTTTTTATTTTCGCGGTTTCAAATACGAATATTTGTTTTTTATATTTTGTACTTAATGAAGACCAGTATTTTTTCACAGTATAAACAAACCGGTAACTACAAGGCAAACCGGTAACTACAAGGCAAAACGGACTGACCGAAGCCATTCTTTGCTTTCGTTGTTAGGGTTCTTTGCTTGGAAGATGAGTATGAGTGTGTGTTGGTGAATGTGTTTTCAACAAACCAAAGATTAAAAACACATAACTTTCATTTATAGTTTTTACATTAAAAATACAAACATTAAATCGTTATCGCATATTCGTAACTCAAAAATACAAACATTAAATCATTAACACTGAAGAAATCTCTGCCAAGAACTGTTGTTCATGATTTAACTCAAAAATACAAACATTAAATCGTGAACTAGCAGATGCTCCTGTTGTTCCCAATCGCAGTTTGTTCATGATTTGCCTCCATGTTTGCTGTTTCTTTAACTAAATTAGAAAAATCCAAATCAACAAGTAAATAAGAGCACATATTAGGAAAAAGAATGCTTAGACACGATTACATGAACAACTTGCTGTTTCTTACTCATGATTTGCCTCCATGTTTGCTGTTTCTTTAACTAATTTTCTTCGCTACCCGATCCCGAGCTATTTCTTAGGTAATCGTCGTACGCGGCTTCTTCATCGGTCATTGGTTGAGTGTGTCCTTCATTGACCTCGTCTTCATACAAGCCCGCTTCATACTCCATTTCCCCCTCGAGTGAGCGTTGATGTTGTGCCCTATCTAAAGAGTCCAAGTAATCCTTGTAGCAAATCGACATCTCTATAGCTGGTGCAGTGAGTCGAGTCCTCCTAATCGATATAACCCTGCCAGAAACAGAAAAAGCAGACTCCGAAGCTACCGTGGAAGCTTGGACCGTTAGTAAATCTTTGGCCATGGCGGCGAGGATCGGAAACTCATCCTCCTTACCTCTCCACCAAGCCAGCAAATCAAGACTTCTAAATTCATCCGGAGTCATGTGTTTCACAAAGTTGGTACCACCATACCTTCTAAGTTCACTGCTTGGGGTGTTTACCCTTTGACGTTTACCGGCGTCTTCCCAAATCATGTAGTACATCCCCATTTCAAGGTCGGTTTGGGATTGGGATTGGGATTGGGCAACAGCTCTTAACGAGTCATGAATTTGGGAAGACGACCCGTATTTTGTAAGGTAGACATCATACATGTTTGACAAGGTGGTGTTGAAAGCATTCTTTAAAGTTTGGCTATAATAGGGGTTTTGATCGTCGTTTAACCCAAGCTCATCACAAATTTTTTCTATTAAAGCTTCAACACCACCAACATTGATGCAAGGGTTTAACGCAGCAGCACATGTCAAAACAGCGGGTAGTTGTTGAAAATATTTTCTAAATTTTTCTTTCATTTTTACACCCATATCAAAATAAGGTGCACCCCTACAATCAAGTTCACTCAACTTTGTGCACATGACAGCAATTTTTGGTAAAGCAATGGGGCTTGTTGGATAGTAAACCCCGGATAAACTAGTTGTGCAAGATTTAAAAATTTGAAGGACCTCCGTAACGATCTCAATCAATAACCAGTTTCTAGGATCATATGGTGCACATTTACCCCTACTTGACAAAATTTGATGAAACGCAATTAATGATTCTTTTTGTTGGATGGCTTTCTCAAACATATTACAAGTCGAGTTCCATCTTGTTGGACAATCCCAATTTGGCCCCAACCATTGACAATTAGCTTCTACACAAAATTTTTTGTATCTTGAAAATGTTTTATTGTTGCTAAAAACATCTCGTAACATTCTTTTAAAACTGTTTCTTTGTGTTTCGATCACGTTTAACCCATCTTGCACGGCCAAGTTGATAATATGTGCAATGCATCGGCTATGAAAAAACGCTCCATCACAAATAGGTTTATACTTTAATTTTAAATGGCCAACCGCGGCCGTATTGTTGGACGCGTTATCAAACGAAATTGAAAAGATTTTATCTTCAATTTTGTATTGTCGAATGACTTTATCCAAGATTTGAAAAATATTTCTACCCGTGTGCGGGTAATCAAACAATTGAAACGCAACGGTTCGTTTCATCATTTGCCACGACTCGGGGTCAACCCAATGAGCCGTCACACAAATGTATGAGTCGGGCGAACCATGAGGTACCAACCAAACATCCGTTGTTAAGTTTACACCAGTTTGTAAGTTTGAAAAGTATGAAATTAGTTCGGATTTAGCGTTTTTCCATGCTTTAAGACAATCTCTTCTAAGGGTCGAACGACTTACGTGTTGGTAGCGTGGTTGAACATAGTTTTGCATCATCTCCGTGAATTGAGGGTTGTCGAAGTGGTTGAAAGGAAGTGTTTGTTGAATCACAAAGTTTGAAAACTGTTGACGTACCGCTTCAACGTCGTACGTAAACACCCCTCCTTGATTCGTCATCTCCGGCTGCGAACGACTTCCCGCTTCGTCCTTCAAGGCCTTGCAAAAGCGCTGTTGTATATGCGCTTTTAAAGTGGAGTTTGCATCTTTGGCATAGAACTTCAAACAGTGCTTGCATCGAGCTTTTTGGCGACCGTTAGACAGTTCGCATAGGTCGAAATGTTGCCACACATCTTGGTTTCGTTTCGTGGGGATGATCCGAACGACCGTTATGTCAGTGTTCGAGGAACCCATGTTGACGGATGAAGCAGCACTTTGGGAGGCCATGATAATAAGAGCGTATAATCGAGTATGAAATAAACGAGTACGAGTATGAAATAAACGACTACGAAATAAGAGCGTATGGAGTGGTAATGTGGTATAATTGAGTGTGAGATAACAAAATAATCGCGTATGAAATAAACGTGTAGAGCTGGTAGAGTTGTATAATCGAGTGTGAGCTAACCTACCCAACCTAAACTATATATAGTTGTTTGTGGGGGTAAAATGTTAAAAAAAACGGCTAGAAATCAAGAAAAAACGTGCAAAAAAGGACCCAAACGGTCATATGGCCGTTTTATAACGGTCAAAAACCGGTTAACCTAAAAACCGGTTAACCGGTTTTTAGGTTAACCGGTTTTTGACCGTTAACCGGTTAACCGGTTTTTAGGTTAACCGGTTTTTTAATAACCGGTTTTTAAATTTAACCGGTTTTTTTACTAACCGGTTCAATAACCGGTTTTTGTCCACGAATGAGTAACCGAAGTACTAACCGGCGGTTCAATAACCGGTCTAACCGGTTTTTTAATAACCGGTTTTTCTATTAACCGGTTTTCGGTTAAACCGACCAAACCGGTTCTATAACCGGTTTTTTTGAACACCTCTAGTCTCAATTGGTATTTTAAGTATAAGATTATTTTTGCTAAAATATCAAGGATAATTCACTTAGTAATTTAAAGATATAGTTTCATCTTTAAAGTGAGTTATCTTATGAATACTTAATATAAACCAACTTGCTTACATAAAATGATGTTTTAATGGAGATCATGAAGTTATGCGAATCTCTTTATTTAGTTATCATGGAATAACATGACTTAGGAACAAGGTGTCATTCCCACATTTAATTACCAAATCAAGTTTATATCACATATTTACCAATTAATTGTTAAACCAAGTTAAAAGAAGTTTTAACTAAGATGGTACACTTTCATCCTTGATCATCTCTATAAAAATATATAAACCCAAAAATATTGTGTTTTATTTATGTCTTTAAATTTCGTTCAAAATTACTTGTTAAACCAAAACTACTATGATGTTAGTTTCCAGTTAAAATGAATACAACGAATTAGTAGTAAAATTCAAACAAGTGTGTATGTGGATCGATATTTGGTTCTTACCCATACTATACTACATATACAATAGGTACACTTGCCTATTTTGTGTGTGGTCTAGTTAAGATCAAAATCATTTTTACAAATTTAAAACTCGACTTTGCGTGAAGCAAAACATTTTGAAAAACTAACATTTTTTCTACCACTACACGCACAACACCAATACCCGAATTTTCATAAATTCATATTCGGATTTTCGGATATTTCGAATACGGATTTTTTTGAACACCCATACGGCCCTACCTCCTACACTCTTCAATGCAAGGATGAATGAGTACTCAAGTACCGAATTGATATCAATATTTATTTGCTCATCCCTAGCCTTCACTTCCTCCCTTTTTATAAAATAAAAGTACTCAAGTTATAAAAAATTAAATTTCAACGGATAGCAAAGGTAAAAATCGAGAGGGAGGTGGCTTTCTTTCTTGTTGTCCACCTCATCACCTACACTGATGAATCGGTACCCACATATTATATTCTTTAGAGTATCTACAATGGTATTTTGGTGATGGGATAAGACTTAGTGACCATAAGGTCCTGAGTTCGAATCTCACAAGAGTGGGTTTTTCTCAAATATTAAGTTTCCTCATGAATTGGTGGCTTGGTGGTGGATATGAAAGCGTGGTATCACTGATGATACGATGATACTCCAGTGGTATATGAGTGATCCAAATTAGTCCTTCAAAAAAAAAATCTACAACGGTGGAGGTGTTTTAATTTTCAAACACCTATACATCATTAACATCTCATCACATCCTCATATAGGAATGAGCTCCGGATAGTACCTGTACTAGGGATGAGCTCGGTATCGTACCGACCGGTACCGGTACCGAAATACAAATCCTGAAAATCACAAATTTTTGGTACCGGTACCGAAATATTCGGTTTGGTACCGGTATTGAAGGTAAAAATTCGGAAAATACCGGTACCGTACCGATCTCGAAACTCAAAACTTTGGTACCGAAGGTACCTAATCGGTACCGAATTTGCTCATTCCTAACCGGTACTGATCCCGAAAATCCCGATCACGAAAATTGGAAATATTTGGTACCGGTACTGGCACCGAAATGTTCGGGTCGGTACCAATATCGGTTCGGTACTGGTATTTGATGCAAAATTCGAGAAATACCGATACCGTATCAGACTGTAGCTGTACCGAAAAATCAAAACTTGATACCGATCTGGTACCAAATCGGCGCCGAAAACGCTCATGCTATTCTCTCCTGTCTTCTCCTTTCTATTACTTTTATCTCACGGATGCTAGTTTGTGCATCTCTCTCTCTCTCTCTCTCTCTCTCTCTCTCTCTCTCTCTCACACACATGGTTGTCTCTCTTTTTTCACATAGGTTTTAAACACTTCACAAATCATACATAATGCTCCAAGTAAACTAGGTTTTTGATCAGGTTTGTTAAAGATACTATTTCACTTCAAATGTACTTTTTAATTCGTTTATATTTTTTTTTTACCTATAAAAATAACTTGAGGTTCTTTTTATTATTCTAGCATTATAAATTTTATAAATATTTTAAAAATAACTGACCTAATTAAGCATATAACAATATTGTATTGATTACTAGTTATTGATTGTTTCCTTTTTTTTTTAATTCAGTTTTTGTAGGAGTTTAATATGTAATAAGTTTTTTAATTTTTCTATTTAAGCTAACTCACAAAAAATAAATAATAATCACTAACTTTCATATATATTTCATTTAAATCACTTAAAAAATCACAAATTTTGTAATAAATTTACACAATAATGTAATCTTAATATTTAGTCTATTGAGACAACAGAAACATTTTATTATTTGATGATATTTTTTATAATAAACATGGTTTTTTATTTATTCGTACAAAATTAAAAGTCAATATTTCCACACTGGCAACTTTTGCTTTTTATACATTTTTTTCTCTATATGCAAAGAAACGGTACAGAATAAGTCACTTGGACGAACATCATTCGTGTCATATTATCATGTATATGAAAATACATAAATATCACACTGGACCATGCCGTATTATGGTAATCGAGTATTGGTCAAAATATTCTCATCCAACCATTGAATTATACTACATATAAAAGAAACCTAAACCTATTGTAAAAGGGTCTGTGGTCTAATTAGTGATTGTCATGTGTCAATAACTAATTTTGTTTTTTTTTATTTATTGGATTTTAATAATCCATATTTAATAGTTTTGGTCGATAATAATCCCTATTTATTTTATTATCACCAGTGGTCCCAAATTTAAAAGAAGTTGGCCTCCAATGGTCCTCCGTTAAAAAGGACTTAACGTCGTTATACTTTTTTCCGAATTTCAAGCTAATGTTTTAGGGCTTTTGATGGGAATGAGAATACAAGTCAAATAATGTTAAACCTAGTTCGAAACGATGCTCAAAAACGATGAAACAATGCTTCAATCCGAGTCTTTGAACTTACAATTAACAAAAATTAAGCCGTTTGGATTAATGTTTCGAGCTAAGTTTTACACCAATCGACTCGTATCCTCTTTACGTTCAAAAAACGTAAAACATTAGTGTGACATCCCACATCGGTTGGGGAGGAGAACTAAGCCTTCTTTATAAGAAAGTGGATACCTTCCCCATTATAACGCATTTTGGGCGCTTAATGGTAGTGGATGAGAGGAGAATTCCACAGTTAAGCGTGCTCAGGTGGAAGTAGTATCAGGATGGATGACCTCCTGGGAAGTCTTCACCTAGGGAACCAAAAGCAAATCCGTGAAGCGATGGTGGTACGTCCCGGCCAAAGTGGACAATATTATAGTGCGGCGATAGCTGGGCTCTTACTGATGGTATCAAAACCAGGGTCGGGCCGGTGGTGCCAGGTCCCGCAAGAACGCTGGACCCCTAAGGGGGTGGATTGTGACATCCCACATCGATTGGGGAGGAGAACTAAGCCTTCTTTATAAGAAGGTGGATACCTTCCCCATCATAACGCGTTTTGGGCGCTTAATGGTAGTGGATGAGAGGAGAACTCCACAGTTAAGCGTGCTCAGGTGGAAGTAGTATCAGGATGGATGACCTCCTGGGAAGTCTTCACCTAGGCAACCAAAAGCAAATCCGTGAGGCGATAGTGGTACGTCCCGGCCAAAGTGGACAATATTATGGTGCGGCAATAGCTGGGCTCTTACAATTAGTTTGAAATTCGGTAAAAAGTGTAACGCCGTTAAGTCCTTTTTAACGGGGGACCATTGGAGGCCAACCTTTTAAAATTTGGGACCGCCAGTGACTATAAAATGAATAGGGATTATTATCGGCCAATAACATTAAATAAGGATTATTAAAATCCAATAAACTATTTTTTTATTATTTTCGAAATCTATTTTAGAATTTATTGATTTGAAACTTAATGAAGTAACAAAAATGGAAGCTGATGTGGTGGTTTTGTTGTGTTGTTACAAATTCTACGTCCCGAGTTTGGGCCTCTTTGAGGCTCCTTTTTTTTTGTTTTTGTATTAGTATTTGTTAATTTGAAAGTAACAAAAAAGGAAAATGCTGATGTGGTATTTTTTTATTGTTGCAACTTGCAAGTCCCGAGTTCGAGCTTTCTTGAAGCCATTTTTTTTTTTTGTTGTTTTTAAATAAAAATAGATTTTTGTATTATAGATTTCATACTTAATCAAGCAATGAAAAAGTAAGATGGTGTGGTGTTTTGTTTTTTAATTTGTTTTGAATACGTTAGTTTGAGGAATTTTTTTTTGTTTAGTTTTGATACCGTAAAGAACGTTGCCGATACCAACCGAATTCGCATCAACTTACGGAAACGACGTCCGGGTGTAACCAACACAGAACTGTCCAGCGCGTCCTGACGCAACACGCCGGGTAACAACCTAGTTATATTCAATCTAACACGTTTAGGACTTGGGGTGTGAAAGGCTTGTGTTGGATTCCTGTTAATAACATCATCTTTTATTTTATATGTTATTGTTTATGGTTATAATATATGATAACGGGAATTCTAAGGATACCCATTTTTTATTTTATTTTATTTTTTTTTGTTAAAAAACCCATTAAACCTAGTTATATTCAATCTAACACGTTTAGGACTTGGGGTGTGAAAGGCTTGTGTTGGATTCCTGTTAATAACATCATCTTTTATTTTATATGTTATTGTTTATGGTTATAATATATGATAAGGGGAATTTTAAGGACATCCATCCTTTTCTTGTTAAAAAAACCCATTAATACGTCTCGTATAGGACTATACGGGGCGTATAGGGCCACGTATAACCCCCTGTATAGTCCTATAAGAGACGTATTATATGGTGTCTAGGTGTCCATAGCAGAATCCTATGATGGTTGTTGGTGACAAAATCTTTAATAATTGGCCCACAATAACTTAAAATATGAGAATGATATTGCATTCGAGTGTTCTTTAATCGTTACTAAGACTTGTTGCTATGGGCATGGAAGAGGGGAAAAAGGGGCGCCGAAGGAGGGGGAACACCGCCGAGAGGGGGGGCGCCTTCTGGACGGCCGGCGTGGAGGAGAGCTTGATGGGTGGGTGGTGGGGGGGGGGAACGGTTAAAAACTAGCCGTTTAAAATAGTTAAATTGTATTAAATAAAGGTTTAAAAATATACGCTTTTAACGGTTTTAAAAAAATACAGGTGTCACAATAGTTTTCCTAGCATATAAGTGATTCCCACAATAACACGAGTAGGTTGTCGTGCGATGCAACTAACATAAGCTCACCGTTAGGCTATGTGTTGTGAAGTATGGTTGGTTAATCTATAATGTTGTTATGTCATTGTTGTTTGGGCAGAGAGACATGTGTAGTGAGATATTAAAAAATATGGTTTTTTAGGCAGTGAGACATTAACCGACTAACCTATAAATCATGTGTAGTGGAGAGACTTTAAATAACCAAATTTATAATTATTTTCTTTTTTTTTTTGGATCAATTGGATTTATTTATTTGATAATAAAATGATCTAATTACAATAGAGAGACATGTAAGCGGGCAGCAAGCTGCACCGCCACCCTCTTTTGAAAGGTAAAACAGATCCTATTGAAAACAAAGTTATCACTTATCGTTATTCGGCGTCGATGTGTTTTTGTGCACGACTCGCTAAACTCCTTTTTAGAAACATAACATCGGGAGTAAGAGACCCAATTTGCGCAATTTATAAATATACCGGTTGGATTAAAAAGGTTTATTATAATTTGTTGGATTTGATTATATGGTCCCACCATCTTGAGCCCAATTTGCTCGCTTGTCTTGTATCCAAGTCCCAAGAGGCCAAGATATTGAAAATGAGTTTGGTGCCACTTTAAAGAAGATGCAATGGTTTTAAAGCCAAAAATATGGTGAGGTTAGGTAGCAGGCAGAGGGGTACAAAACCGGTTTTAAACTTAAACCAAACCGGTTTGGTCAACAGCTGGTCAAAACCGGTTTGACTCAAACCGGACCGGGTTATAAACCGGTTTAGAAGCAAGATAGATTGGCCTGGTCATGTCGGTTCGGTCCAGTTTATAAACCAGTTCGGTTTTATGACCGGTTTTGTAGATCTTAAGGGAACCGGTCCTGAAACTGACGGTATAGGTCAATTTGGGAACCGGTTTGAATGAAACCAAATTTAAACCCAAACCGATTCGGGTTATATAAAACCAGTCCTAACCGTTTTTTTTTATACACCTCTAGTAGCAGGGAGTGACGCCCCTCACTCTAGTACGTGGCCTGTCAAGTTTGGTACCACTTTAAAGAGGATGTAATTGAAGAATATTTACCATAAAATAATTGGAGACATATTTCTCATGAGGATTCATTGTTAGTTAAAATTTTCCGTCTAAACTATTTTCCTATTTTTAATGAAAAATTAGGATTTAGGTCCCGCGCTTCGTGACGGGACCATTAAGCCAAAGAAAAAAGGCATACATAAGAACGTTAAACCACGAACATGTTGCGAGTCGACACGAAATCAGCCTGTATCGGGTTATAACATCGGAAGTAAACAAAAGAAATAAACCCGTCAATCCCAAAATACAACAAATTATCGCATGTTATACAAAAAAATCCAGCACATTACAGCTGCGAACCGACACAAATTCAGTTAGTATTAGTGGTACCAACACAGATAATTTGTAAACATGAATTTGTTAGCCAAAAGAACATGTTTTAAAGGCGCAGTATCAAACGTCGAAATATGGATATAAAGCGTGTGACGATGGGATGGTTTTATATAAAAAATAGCTTGGGTCATTGTAAAACCAACTATAACAAATAATGAAGCAATGCTTTAGAAAATCGTTTAACCGACAAATAATACAAGTAAAGTCGACAATTGATATAGTTGTTAAATATTATAATTAATTAAAACATTAAGTAAAATAAAAGAAATAAAAATCATGTGATAATGGATCTCTACTGTAATTTTAAAAGATAAACATACACGTATAAATAACAATTAATAAAATAAAACTTAAGTAATTAAAAAATAAAATACAATATACGTGAAAAGAAAGTTGATGTCAATCTATCATTTGTAGAATAGTATTGTGACTTTAGCAATAAAATATTAGTAGATTGAATAGTAAATCAAACAGTAAAGTTGTGAGAAGAATAAAATCCCCTTTTTAATATATATAATAATTATTTTTTATCAAATAATTAATTACTTAAAATTATAGAGATTAAAAATATGAAGATATTTATGTCAGTATAATAAAAAATTTTATATCTTTAATGACATAATATATTTTTTTATTATTAAATCAATTTATAAACACTTTTTAGTGTAGGAGATGAATGTAGTAAAAAATAATGAACGATATTTATAGGGTTAAGAAGATAAACAAGAAGAAATTATTAATGGATATCAACTTATTTTCACATATTTATTCAACTTTCATGGATCCATGGAGTTTTCATCTATCTTTTTCAAATATGTAATACAAAAGCGTGTTTTAGTAATGTTAATTTTATATATAATGTTCTCTTTTTATGCCATTTATAATGAACATCTTATCATCTTCTATTAGAATTAGCTATTCAAAATTTATAATTACAACTTATAAAATCATTATATGCATCTTTTTCGTGACTTTTAAGAAGTTGTGTGAGAATGCACCACGTATTCGTATGAAAAGAAAATATAATTTGAACTTATTAAACTATTTAATTTGATAAAATATAAGTTTCTTTTTAATTTTATAGCTTAGTTGTATTTTTTTTAGTTTCCCGTGCGTCACACGGGTTCTAAAGATAGTCTACCTATTCTAATAAAGTAAAATAAATTGGAACACTTGTCATGTTTTGGGTAATTCTCACAATTTTTTCCCTCCAAAACTAATATACCTAATAAATCAATAATTATCCACTTTCCCTTTACACTATATTTATATAATATCTATATATTTTTATAAAGATAAATATTAACATATTATTTTACTATATATTTCAAAATACTTGGTGAATTCCAAAAATCAACAACAAATCATATTTCTCAAATGAAAATTGTTTCGGGTTTTTTGTGGAAGTTAAATTTGATTTTATGGGTTAGAAGTTGGTAAATAGATTGTTTAGTACAAGTTAACTACATTTAGGTCAAAATTTGTTACAGGTCAAAAATGAAAATTTTGAGTATTTTTAAAAGTTTCAAAATGCAAAATAGATTTATCGTAAAATAGAATGCAAAATAGATAGTCTACCTATTCTAATAAAGTAAAATAAATTGGAACACTTGTCATGTTTTGGGTAATTCTCACAATTTTTTCCCTCCAAAACTAATATACCTAATAAATCAATAATTATCCACTTTCCCTTTACACTATATTTATATAATATCTATATATTTTTATAAAGATAAATATTAACATATTATTTTACTATATATTTCAAAATACTTGGTGAATTCCAAAAATCAACAACAAATCATATTTCTCAAATGAAAATTGTTTCGGGTTTTTTGTGGAAGTTAAATTTGATTTTATGGGTTAGAAGTTGGTAAATAGATTGTTTAGTACAAGTTAACTACATTTAGGTCAAAATTTGTTACAGGTCAAAAATGAAAATTTTGAGTATTTTTAAAAGTTTCAGAATGCAAAATAGATTTATCGTCAAATTTGTTATGGGTTTAAAGGGTTGACTTTAAAATGTCAATAGTATGAAAGTTAGAATTTTAAACATGATTTGGGTTTCAAGTTTATTTTTAAAAGCATTTTTTGAAATAATTAAAAGGTTCGGGATTTGGCAAATTGACTATTTTTCAAAAGGTTCGGCATTTTTTGAAATAATCAAAAGGTTCGGCATTTTTTGAAATAATCAAAAGGTTCGGGATGTTGATAATTGATATTCATTCATAATTTATTCTGATCTTTATCATCTTATACCTATAAATATTATTAATTAAATTTTACCACATTTATCTCATACACTCAAAAGTTTATATAAATTGATTTAATAAAAAATAATAGATCTGATTTCATTAAAGATATAAGTATTTTGAATATATTGACATAAATAATCATATATTTTTAATCTTATAATTTATGTAATTAGTTATTTGATTAAAGGATAAATTGATATGCTTTGATTACAATGACATAAACATGTAATCATTAAAAATAGAATAATAGTTTGAACGAAAAATTTAGGCTAGGAATGAATTTTCAAGTGGACGCATTCTGTAGTTATTTTCTTTTTACAATAGTTAGATTTTGAATTTCTCTTGTCATTATCTCTTTCTTTCATAGAGATTGGAATATTAGCTTTAAATATGTTATATGTTCTACATGATAATTTCTAACTTTAAAGGTTTCTCTAATTCCATGTTTTGTTCATTGCTATGTAGAATTTATGGTTTTTCCTTAAATGCAATATTATATATTAACTTTAGAATCCATGTGTTATGTGATGTAGAGTATGCTTAACAGAAATACAGTTAAATTATAAAATTAAATGATTAAATTAAAAATTTTATTTTATTAAGTTAAATGATTTATAAGTTTAAATTATATTTTCTAATGAAATATTTATATGAATACGTGGTATATTCTTACGCAATTTTTTATAATCACAAAAAATATACACCTAATGATTTTATACGTTATAATCATATTTTTTTAATGGAATACCGATTTCTTACAAAAGATTATAAACGTTTCATTATGAATGACATATAAAAAATAACGTACATCGTATAAAAAATTAGCATGAATAAAAACGCTTTTTTATTACAGTTTCGAAAGAGATGGGTGAAAAATTGATCCGTGGAGGTTGAATGAATATGTGAAAATAAAATTGTTATTCATTCATAATTTTTTCTTGTCTTTATCATCTTAAACCTATAAATATTATTCATTGAATTTTACCACACTAATCTCCTACACTCAATATACAAATTGGTAATATAAAAAAATGTAGCTCAGATTTTATTGTCATAAATATCCGTATATTTTAATCCCTAAAATTAGGTAACTAATTGTTTGATTAAAGGATTGACTGACTTGTTTTGATTACACTGACATAAATATATTTTTATAGTTAGAAGTTTGAACGAAAAATTTAGGTGTATCTTAGTTAAAAAATTATCCTTAAATGTATTGTTAGGGCATTCATTGTATCATTATTTATTAATAGCTTGACTACATTTAGTAATATGACTAGCTTGAAAATTTTTTTGAACGATCAAAAAGAATTTTATTTCAATCAAATGGTAAATATTAATTAACCCGGACACAACACATCGTGCATAACTAGCTTGAAAACTTCGCTATGTTTGTGTTTATTAATAAAAATTTATCTTGTCGTTCAGGAAAAAAAAGTTTAATATATCGAAGAAAGACATATTCGAAAATACATTGTTAAAAAAAACGATTTATTTTGTTAAAGAAATAACAACTTTAATGTGGTAAAAACAAAAACATGTTATTTCGATCATATGAAGAAATGGTGGCTTTTTGTTTTGATTTTGTGAAAAATAAAAAATACCATCGTAACACATTTTTTTTCCTCACAACACTTGCGAAGAATTTGTTATTAGTATTCTTTTGACTGAATCACTATAACGAACTTCTAGATATAGTTTATCATCTATGGACGAGAAAGATGGGGTTGTTAAAAGTGTTCTAAAGTCGAAGACACGTCCATCACTTGATGATAGAACTCAACATTTGTATGTCTTGTTTACCGTTACATCAGCCTGCCTTAATTAGCATTTATGTTTTAATTTTTGTATCTTGGTCGCCAATTACAACTATGCGCAATGAAATGAAAATTTCAAAATGTAAAATGTAAAATGTGTATCAGTTAAAGCACAAGAAGTAAGTTCAGTAACAAGACCAAATAGAAGATAATGAACCACCTTTGTTATTAAAAAAGATAAAAAGCATAAACCTGATCAATAATAATATTTCGTAAGGAAATCTTTCTAATACAACTTGATCAATAACAAGACATCTTTCTAAGGCTCACAATTACCACAACCATGCAAGGAAAGATTCAGGTGACTGAGCCGATGATTGTGATGGTGCTGATGTAGGAGTGGTTGGAGGCAACGCTTGTGATTCATGTTTGTGATGATAATGGTGGTGGTGGTGGTGTTTGTGCTTATGTGAGTGTTCTGGAACCGGAGTTGGTTCTGGTGCATACGCTGGTGTAATTGAACTCTCAATAAGCTTAGTTGGTACCAAGTTAAAGAAGTGCATCACGTTGTCGTAAAACGATGCATCATCATTGTTATCATCAACCAATGGCCTAGCAGTAGATTGTGTTGTGAGAACCACCATTGCAACCAACAAAAGAACTATGTTTCTGGTATTCATGATGATTAATTCTCTAGTTCTAAGGTTGCAATAGCTATGATGTGAAAATGGGAGGCCAGTTTGCTTCTTTTTATAGGTACATTTACCAATCATATTTTGACAAGTGTCAACTTTTTTTATTTACCATGTATGTATGGTATGAAACAAAAGATTTATACTAATTTTAAAAAAAAGGAGGTCAACAAAAACTAAAAGCTTGATTTTTTTTCTTTATCAAATATTTATGTTAATGTATTTATTATTATCTCTCTTAAATATAAAGCACCATTTACTATGTATGGTACATTTATGATATATTGTTAATTGATCTAATTATATTTATCGTATCAACAATAATAAAAGCTTGATTTTTCCTCAACAAAGTATTTATGTTTATGATATTTATTATCTCTCTTGAATATAAAGCAATCTTTACTATGTGTAAGATGTAAATATGTTTGTAGTTTGGTAATCATGTAGTAGTTTTGAGGCTACCACTTTACCCCCCAATTTTAGAGGTGTCCGGTTTTTAATTGGGGATAACGAAAAACTCATGTCAATTCTATAATCTTGTGAGGTAACCGCTTTTAGAAAAAGCATAGGATGTTTGTGATCACCCCACCCCTTATGTATTGCCCTTGTCAAGTTTCTGGGCACTTTCTCCAAACCGAACGCAATCAATATTTGCTTCCTATCATTCCTGAAAAATCATGCCTTTTTTCGTGCGTGACATGTAAATGTTTTACATCACGGTGCAACGGTTTGCAAATGAATTCTTTCCATATAAATTGATACACACAATTTTCCATTTTTACATAGGTTGCCAAATGTACAAGTTTCAATTTTTACAAATTCCTCTTCATGAATGATAAAATAAAAAATATGTTGTTGAAGGAAATCAAACTCACTACCTTTATTTTAAAATATTTGTGGCTTACCAACTCGACTATGATGAATTGATGTTAGTTTTCTTTTTTTCTTAATTGTTATAGATTCGCAACCTTCCATTTTGTTTTATTTTTTTAACCACCCGTGAAACACACTCTCTCATACAGGGTTCTAACGCATGAAACTCACTTAAACTCACTCTCTCATATAGGGTTCTAACGCATTGAGTACTACCCCGTATGATACTTGTGGTATAGCATAAATGCACTTTTGTAACATTAAGAAACCATTCTTCCATCTTGCATGATAAGTGAATATTAAAAAATTCCTCTCTATGTCACTCGTAATTTGTAGAAAGAGCAATTTTCATGCGAATCCTTCTTATAAGCATCACCTTATTTCAAGTGGTAGAAAAATCCAAGCAATATCCAATACATCATGTCGTTCCACTACAATCTCGACGGGCTAAATTGCGTGCAGCCCAACTATTGTTGAAGATCAATTCTGTAACTGAGCCCACTTATTTTAAGGTTTATAGGGTCCGTGAATCCATTCAAATTAGACGTGCATAAATCGGGTATTTTTTGAACCCAGAACCGAGTATGAACCGGGTACAAATTAGAACCGGTTCTCTTCATGAACCAGACCCGATCCGATAGCCAAAAATCAGAACCCAGGTCAGGAACCGGGTAGGAACCGGATCCGACCCGATAGCCAAAAATCAGAACCCAGTGGAAGCGGGTAGGGTAGGAACCAGGTATGGGTTATACTCGAAAACCGAGTACACTGGGTTTTCATATTTAAACTATATTTGATCGTTAGGAACCGATTCCAACGGCTATATAGCCGTTTTTGGACTGTTGGAACCGGTTTTTCAATATATAAAATAAACACACATACTATAAATAGCTAGATGAAGTTTAGGACTTGATAAACCACTTCTCTAACTCTAAAACGTACTTTAAATCGCAATTTCAATTAAACCGGCAAGCAATGGCAACCAACGATTATGTTGTTATGGTCATCAATACCCCAATATGCCCCCCGAGGTTTGGGTGCATTATGACTTGTGTGTTATGACCGACACATAGGAGATGGCGCGGTGTAAGTACCGTGGCAAGTTTCTGAAAGCCGGGTCGAAGTCCACTCAAGGAAAGCATACCAATAAGTATTGTCGGAAAAAAAAAACGTTTGGACGCCAAAAAAGTGGAAGCGTGAGAGTCGTCCGACTCTGCATCTCCAGCCCCCGGTAATGGGCTAGACCGAAAAGAGCGGGATGAAAACGACGAACGGTGTTTGTAATTTCGGTTTTAATGTTTAATAATGTTTGTAGTTTGTCGTTGTATAATAAAATGCTCGTCGTTCCGCTATAATGCTAATGAAATGAAGTCGTTGATATATATAAATATATATATATAGATATAGATATATGTTTATGATTTATAAAATTCTACTAAATCAAAATATGCTAAAATATCTAAAATTAAAAACTAATTACCGTCTACAATATTTAGCACACATGCAAACTAAAACATGAACACAATAATAATTGAAAACGGTTACAATTAAAAACTATTAAAGTAAGACTAATAATTAACATAAAATCGTTTACATAAAAGTTGATCGAGTGATTCGTGTTACATAACTAGAACAAATACAAATAAAACCGGTTACACAAACGTCTTCAAACTCTTCTTCTTAGTTGTCTTCGCCTTTGTCTTCTTCACTCGATAGCCCGAAATATAGTCCTTCTTCCACCTCTTCATCATGAATTGGACATTCAAGTGGTATTTAATCTTAAAAGTTTGCTTTGTCTTGCATACGATCCACCTCGTCCAAATGATCCTTTAGGCAAATGCACATCTCTAACAACTCCGGAGTGAGTTTTGTTCTTTGCATCGATAATATCCTTCCACTAAGAGAAAAAACCGATTCGATGCTATCGTTGAAGCTTGGATGCTTAGCAAATCTTGAGGCATGGCGGAAAGAATAGGAAATTCGTTTTGCTTTCCTTTTCACCAAGCCAAAACATCAAAGTTGTGAATTTCTTCGACCGATGCACCTTCAACATAGTTGCTCCACTATATCGACCAAGTTTACTTGTTGATGTGTTTCCCCTTTACTACTTAGCCGCCGACTCACGAACAACATTCATTATATTTATAAGCTTGTCCTTACATGGGCTATTTGTTGTTATCTACCTCTCAAAAGTTGACTTTGAGCTTGGACCATAAACTTGGAAATAATGATAATAAATTTCTTGAAGGGATTTGCTTAAAGAATCCTTCGCTTCCGTCGACAACATCAGTTCGATCTCATGCATACCCATGTTGTCAAATATTTTCTCGATCAATGCCTCAACCCCGACAATATTCAATCAGGGGTTTAAAGCGGCGGCACAAGTAAACATCGATGGTATGTCTTCAAAATATTTTTTGAACTTCTCCTTAATTGGTTCAACAATACTATTGAAAAGATCATTTTTGTTTTCAAACTCTTTTAAATTCAAGGAGATGTTATATAGTTCTTGCAAAACCAAATAACTAGTAAGATAGTAAACCCCTGACAATTTAGTGATTGCGGTTTTGAAAACATTAAGATACTCCAAGAAATAACCGATATTTACCCAAGCACTATCGGGAAACATATCGGCTTTGCACCGATCCACAAGAGTTTTATGAAATGCTTGTAATTTTTCTTATTGGGTAAAAGCACATGAGAGCATATGACAAGTTGAGTTCCAACGGGTTGGAACGTCCTAATTCGGCCTCAAATATTTTCTTTCCGCCGATTTGCAATAATTTTTGTATCCAAGATGTCTTCTTTTCCCACTTTTGAAAACATCTTGTAACATATATCTAAAGCTTTTCAAACCAGCCTCCATGGTTTCATTGGCGAGACTGTCTTGACAACCAAATTGATAATATGGGCAACACATCGAGCATGAAAAATCTTTCCGTGACAAGGTGATGTATATTTTATGTAAAAATTTTCAACCGCCTTTGTATTGTTTGTTGCGTTATCAAACGACATTGAAAACATTTTTTTCCTCAAGTTGAAAGTCGTTATTATCTCATATAGAATTTCAAACAATTTTTCGGTGGTATGCGGATACTGTCACACCCCAACCTAAGGCGGAAATGCCGGGGCGTGATCCGATTGCTCACAACTCGAAGATACAATCATAAATATAAATGATATCTAATTAATTATTTTGTTCAAATAATACACATAATAATCAAATATAAATCGTATAATATTTTCTCGATAAACGCGAAACTTTTTAGTGATAAATTTTCCGAATATAAAATGGGTCAGATTATGGATATAAGTTGTACGTGGAAAACCCGAGTTGTTACAGTCTCTCCTACTTTAGGGAATTTCGTTCCGAGATTAAGGAAAACCACAAAATCATCGTCTTGAAAAACAATTACGAAAGCTTTTAAGGAAATTATCATAACATTGAACTTCTAATAACCGAAGCAACACTTCAAATGGCAATCCGATAAGGGCACTTATATATAAGATGTACCAGCGGCGTATCCACAATGTCCTTATCATATCATCATTCGTACCGTTACCCAAGCTACCTTAGGTTCTAAATCATGACACATAATTGTATGTATTATGATTTCCATGCGAGGACTTGGATAATTATGTATGCATCCATAATTACTCTTATCGTCGGATGGTCCGCATAATCCGTTCCATCATGTGGGTTATAAAACATTGAAACTAAAATTTTAAGAGAAAACACTTGTTTTGATAATTCTAAATAAAATTTCAAATTATTATTAATAAATGTTCTAGTTGAATTCAATAAATCGTGAGATTTCGGAAACCTCGTTTGCTTTTAAAAGTAAAGTTTTGTAAATTAAAGAAAATAGATTTGGTAAAATAGATGTTATTGTGATAATCGAGATTTAGGAAATGAGATGGAGATACAAGGTCCTAATAGTTTAATTTTGATAAAGAAAACTTTATTCATGTAATAAAATACTTAAATAGTTCAAATTGAAATCATCAAATGTCGCGAATAACTAAAGAGTCGATACAAAGCAATTACAAAAAGATAAGATAACTTAAGATAGGAAAACAACAAAAATTTTCAGAGTCTTCAAGCATCTTCAGTTTCGATAGATGTGATTCACTTGACTTGGAGCACTTGAGGTAGTTGGATCCATAATAACTTGAGCAGTCAATGCAGGTGGATTGGGAATGGTTTGGGTAGGTTGAGCTTGAAAAGACGACACTAGTGAGGTTTGGGTGGTCTAGGCTTGGTAAACTTGAACTTGCGGGTACGGGTTTTGATAAGGTGGAGCTAAGTAGGAGGGATCTTGGTTGACAGGAAGAGTTGGGAGAGTGTAGGAGTTATGGGTTTGGACTTGATAAGCATTAGTGGCGTAGTAGGGCGCAGTTCTATCTGGAGATTGGCAAACACGAATTAGTTGAGGACACATATTGCGAAGATGACTAGGATCTCCACAATAGTAGCAAGCACAGGTAGTAGGGGGGTTAGGAGTAGACGGTGTACGACAAACATTAGCAAGATGACCGTAACGATTGCATTGGGTGTAAAGACGGCATAGGGATTGGGTCGGATGATGATAGTCACAAGTAGAGCATAACGGGAAAGGTCCAGTATAGGGTCTCTTGTTAGGAGAATTTTGGTTGGAGGGTGAATGGTTGGTTTGGTTAGCAGAGTTGAATTTATGTTTGTGATGAGATGAGTTGTCATTACGCGAAGTGGGTTTGGGTTCGATCTTAGCATCAGTTGAGGATTTGGTTTTGGGGTTTTCGGAGGTAGCTTAGAGTCCATGCGAGGTAGGGTTCCATCTTCAACAGGGTCATCGGGACGTGAGGCAGCAAGAGCAATTGCTTCCTTGAATTCCTCTTATGACATACTCGTAGCAATCCCAAGCTAAGCAGCAGCAATTTCCTTAGTGATCCTAGCAGTCAAACGGTGATCACGGGCAGCCGTCGGACGACGTTGATTACGACTATGATTTCCTAAGGAAGACATTCTAGGAGGACCAAGGATGAAAATGTATAAGATGACAGGTGAGTTGTATGAATGAGTTGATATGAAATTATGGGGATGCATATGTGTATGTATATGTATGTATATAACTTAGTACTAGTGCAGACTCGAGGACGAGTCAAGAATTAAAATAATATGTATGAGTTTGAAGCATTTAAGTAAATAATGTTTTATAAAATTTTTCAAAAATAAGATAACCAAGCATATCAAACGAGTTCCATGGCAATTTGAATGGCCCAACTTAATAAAGCAACATAAAGTTTGTGAATTGGCCTCCCATGAGTGTTCCATGGCAATTTGTTAGCCCAATTCAAATAACGAGTAATAAACAATTGAGTTGGTCAGTCCATGAGCGTGTACATGGCATTTAACTGACCCAACTAATTAACGAATTATCAAATCAATGGAGTTGTTCGGACCATGAGCGTTACATGGCATTTAACCGACTCAACTAAATATCGAACAACGAATCAAATACAAGCAGTTGGTGTATCTCGGGAACCACCCCGGACGATACATTCCAACCTAGAAATCAAATCGAAAATGGTTTATGAAATGAATAGTTGGAGTGCCCATGGATTTCCATGGATTTTTCACCCAACTAAGCATTTAAAATAATTTAAAAACACAATTTGAAAGTATAACCATTTAGCCGGTTATGTTTACCACAGAACCGTTTAGCCGATTACGGGTACCACTTAAAGTTAGGGTTGTACGACATTTGTCATACCCCCATACTTCAAGGTGAATGAGCAAAACAAAACACAAGAATTCTTAATGAATTTCCCATAATAAAAGGTAATCTACTAAAATTAAGAGGATTTAAAAATATTTTGAAAGTGAGGCGTAACCTCGGAATTCGTGTGTGTGTGCAATAAATAAACAATATAAATACAATACAATAAAATGATTAATCTAATTAAGCTGTAAACAATTAAATAACACATAAGGCAGTTTATATAAGCACATATAGGGTTCCTAACGTATGTCTAGGACCATTTCTAACGACTTATCTTATAACCTTCGGCTCTGATACCAATCTGTCATACCCCACCTAAGGCAGAAATGCCGGGGCGTGATCCGATTGCTCACAGCTCGAAGATACTATCATAAATATAAATGACAATATCTAATTAATTATTTTGTTCAAATAATACACACAATAATGCAATGGCACGTTTCATCATTTGCGAAGAAACCGGATCAACCCAATGAGCGGTAACACAAAGGTAGGATTCCGGTAACACATGTGGTGCCGACCAAACATCACTAGTTAAATTCACACCCGTTTGTATAGTTCAAAAAAACTCAATTAAATCAAATTTTACACATTCCCACAATTTTAAACAATGACGTCTAAGGGAGATACGACTTACATGAGTGTAGAGAGGTTGAAGAGTCTCGCGAATCATGGCTGTCAAACGAGGGTTGTCAAAGTGGTTAAACGACAAACATTCTTGAATCACAAACTTTGCCATTCTATCATGAACCGCTTTCATGTTGTAACGAAATATTGTACCATCTCGACTTAATTTGACTTGGTCCGATGCAGGAACTTCTTTCAACGCGTGCATTTTTAAAGTTGAGATTCGAATCATGCTTTAAAAAAGTACCACAAAATTTGCAACGAGCCTTAACGTCTCCATTGATCAACTCAACCAAATCCCAACTCCGCCATACGTCTTCGTTGCGGTTATGCGGGATGACCCGTACCACTTCGGGGTCATCTTCAACATGGACCGAGTCAATAAAAACAGATGTAGAAGCCGTCTTCTTTTTGCCCTTGTTTTTGCTTGTCATAACAACTTGTCGGGTACGAAACCGGTTATTAACAAGTGGTGATGATGGTGGAGGTGATAAAAATTGGAGGTGTAGGTAAGTCGGGAGTGTAAAACGAGTGTAAACCGAGAAATTTTTTTTGGTGTTTTGACTTGTGTGGTAAAACAAATGATCAAAACCATTGTTATATAGTTGTAGGACATCACAAACAGGTTCCAACAATCCTAAAACGGCTGCCGTTGGAATAGGACTATTTTTCAAAGTTGCAGGTCATTAAATGCGAAATCCGGTGGAACCGGTTATTCCGGGTACGAATTGATTTCTGAAAAGATCGAACCGGATATGATTTTCCGGGTATAAATAACCGAAACCAGGTATAGGGTATACCAGGTCGAACTGGAACCGGTTCCACCGGGTCAGGTACGGAACCGTTTTCTTTTCTTTTCTTTTTTTTTTTCACGTCTAATTCAACAAATATTAACATAAATTCCCAATTGTTTAACCTAAATACTCAACAAAACAAAATTCGATTGAATTATTCAAGTTGACCGATGATCGACCCCAGACCAACGATCTTTGTGTATGTCATTTCAAGTGAAAATGCACGTTTATTAAGACGACGTCTTTTATTACATGAACTGACCTGATCTGAAAATCATGACGTTAGGTTATTAGAAATTTAAGTATCGAAAAATAGTGACGCCATATGAAAAATATCCTAGCTTCGCCGCTAATATTGATTTACTACACATATCTAATTTGACCAAAGTTCAGGAGTCATGACTTTACACATCTTTCTTCATTGTATATTATCTCAACATCCTATCACCACCATCCTTCATCGTTCCCCTCTTTTTTCAAACTATATTATATTTGTCTACAGTTTGTTAATGCATATAGTATTTATTAATTTAAAACAGTTACTAAATAAAAATAATATAACGATGTGATTTATATTAACAAAAAAATTTCAAAACAGTACCATCATCTCGAATTGGAAAAAAGAAAAAATAAAACATAAACGTAAAATAAAAACTAATACATTAATAGTCAGTTTTTGTTGTCGTGGGATAGTTGATTATATTAACCGAATCAGGGAGATGTGATTTATTAATTTATGAAGGAAGACTTTTTTATGCATATGAGATGTCAAATTAAGGCCTCATACGGACTAAATCAAACCGTCAAATAAAAACAATTATAAAAATGTTGAATCATGCCTGCTTGTTATGAAGCGTTGAGTCGCCAATAATAATACTAATATTGTTAATAATAATAAGTCTAATATAATAATTGTTATATTATAATATATAAAAATAATGATAATATAATAAAATTAATAATACTAAATGTTGAACCATGCCTGCTTCTTTTCATTTAAATGTTTTCCCCCCCTTTTAAATGCCAGCGACATTCACCCCCACCGGAAGTCCACTGCTGGAAACTACTTCAGCTTGTCAGCAAACGCACCAGGTTTGCCGGAAATGTTCGTGAACTCCATCGCCGTCGTCGCTTCGTACTGAACCATCATAAGCTAATCCGTCGTTGCTCGTTCTTCTCCACCGTTGTGGGATACTGTGGCGGAACCTTAGCCGCCATCATCACCGTCATCGTCATCGTCATCGCCACCAATTGTACCAGTAGCGGCGGCGGCGGCGACAAACCTGGTATCCGACACAGTATCCGACAATGGTGGAGAAGAACGACCATGGTGGTTCAATTGACAATATCCGACAATGGTATCCGAGAGTATCCGACACAGTATCTGACAATTGAACCACCAGATTATCGCCGCCGCCGCAACTGGTTCAATTGGTGGCGATGACGATGACGATGATGATGGCGGCTAGGGTTCCGCCACAGTATCCAACAACGGTGGAGAAGAACGAGCAGCGACGGATTAGGTTTATGATAGTTCAGTACGAAGCGACGACGACGATGGAGTTCACGAACATTTCCGACAAACTTGGTGCTTTCGCTGACGAACTGAAGTAGTTTCTGGCAGTGGACTTCCGGTGGGGTGAATGTCGCCGGCATTTAAAAGGGAGGGGGGAAGACATTTAAATGAAAAGAAAAAAATTAAGAAAATTACAAAATTACCAAAGTACCCTTGACTTAACTGATAAAATAGACGGAGTTAAAAAAAGTAATAAAAATGCAAGTTTTTTGAAACTGGGGTAGTCATTTGCATAAAATAAAGTATAGGTATTAAAGTTGCATAGTTGGTCAAACCACAGGTACCAAAATGGCACTTAACTCTTATTATTATTATTATTATTGATTCAATTCATTGAATGAATGAAAAAAAAACACATAAATTAATGAACATGGTAATGGAATGTACAAAGGAATGAGATGAGTTATTACCATTCCAATGATATGTTTGGTTATCACATGGGAATGAAATTAATGATGACTTTGTGTTGTTTGGTAGGTAGGAAAAAAAGAAAAAATAAAATTAAAATGGTAGTGAATGGCAATGGTGGTGAGAGGTAGTGGGCGGTCGTAACATTGGTAGGCGGTGATGGTAGTTGGTGGTGGGCGACGGGAGATAATAGTGGTTGGAGGTGGGTGGTGGCGGTATCGTTGGAGGTGGCAGGCGGTGGTGGGCGACGGTGATAATGGGTAGTGGGTGGCGGGTGGTGATGGTGAGGGGCGGTGGCGACGGTTGATGGTGGCGGCGGGCGGGGTGGCGGTGGTGAGCGCCTTGCACTGATGGCGATGGTGGCGGTAACGCCAACGGTGGACGGCAATGGTGGTGGTTGGCGGCGGCGGCGGCGGCGGTGGTGGGTGTTGGTGTTGGTGTTGGAAGGGTGGTGAAGGTTATGTAAGGTGAAAAGGCAAATGGAATGGGAAGAAAAACATAGAGTATGGATGGAATGAAATTGGGGTGTTTTAGAGAGAATGGAATGGACTAGGTAATGGGTCATTCCATTCCTTTAGTCAACCAAACACACTTTTCTCCATTCTCTCACAATAGGTCATTCTATTCTGTCCTTTATTCATGTATACCAAATGCTAACTAATAGTTTATCAAAGTTAAGTATAAATTGGCTTACTATTTTTCACACCTTGAATATTTGTTCTTAGAAGTTTATAGGTTATACCATTATAATATTTGTTTTCAAAGTATCTTTTCTTAAAAGCAACACTGGTCTAGAATAGGTTTTATTTGTATAACATAATTTGCCTAAAGTATTTGAAAAGTAATTACGGGTGTTTGGTAGGGTAAGAATTAACAGACAACCCAATTTCGGTTTTAAAGAAAGGAAGATAAATGAGTGTTGATAATCGACAACGAGAAAAAAATTTTTTGGGCCTTAACAAAGTTAAGGGACAATTTCGTATATACCCTTATAAATATTGAAAATATCATATATATACTCACGCAAAATTAAAAATATTATATACGCCCTTACAAGGTTATTAGTATATCATATATACCCAATTAATTAAAAACAATTTAAAAATCACCATATTACCGTGGTTCGATTAGACACGATAAAAGGTTTACAATGTAGACAGTTATGTAATGGAACGGAATAGAATGGCCTATTCGATAAATAATGAGCATATATGAAAGTTAAATTTTTTTTAAGAAAAAAAACGTCAAAATGATCATTTATTAAATTGCTATTAATGAATGGGGTTATATATGATATTTTAATTATTTTGTAAGGGTATAAGGGTGTACATGATATTTTAATTATTTTGTAGGAGCATATATGATATTTTAAGTTTTGGTTTAGGTATATATGATATTTCTAATATTTGTAAGGGTATATGTGAAATTAATCATAACTATTAGCGGCTTTTTTTAGCAATTAAGTTTTTAAATAGTTTATTGGGTTATAATTTGAGTTTTAATATTATCATATTTTTTCTAAAAGAAATTATATATAAATTTAATAAAAAATATTCAAGCCTACCGGATGATTGAGCTAGAAGCGGTCGCCTAACCCACTCCATCTCAAAGCTGGCAGTGGGCATGTGCAATCATAATTTCTATCAGATGGCCTCTTACAAATTGTTCGATGCATAATTCCGTACATAAATATTGCTAGACCCCGTAATGATAGAGTGCCAACAAATTGGTCACAAGACGATAATGTATTGGTATCAATTTCATGACATGACAAACCGATGCATAACATCTAATTTTTAATTTTGGGAATTATTTTTTTTATGGATGTTTTTTTTTCCAATTGTTTGAACTTTGTTTTCTTGATTTTGATTATATGAAAACTACTAACTTAAAATATGAATATACTTTCTACACTCAATCCACAACAAACAATAAAAAGAAAAATCCCTCCAGATATCAAGGCTTATCGTTACAATTTTGTTTTTATTCTTTTTGTTTAACTTTTAAACCGTGAAGTTAATTCTTTTCTATAAATAAATATATTAACAAACTATTTTATCAAATCAAAGAGTGTTTAATATTTAGAATTGGAATGAAATTCAAGACTCTAAATTCTAACAGAAATTGATTTCGAATTTAACAAATTTGATTCAGACTTTTGTTGATTTTTATTCGATTAAAAATAAGTTTAATTTTTATCATGTACATGATTTTAAAAACAGACTTATAAATCCATTTTATCTTCTAATGTGATTTTTTTCTAAAATTAAACTTAAAAATTTCACCCGATCTAGTTAACTATTGCAATTGATTCAATCTAACACCCAACATGTTGAAAGTTGATAGGAACCATGATGTGTTATTTGATTTTACAACTCCCGGTTAGGGATGAGCGTTTTTGGTGCGGACACCAATTGGTACCGGTACCGTGTTGGATTTGGTACCGATTTGGTACCGTCGGTACCTAATCGATACCAAGTTTTGAGTTTTCGATATCGGTACGGTACCGGTATTTCTCGAATTTTGCAGAAAATACCGGTACCGAACCGTTACCGGTACCGGTACCAAATATTTCCGAATTTCGGGATCGGATTTTCGTTATCGGTACCGGTCGGTACGGTACCATCCCGAGCTCATCCCTACTCACAATAGTTTGAGCATTGAAGTTATAATAAAGGTATGGATTTTATCGATAGATTTTGTTTTAACAGTCATTTGGATTAGGTCACTGATCCAGCTGATTATCTCCATTTCTTAAGTATAGAATCGTGGGGTGCAAGGCTGACATGTTATTGAAGAGAATATCATGTCAGTCCATTCCATCAATGTAATATACTAGTTTTTTACCTGGTGCGTTGTGCTGGGCAGGTCGGTAAAAGCTCGAACGGTGGTAAAACCCAGCCTTGAGCCAATAATTCGACGCGTATTCGGTCAATTTTGGTGACGTGCGTTACTGTGCTGGAATAAAAAACAAATATAATACAAAAGAAATTATAAAAAATTGAGGTGGGCCGATGGGGTGGCGTCAGTCAGTAAATCTCGAATGTTGGTAAACTTGACTGTTGTCGATCCCGGGTGTTTGAATCGTTGAGTCTACGGGTATTTGGTTGGTTTACTTCACGTTCATTATAGTACCGTAACTAACACAAAAAAATATTTCGTTCGGATCGGTTTCCATTACATTCGTCAAAGTGGCTGAACTAAAAATCAAAACAAAATTTGCGGATCAGTTTGATGATACCAAGTGGTCTAATACAGCTCTTACGTCACCTAACTTTTTATTTATTGTATAGTAGTAATGGTAATGGTAATAGTAATGGTAATGCCAAATTTAATAGAAAAGGTTAACAAACATACCATTATAGGGAAAAAAAATGAATTAAAGTAGAAAAATGTGTTCAAACCTTAGGAGAGCTTAGTCTTTTAAATTTTAAAAACAATAATTATTACTAAAGACTTGGTTAAAATTTTCGCATCCCACGAGCACCTTCTTCTAACCACTATTTCCCCCTAGAAACAACAAAAACATTTTCTCATACTTCCCTTTTCCTGTGAACACATCCACAAGTATTTGACCAACCTAGAAGTATAGTCTATGCGTTTACGGTTTACTCTTGGTAACAAGTTTATAGAAATTATAGAAAGAGCTTTTATTAAAATAATAATAATAAAAATAAAAGATAACATATTTCCCAAATCTAAAAAATTAGTAAGAGAAAGTTTTATCAAGTATAATAAATCAATTAAACTCGTCATTGGTCTTCTTAAGATTTAATCGTATAGTGTATTTAAAAGAAAAATTCTTAAAATATCTTATTAATATATAGAGAGATTCCATTTTTGTTTCCATAAATAAAAGTATTCATAAATGTCCCCTATAAATATATCTTTGACGACTTGTTTGGTCTCAAATCACATTTCACAATATGTTTGGTCTCGATACGTCATTCACGGCCTGTTTGGCCACCAAACGCGTCTTTCACGACATGTTAGCCTCCAATGCATATTTTACGATGTGTTTGGTCTCTTTTGTTTTTAATATTACATTATTATAACTAATATTACTCGTATATATATATATATGTGTGTGTGTGTAAAATCCATATTATTTGAATTTCATAAGCACATCTAATAAAATTTGCTAAAAGTTTAGTTTAATGGAGTTTTGAGGTAAAATCTCAAAGGACAGAACGCGGCTCAAGCAACTATAGTATTAGTGGTTTGCAGTTTGCACTGATCTTGTGCCCAAATTCCTTTGATTAAGGCTTTGATTTTTAACTTTCCCCCAAGTTTCATATTTTCAATTGTGTTTTATTATTATTATTATTATTATTATTATTGGATTTTCAGGACTTTCCTTATTCATGTGATCCTATAGCCGTTCACATTTAAGTCACTAACGTTCATTGCTAGGTTTTAGACTTTGTTTTCGTTTTTTAACCGAGTCATTCGTGCTAATATGGGTTAGATTCTACATTTAGGAACATTCTAGTATTTTCAAGATTTGTTTGTTTACAGGTTCCACTAATATTGATTTCAAGAGCCTAATTGGTATTTGGGAAATAATCTTGTAACTTAACTAATAATAAGTATAGATAGATGTATAGAAGTAATACATTTTTCTACATATATATATTTTGTATTTATTGCTCAACTTTATTTGTAATTTTATTATTTGAATCATTTCATGTAATATATGAGTTCTAAAGCTAGTTCATATAACAATGACATTCATCAATGTCCTAATTCAACCTTATCGTGTAATTAATACACACTTTGTTCCTTTTGCTTGTATTCTCCGTGGCTGCTAAATGTTTCTCCAAACGAAGAAGGCAATTAAGGGCAAGTAGGCTGTAGATGTGACTTGTTTGATATTTTATGGATATTCTTTTTATACTTTTGGATATTTATATAATGAGGGCACACATGAGCTATAGAGGCAACAAAAGATAGATTTAGCAAGTTGTCACTTGGTATACGACTGATCATGTACGGAGTACACGACGAAATGTGTATAGTTACTATAGTACCATCATATAGCTTAAATGTAGTATACCCGGTGTGTAGTAATAATTAATCTATCCATAAATTAGGGTTATTTTTGTGTATAAGCTTAATGTTAAAATAAATCAAAATAACTAACTCATTGAGCGTTGAAACTTTGATTACGTGTTTCCTTTATCTTTTTATTTGTGTTTGCCACATTTCAGTACGTGTTTTTCATATTTTAATGATAGTTGAGCATACTAAAACATACTGAAGGGGTATGCACCCGCCTTAACATCGAGCGGGGCGGGTCAACCCACAAGATATAGACAAGAGGCTTGAAATCAGGATGTCATGAAGACACAAAGCCAAAACCTATGCGCGTGGCGCATATCACATATGCTCACGCATATCACATCTGTGCGTGGCGCATATCACATATGCTCACGCATATCACATATGCTCACGCATATCACATGATATCACATCTGCGCATGAAACATCTGCGCGTGAGAATAAAGAGAAGACCTTACGCATCCCCGGGATAGGCGCATAAAGGACAACACAACAAATAAGACAATAGTCTAATCCAAATCAGGATAAGGACAACCATGATTGTACTCATCAGACAACCTTCCAGAAGGTATCTTTTAAGGAATAAAGAATGTGCTGATGTTGACAGCTGCCAATGAATGGTGGACAACTCAGCAAAACCCATGTGCCACCACGTGATGGCACATGGGTCAGGTAAAATACCTTGGTCAGAGTATAATCAATGAAAAAGCACCAGGTGTCCTAAGTACACGTGGCGCGAAGCAATAGGAGGAGGCCAAAAAGGCCCTAATTGGGTCTGAGCCCAATAATTGGAAACCCTAATACTATAAATACCACACCACCTCCACAGTTGGGGTCAAGCAAGAAATATATTCTGAATCCTTTACTCATTTTCACATTCTTATCTTCTCCTGCAATATCTTATTCTCACACCGGAGGGTCACCCCAAAGAGGACCCCTCTGTCCCTTTATGAGGGGTAAGCTCACGGTGCTGTTCGTTTTGTAGGTGGAAGAACTCGTATCTCGGAAAACCATCGGTGATATAGCACACTCATACCCGAGGAACGTAGATCGAATACAAGCAAGTCGATACACGTTTCTTCACATACGAATCATTTTTCTGTATGTAATCATGATATTAATGACTTTTTTTATTTCCAGATGAACCGTTCTTGGTGGTGTATTAAAGGATTTCGTGATATTTATAGCAGAGGGGTTAATTAGTTAGGCTATGTGTAGTGGATGGGCCACAAAATAAGATGATTTTTGACATGTGACGCCCAGTCAGCAAAGAGGAGATTTTTGTTTTAAGGGTGTAATGGTATTGTAGCCCAATATTACCTCACACATCATATATATATATATATATATATATATATCTGGGGGAAAGTTAACATACAAATGAAATTAACGTGTTAATTGTGAGAATCAAGTATAGTAATTATACAAGTAGAGTATTTATGTAATTACTCAATAATATAATTACATAATTACTCTACTTGATTTTCACAACTAGCACGCTAATTTTATTTGTATTTAATCCAAACTCTATGTATATATGTTACACACATATATATAAAATATTATTATTTTCACAAACCACTTAGATGACGACAAAAATACGCCCCCTGTCGCCCCTCTTATCGACTAGGGGTGGGGGGTTGTTCCTCTTGAAAATCGCCCAAATTCGTCCTGTTTTGCCGCCCACCTCACATTGACTTAGAATTATAAGTGGGTGTTCACAAATTCTTTTCAGTAAACTAAATGTAGATATCGACGTGCATGTTACTTTCTTTCTTTTTTCCCTCGGCAAGTGTACGCAACTTGTTGAATAATTGAATGCATTATGGAGGTGTGGTTACAATTCTTTTGGCTGATATTTATAGTGTAGTTTAATTTAAAAAATGGAAATTAGATATTTATTACAAATTATCTAGGATAAAGGGCTAAGGCGGGGCAGTTTATTCATTTAGTTGGGTAATTTTTCTCTCAAAAAGTCAAAAGAAAGTTTTATGTGTTGAGTTTGGTCCACTCATATTATTTATGTTCGGCTCATCCATATTATTTCTGTCCAGTCCATCCTTTAATTTTCTTTAACCAAATTTCGTTTAAAGTCGAAGAACTGGAAACTGTTTACCTAATAAACGTAAAGAAAGCCCCATAAACCCATTTTTTTCTTTAAAACAAAAAAAGCCCAATCATAAAAGAATTTTAAACAAATAATAATAAGCCCACACTCTCAACCTCGATCGAGCATCGAGGCAGAATAGTTTTTGTCTGGGTGCTAAGATGTTTAAATTGAAATCGAAGAAAAGCAAAAGCAGGCCATTCGAAAAAGGCTTGAGCCACTAGACCAGGGCCAATCACGAGTGCCCACAAATCATACTTCAAAAAGTAGCCAAACAACAGGTGTGGTGTTTGTTTTTTGTTTTTTTTAATCAATTTTGGTATGTTAGGGTTTGGAATTATTGGTGTTTGAATTTTTTCTCCAGTCATGAATTAAGGATACGTGTGCTTTGTTTATGTGAATTCAATATTTGATTGTGAATTTGATTTATTTAATTTTTGATTAAAACATAAGGCAATGGGTTATATTTTTTTATGACGTTAAATGTATGAAATTTATAAGAAATTTTGTTTGTTGTGATGATATGTGTTAGGTTAATTATCATGAAAAAACTGATGATTTGTATATAAAGAGAACTTGTAAAATTTTGATTTGACATCCGTAATTGATTAGTTTAAAGGTCATCATGTTGAGTTGTGATTCTTTGTCAGGTACTCATCTTTTCTTTCACATCTTGTCTTTTTGTTTAAAAATTGTTTTTTTTTTTGTGTAAGAACGGTAAGTTAAATTATTGAATTGGTATTTTAGTTGAATAATTGAATATAAAGTTTTCATTGTTTGATTCGATCCGAATCATATTGCCGACCCGAAACTTAGAAGTAGGGGAATTTTTTTGGGACTCGTGACTTTTGGCTCATCCATACTAGATGTTTAAAATCTGCCACTACTAATATTGTATTTCTTTTATCTTACATTCCACGAATATTGGTCTGATCAATATGTTTTTATATCTTTGCAGTTAGGGCGGTTCAGAAAGCTCGTGGCCTGGAACTCTTTCGAAGCTTGCTCGGATTTAGTTTGGAAAACGGTTGCTCGGTATGAAACTGAGCCGAGCTAGCCCGACTCGATTAGAAAGCGAGCTTAGCTCGACTTGGTTTGAACAAGTAGGATAGGCTTGGTTTGGCTCGATCGTTAGCTCGGTTCGGTTTAAGTCGGATAATTTTACCTAAATATATTATTAAAAACGTAAAATAAAAAAAAAACAGAGGGAGGGGGGGGGGGGGTAAATATCCCTCTCCAATCTAAATTCTTAAACAGACAAGTTGTTGAAAACAAAATTTTCATTCTAATTTCAAAACTCTTGCATTGTTGTTGTTGCGGATTGGTTCAGATGCTAAAGATTTTATTGTTTTATATGATGATGTATTGTTTTTAATTTATTTGTCTTCAGTTTAACTCGGTATGAACCAAAACTCCCATTAAGAGAAAAATAGAACCCTCTGTCGTATACAAAATAAATTTAGTGGTTGAGTATAGGTGTTTCTTTCCTTCCCACATGGATAGAAGTGGTTTGGTATGCGGTAATGAAATAGATGAAAGAATTGAATGGACATAGTAATGAAATTGACTAAGGAATAAAATGGACAATTACCATTCCATTGTCGTGTTTGGTTACCATTTAGGAGTGTTTGGTTACCATGTAGGAATGTAATGATTCAGCACTTTGTTATTATTATTATTATTATTATTATTATTATTAGTAATAATAATAAATATTCATAATAATATGAATATTCGTAACTAATTTTAAGACCCTCGCGCTACAACGAGATCGCTAAACCGAATAAAAATAGTCGTAACAATGTTGAATCACGTATGCACGTTGTGAAATGTTAACTCGTTAAATTTAAAATAATAATATTGATAATGTTATAATATAATAATACATATTATATTATAATAGACAAACAGTGATAATAATATAATAATTATAACTGTAAAATAGCAATCATAATATAATTATGATAATTAATAATAAAATATATAATAGTTATAATATTAATAATAATAATTGTTTGACTCTTTTGAGTTCATTTATTTTTTTGAGGAAATGTAAAAAAGAAACATCCATACTTAAAAGATAAAAATCCTTGAAATGGAAAGAGTTTCATTTCTTTTGAAATAATTTATTTCATTCATGAAATAACCAAACATGTTTTGTTTTATTTATTTGAAATGATTCATTACATTCCGTCTTTTATTCCCGAATACCAACAGCTAGCCAATTCTAATTCTTACATGATGAAAAAAATTGAGCTTAGTCGAGCCAGCTCGGTTTAAAACCAAGCCGCGCCCAAACTTACCCTAGCTTGGTTCAAATCAACTCGTGAACAACCCTGTTTACAGTTACATATTTTATTAGATAATGCGTTTATAATAAGTAAAATAGTAAAGTATATAAAACGTAAATAACTAAAATAGTCAAGGATAAACATATGAAAACGAATGGTCCGCACGTTTTTTGTTTTATTAGTTACAAAACTCGGATACATTGACATTTCCCCTTTAGTAAACTGTATAGACGATACCATAATTTATGAATAAAGTATAGGGACGATATATATTCTTGAAAGTTTTTATCTCACATGGAATAAACTACGAAGTAATAGATATAAAGAGTAAAGCATCAAAATCGTCCATGAGGTTTAGTCAGTTATGTGATTTTCTTCCAAATAGTTTCTTTTTTGCAACTGAACCCTTAAGGTTTTCCATTTGTTGCTAATATCGTCCAAATCATTAACTAGTTAGTTTTTCAAAGTAATTTCAGGGGTAAAATTGTCTTTTTATCCTTTTTGTTTGTTTTATAACTTTTAACTTAACAACCACCGATTTTTTATATTTAATTTATGTATTATCGATAATAATTAACGTATTATATGCATTTAATATTTTAATCCTTAATATTTACCATCAACATCACCAAACACCATCAAAATCCACCACCACCCGTTAGCATATAATACGTTAATTATTATCGATAATACATAAATTAAATATAAAAAGTCGGTGGTTGTTAACTTAAAAGTTATAAAACAAACAAAAAGGATAAAAAGACAATTTTACCCCTGATTTAACATTAAAAAACTAACACAGTTAACAATTTGGATGATATTGGCAACAAATGGAAAACCTTAAGGGTCCAGTTGCAAAAAAGAAACTATTTGAACGAAAATCGCATAACTGACTAAACCTCAGGGACGATTTTGACACTTTACTCAAATATAAAAATTCTAACAGTACTTTACAACTTTAAATACAACTTTAAGAAACTAAGATTTTTATAGTACTAAATAGTCTTCAAAATATCATCCGAATTCATTATGACTCATTATATGATGTTGTGGAAAATACGTGATGGTCCCTAAAACAAAATAAGACTATTCTAACTCTACTGACCAAATTGGTCATAATTGAACATTTGAAATAAAGATGAATCAAGTTGTTGTTTCGGAAACTTCTTTACTTTCCTTAGGTCGGCCAGAAAATAATTCAATGTCATTCTTTTTTACCAATACGGGTTGAACTATAGGTGATGTATTTGTCTCACGTCAATGATGCAATAAGTTGAGACTACAAAGACTTGAGATATTATTAACATGTTTAGGTGTTGCCAAAATGGGTTTGTTTAGCTATCTACAGAACCCATGAACGGATTTAACTAATGGGTCATATCCGTATCGATACGACATGTTTGTAAGTTGGTATGTTTAATGTTATACTTGATATTTGAAAATGTGCTTGTATCATTACTTAAATCGATTGAGTAATTTATGTAAGAATTTAGGAAGCGAAAGAGAAAAGATTATAGTTTGGGAGTAATTAATTTAAATGTAAATACTAAAAGAAAAACAAGCAAAATGTGTTTTATTAAGTTTAAAAATAGGTGATTACAAGGTGAGTGTGGTTGTAAAAAAATTATGTAACTCAAAAAAGCATTCCTAACCCATTCCTACCCGATATTCATATATATAATATAATTATACTAAAAACATTGTATTTTCTTTCTCATGTTCAATTAAATAATATTTTTTATATCTTTATCATAATATTTTATCACTCTTTCACTTACAACTATATTATGAAAATATTAAAAAATTATACAGTATTTACAGCAAAACCCCAAATTTAACTTTTTCATATAAGTTTTCCCTTTCCTCTACTCACAATCACTAATAACCATATCATATAATTTGCACTATTAAGTGACCATAATAACATTAATTCATTAAATAGCCAAGTACACAAGTTTAATCAAGTAAACAATACAAGTTTAAATCAAAGATAAACAATAATCAAAACAATTGTCTCGTTTATTAAATAACCTAGGTATTCTAAGCGTCTTCTAGTCCTTCATCCTCTAATCACGATACCTGTAACATATGTATAAAATATGGTCAGCTATAAATATAGCTGGTGAGATTTCCACATTTTAAATACTACGTAAAAACCATACAATTCCATGAAAACTTGTGAAAAGCACATAAGGCTTCTTTACACTCGATGCAATGGACCTGAGTGTAAAGAACAAACGAAGGTCCTTTCCAGTTGGGGCTACCAACGTACTTGGATAATGAGGTCCCTTTTCCACTCGATACAAATGGACCTGAGTGCAAAGGGGGGCATATGATCATACTTAATGAGGCAACCACTTGAATTCCACGTATATAACAATTAAACAAATAAGCACACAAGTCCATGATTGAATTGTAGTTTATAAGTAATCGAAGTAGTAATACTTGAATTTTATAATGGATACATATGCCACCCCAAAACATTAAAACATTTAAAAAGGGGTTGTGAAAACTCACCTTAGAAATTGAAGTAAAAGGAAAACTCGAAAGCGTTGAAGATGGCAAAGAATCGAACGCGTCACGAAAGCCGAAACGAGCAATCCGCACTAACTAGATTAGGTAAAAACGAGACTCAATCGATAATCGTACGGGGTTGTTTTATTGCATAACTTAAGGAATATTTTATATTATTTTATATTCTTGATTATAATATTATTATTTATGTTGGAACGGAATTTCGGTTATTGTTACGATATAATTATTTTAATGACAAAGATACGAAGCTTGAACATTCGAAATACTTGAGTTAAGGTTTATGAGTCGAAATTATAATCAATGGTTTTAACAAAAGATTTTGAAATGAATTAAAGTTTACATTTAGTATTGACGAAGGATTTTTAATTACGGTTTACCAAAACGAAAATTTGGATTTTAAGAGTGTAGTGGTGAGATATATTTTATATTTAATTTACATAATTTTTATTTAATTTAAAAAGGTTTGTATAGATTTATTATGATTTTTAAATAACTAAATAATTAAATAATGACTATATAGTTAATTAAAATGGATTACAAAAAAATAAATAGATCTTGACCCGGGTTTAAATTATTAAATGTATTAACAGTTATAATGGTATAATATTAATTATAAATTACAAAAGAACAAACAAGTTAAAAGGTTGACACGGGGGTTTCTCAAAGGTCAATATGAACAAATAGAAGTTTAATATCTAAAGAAGCACTTTACGAAAGCTTCTAGAATTTAATTTATTTGATTCCATTTTTACATACTAAAGAAGAAAATTCTTCCCAATTTGAAATACCCTCTTGCGCACTAAACCAATGACTTTGAATTCAATTAGATGTGATCTCTAACTGTTTAGACACATTTCATAGTTGAAGAATGGTCATGGATTAGAAAGAGAAGAAAAACTGAATGTTCTTCAAGTAATATTCTTTTCAACATTTACATCAACAATCTATGAGTGGTCTCGTGACCAACTTTGTCAAACTTGTAAACGCGATCTCTAGATAGAGTCATTGACTAGAGATAATCAGTTGACAAGTACTTCGGTAGAAGTATCAAGTTTTTAAGAAAATTGAGATTGGGAGGTTTGGAATCGGTACCGATATTTTTCAATTTTTTGCCTATCGTATTGGTATCAAACCTAGCATTTTCGGTATCAATATCAAGTGTTTAAGAAAACCAGGATCGGAAAATTCGTGATCAGTGCCGGTATAGTACCAAGCTCATCCCTACATCAAAGAAAATCTATATCAACTACATCAACAATATCAAAAAAGACTCATTATCTTACAGAGTAGAGTATGCGTTTTGCGCCCACTGCATATCTTTCTGTAAAACATCTTCAAGAAAAAACTCGCAATTCCAAATACACTTTCAATAACTTATGATTCATCTTTCTTAAGGCAAATCAAGTCATTCACAACATTTTCTTGATCCTCCAGCTCATGAGCATCCTTCACTATGCTATTAAATTGCAAGATTAAAAGGTCCGACTCAACTTGATTAAAAGAAAAGGTTAGTTGGTTTTTATTTTAGTTTGTTGGCTATAGTTGATATTATAATTTCGGGCTATTTTGTGCATGTGGATTCTTGGAGGGAGCAAGGAGTATAGTATACAAAGGGAAGGGCCTTGCTGTAAGATTGGAAGGGCTGGATGTGATAATAGCACTAAAGATGAAGGTTACCAAGTTTTATGTATGAAAATTGGTTCTAATAACATCTGATGAGTTTTTTGAGATCTGATGAAAATTGTCCAAGGCTTGATGCAAAACTACTATCGAGCCGGGGGTCTCACCGGAAGCAGCCTCTCTATCCTTATGGGATAGAGGTAAGACTGTCTACATCTTACCCTCCTCAGACCCTACCATAGCATTGCTATTGGTGGGATATACTGAGTACGATGATGATGATGATGATGAGTTTTTTGAGATCACATTCTTCATCAGAGACCATTATCATATTCTTTGCCAATAGGGTTTTGATCTTGAATCAGTTTACAACATATTGTTGCAGGTAATTTCTTCTACATCATAGTTCTTTACTTGTAATTACATATAGGCTTCAGTCTATTTGGTTTATGGTTTATGGTTCGGAACTGACGGAATTTTAGTGTGTCCGGCTGAATTCTTGATCTTCTATCTCTCAAATTTTAAATCTCCATAACCAACCTCCATCTCCATCTTTCTTATTTCTCCACAAAATCAAGCAAATCAATAGTGCAAATTGCTTAGTTTTTCGAGAAGAACACAGTCATAGTGTTCAATTTCACACTAGATATCAAAATCAAAAACTCCCGAATTGAATAATCTAGGGTTCGTCGGATAAATTAAACAGTCGGATCCGACGAAAGCATGAACTGAACCCTCAGATCCGATTGTCTTTTTCTCTGACGGTTCGTTCGGCTAATCGGTCGGCCAAAACCTTAAAACGTCGGTTCCAACGGAAAAGCATGCTACGTGACGCATCGGTATAGGCTAAAAATTCAGTCGGATCAGGAATGGTTACCGTCGAATCTGACGGAATAATCTTGCTATTTTGGGAATTTGTATTGGTCTTGGGTTAGAATTGAAAAAAATTGGTTATAAATGACTATTTTAGGAAGTTTGCCATGATAAAATGTTAGTATTTTCGTCTGATCTCTTTATGAGAATTTCACCTCAAGTATTGTGTGAGAATTGACAAATTAGGTAAAGATCCTTTATAAAGGGGGAATAGAAAACATGCCACGAGACCTTTCAAATTACTTTTTTTTTGAGGGAAATCGTAACAAAATGCAAAATGAACAGAATTTTTGAAAAGAACCAATTCTCCTTTTTAGTATAAACATCATAAATCAGTTGGAAAGGAACCTTTTAGGTTACGAACGAACTAGAACAAAGACTTTAGCATTTCCGCTACATGATAGTTTACATCGTGAAACACATGTCGTAGGTTGATATAATACGATGCTTTAATAAACCTATAGAAACGATCATGGATTAGAAAAGGGGGAACTAAAGCATGTAACAATCTTGACAAACTCTAATTTTCATACACTACAAATTCCATGTAATGTTTTAAATATAATATACCCTTTTCATAAAGAAAATAGATATATAAAAAAATAACGTGTGACGACTGGTCAGTCGTTGGAGGCTTGGTGGAGATTGGAGAAGCACATAACTTGGGACTTAAGTACATATAATCACATAACTTAAGACTTCGAATTTTGTTAGATGTGATCTCCAACTCTTTTGACACATTTCATATATTAAGAATGGCCATTAATTAGCAAGAGGAGAATCGTTGAATGTTCTCTAATCTCCGCACAATATTCTTTACAACATTTACGTGGTAATCTACCTCGCCCAACAAACTTTGTCGAAACTCGTAAATGTAATCTCCGCATATCGAGTTGTTAAAGATAACTATAATTGGTAGTTGACGATCCCAACCGAAAAGTGATTAGGGAAAACCTGGTGGTGATCTAACCTTAATGAGACGAATGAATTAATCACCACCTTATTTTATAACTTGAAGATGTTTTTAATGAAAAAAAAAAGAAAAAAACTGTTGGTGATGAGGAGTTGGCATAAGATGAATTGTTTACATCCTTCTAGCAGCTATAAATTTTGTGTTCACATATTGATATTGACATATTGTTTCCAACTTATACATCTTTAAAGGCAATATATATACTCCTATAATTGTGGCAGGTGCGGTGGTGATTATATGTGCCAATTGTAATTTTCAAATAAAAAAAAGATACAATTTTCAAAAGAATATCCATTTCTGAAAAAAATAACTAAAAATAAAAATAACCAATCCGAAAGCTAAACGTCTTCTTCAAATGGCCCTAAATAAAGACTTTATTACAATAGAATAATTTTCAAACAAAAACCCTTGTTTTATAACTTTGTATACTATTCAACCCGCGTCCTTGGGGTTTATAAATGCAAGTCGCTTATTCACCTTCCAAGATCATCCAACTGTCCATATTATCTCTCTCATTCAAACACACACAGTGAAACTGCAACCATGGTGCTTTCAAGAACCGTTCATTCGGATTCGAATGACTCCTTACACTCAACATTTGCTTCAAGATATGTTCGCACTTCTCTCCCTAGGTAGATCTAATCTAACATATATATATTTGTTATAAACTTTGTTGTGAAGTTTATTTAGAGATTGGGTGATTATTTCTTGTAGGTTTAAGATACCGGAGGAATCGATCCCGAAGGAGGCTGCGTATCAGATAATAAACGATGAGCTGATGTTGGACGGGAACCCCAGGCTGAATCTGGCGTCGTTTGTGACGACGTGGATGGAGCCCGAATGTGATAAGCTAATGATGGCTGCGATTAATAAGAATTACGTTGATATGGATGAATATCCGGTCACCACTGAACTTCAGGTATATTTGTTTCTCACACGTAGGAAACCTTCAATAATACAAAAATTAAAACCGTGTATCTATGTAAGATACAAAACAATATCGTAAAATACTTGTATTTTTGTGGGAGGTTACAATTTTAGTACAATATTAAGACATAGCTAAATAACATATGAAGTCATGAGCAAAAAATAAATTATAAAAAGATATTTAAAAGAAAATATTGACAATCTGGTGGACCACCCTGATCAATTCAACCTGTTTGACAATGAGGAACGATTAAATAGGCTTAACTAGACTAGCTTTATTAGCTGGTCTGATCAAGGAGTGAGAACACGTTATTTATGTGATAACGCTTGCTAGAAGCGGAGTGTATTTGTGGGTTTTATGAGATTTTGAATAATAAGTTCTATAAAGATAACTTGTAGGATTTATGAGTTTATGGATTACAAGTTCTTGAAATTAAATAAAGGAATAAGATAGCGTAGCGTGTACTAACATATAAAAATGAAAACAATAAACATTGTCATACACCATGAACTTGGTTGTAAGATTTATTTAGTTTCCTAATTTAAAAGATTTTGGCGTTTGCTTCAAGGCTACTCAAAACAAAAATGTGCATATGAGATCTTTCTCTCACATCATTAATTCATTATGCATATTAACGATTCTAATTAATATGGTATAGTTATACTGTAAGAAATTGCCAAAGAGCAGAATATTAATATTTTATCCCAAAAAGCCGGTTAAATAAAACGAATATCTTTATTTGGTCAATAAAGAAAAAGAACCTTTTGAACGGGACAAAGATATATATTAATCGATGCTTAACTAATAACCTCTTGATTAAAGAATGCAGCATACGCGGCATCATTATTATGCATCATGACATGTTGGACTTTTTATATAATACAATAACATATCAAATCTTTTTAACAGAGCTAACTTTTAGGAATGTTATAACTAATTCTTTAATATCATATCATTTTGTAATCAACAATATGTACTTGCAAATATTATTTTCTCAATCTCATAAAACAACTTTCACAAACAGATATAACCATTCAAAATAATAATAAGCGGGTTTTGAATGCTCCATATATCAATATGTACGAAATAATTAACAACTAATTCTTTTATAAAGATTTTTTATTAGATAACCTATAAGCAAGCACATGGACATATAAATTCAAGGATTTAAAAACAATGAATGTGTAAATGGTTTGGTTAAAGAGATCATTGGATCTCACATCTCACATGTGCATAGAAAAATGTTTTTTTTTTCAAATATAAAGTACAACCTTTTATAACAGATATGCTCTTTTCAAATTGCATTTATATTTAAGAAGACTGAAAGAAGTTTAAAAACTAATAAATTATATTACTTATAATTAAACTTAAAACTTATATTACTTTTAAAGACTACATAAATTAGTGCTAATTAAAACTTAAAATGTAAAAGTTTTAAAATCGGATTTTTCCTTCAAAACTAATAAGATACAAAACTTATTTGATCTTCAATTTTTCCTTTCTAATGGCGATTGTTGTTAATACCATATCTTTTAAAATAATGTACTAATAAAAATTTGATATTGATCTAAATTACAATAAAGTTTTCATAGGTGCTATATTGAAATTAAGGGATAGTTATGAGCAAGTATAATTTATTCGGTTTTTTTGGTCTAAAACGTGGATAACCGAGTATATACAAAATTAAGATAATATAATAGGATTGGTGGCCCATTAACAATGGGAAAGCCTTTAAAACACCAATGTTGAGAGTTCAAGTCCCACAAATAACATAAATTCGTTGTTTGAAAGGAAAAAAAAATCAGATTATGATCTTATTTATAACAAATAAAATGCAATAAAAAATTATTCATGGTATTCCTTACAACTAATTATAGTAGTTTTTACGTCTGAAAATATATTCTAATACATCTGATTAAAAGTATGGTCAATTATTTTAAATACTTTTTGGTCAGTACTCATTAGGGCAAGTTGCTTAATTTGTTAACCCATTCAAAGCCTTTAATAATGTTAGGTCATGGTCCCTTAAAATATTAATGATGACACATGTTATGATACATCGTGGCTCAATATAATAGCTCTTTTCTCAGTATGAATAATTTAAATATGAACAGCATGGAAATTGCAACTTTGTTATCACGTCCAAATTATTATAAATACTTTATTGTCATTAGGGCAGGTTGCTTTGGTAACCCATTGACAACCTATATTAGTAATGCATAATAACGTTAGGTCATGTTCCGTTAAAAATATTAATAATGACATGTTATGATACATCATGGTTCGTTATAATTTTTTTAACAACTAAATGTTACACTCTATATGTATTGAACAATCTCCTATACATCATGTCACTATAATACGTTAATACCTATTTTAGTAATATGAATAATTTAAATATGAAGAGCATGGTAATTGTAACTTTGTTTTTACATCCAAATTATATGTGGTCACAAAATTCTTAATGTCTAATTAGTAGTGATTCAAATTTAGGGTGTCGTTTGGTTTATAAATATATTGGAATCGAGCATATAGATTTAATGGAAAAGAATGAAACAAAAGAAAATAATAATTTTTTTATTTAAGTGTAACTTTGATATATGTTTTAAGCCTGTTCTATGAATGCAGAACCGTTGTGTGAACATGATAGCACATCTCTTCAACGCTCCACTTGGTGACACTGATACAGCGGTCGGGGTTGGAACCGTAGGATCATCGGAGGCAATCATGTTGGCTGGACTTGCATTCAAAAGAAAATGGCAAAACAAAATGAAAGCTCTTGGCAAACCTTGTGATAAACCCAACATTGTCACCGGTGCCAATGTACAGGTGATTAACAAAAAAAAAAAAATTTGCTTCGTGTGTAGTTAAAACGTTATTAGTTTTATTAAATTTTATTAACATTATGGTTTGGAAATTAGGTTTGTTGGGAGAAATTTGCAAGGTACTTTGAAGTGGAGTTGAAGGAAGTGAAACTTAGTGAGGGCTACTATGTGATGGACCCTGAAAAGGCTGTGGAGATGGTTGATGAAAACACCATTTGTGTGGCTGCTATTTTGGGCTCCACCCTCAATGGTGAATTTGAAGATGTTAAGCGGTTAAATGATCTCTTAGTTGAGAAGAATGCCAAGACCGGGTACATACGCATGCTAAACTTGTTAAAGGCTTGGTTAGTTAAAGCTTATTGCTTACGTGGCAATCACAGGGTGCTTTATTGCTTTAACTAACCAAACCACAATGCATAGTTTAAGTTCGCAGTCCTTTTGAAATTACTAATTTGTATCTTATGAAACTTGTTATCATGATATTGTAGATGGGATACTCCAATTCATGTGGATGCTGCAAGCGGTGGATTTATTGCACCATTTATTTACCCAGAACTGGAATGGGATTTCCGGTTACCATTAGTAAAGAGTATAAACGTTAGTGGTCACAAGTATGGTCTTGTTTATGCTGGAGTCGGGTGGGTGATTTGGAGGAACAAAGAAGACTTGCCTGAAGAGCTCATCTTTCACATTAACTACCTTGGTGCTGATCAACCAACTTTCACTCTCAACTTCTCCAAAGGTAAATTATTTAAATCATGTTTTGCTTTGTGTTTTCTAACTTGACCCAATCAGTGATTATCATGTTGACAAATATAACCTTAATTGATTATCTTTCAGGTTCTAATCAAATAATTGCTCAGTATTATCAGCTTATTCGCTTGGGTTTCGAGGTTAGTTTTCTTTTCTTTTCATTTTTTTTTGAAATATTTTATCATAGTAGGGATGGCCTATGGTGTTACGAAAAAAGAATCGGTTTAGGTTCACTGAATTTAAAACTGCTTTTAGATATGAAAGAATATAAACGAGTTTAGAAGAATTTGTTATGAAAAAATTTATTAAACCTTTTTTAACGGGTTAAACTAGACCGGGCTCAAATGTATAGTAACCACTAGCATATGTACAACTAATATATATTTATGCTTAGGGATACAAAAACATAATGGAAAATTGTCGAGAGAACGCAATAGTCCTAAAGGAAGGATTAGAGAAAACCGGACGCTTTAACATCATCTCCAAGGACGATGGGGTCCCACTTGTAGCCTTTTCACTAAAAGACCACAGTCAACACAACGAGTTTGAAATATCAGACATGTTAAGACGGTTTGGGTGGATTGTGCCAGCTTACACAATGCCCCCTGATGCCCAACACATCACTGTTTTGAGAGTTGTTATCAGGGAAGACTTTTCAAGGACACTGGCCGAACGGCTCGTGGTTGACATTGAGAAGGTGCTTCACGAGCTCGATACGTTACCGGCTAGAGTCAATGCTAAGATTGAGGTTTGTGAAGAGAAGGGACTAGTGGTCGATGAAGGCGAACTTGATGTGCAAAGGAAGTTTACAACTGCTTGGAAGAAGTTTGTAGCTGACAAGAAGAAAACTAATGGTGTGTGTTAGATTTGATTATATCTTGTTTTGGGAATTTTAATAATGGATTTTAATTGTGTGATGGTTTTATACTTTTATTGAACTATTTTAAGCCCATCTAATAATGGATTATTTTTTGTTGGTTTAATATAATCTCGTGTGTCCGGGGTCCAATCAAATGATCCCAGAATTGGTCGATTCGGAATCGGCTGAATTGGATAAAGGGTTGTTTTGTCGATAGCATTATCTGATGTGGGATGCTTTCGCTTGAGAGATAGGCCTGCCGGGTGTGAGAAACATAAACTAAGACTAGGAACTATATCATTAGAGCTATAATTTTAACATCAAGAGCATACCTTATTATGAAAAAGGGCTAAAACCAAAGCTAAGGAGCTAATTAACACCGATGGGCCGGCCAATCCTAACATCATTTATGAGTAGCCGGACGACGAAGCCTCATCCTCAGAAAAAGATGTCTCCGACGTAACTCTCCCAGCAAGAAAAACTTTCCGGGAAGTGCCTCCTTGCATTAAAGCACATTCCGGGAGTTAAAGGTCATAGGGCTCATAAACATTATCTATTTCTTATCTTAAGGGCGCACAATCCAAAGTCTCAAATCAGACTAGTGTCAATCTATATTATAAATAAATATTGATTATTTGGATTATTTTTAATTTTCGGGCATAGTAGGGACTCATGGGATGATTAAGATAATGAGTCTCTCATTTTTTTTTTGACACATAGGGTGTTTATTTCTTCATTTTTGACTTCAATTTCTTCATTTTAAGAGTGTTGATTTTGTTTTCACTATGCGGGGATCCATCACCTATTCTACCCGAATCAGTGTTTGAACAAATTGGTTGAGCACGGTCAACACATTTGTTTGCTACATTATCCGAATCAATCCGAATAACTTTCTTCGGATTAACATTCGAATACATTATAACACACTCATCAACTTGATTTTCTTTTATGTTTGGAAACAAATCAGTCTTTCGAGTTAATGGGCTTTTGATATCATCTATCTTTGTTTTACACTTTTTGAAGACATGGCTCGATTCACCACACTTGAAACATAATCTAGAGTCCAAAGATTTTGATGGTGAAGCACAGGTCGTCTTTGATAGCAAAGATTGACGAATATCATCTTTGGGTTTCTCAATCGTTACCGACTTTGGAACTTCATGTTTTAAACCCTTTTTGTTTTTATAAAATTCAAGATTTGTTGAATTCGAAGAATTTTCCAATCATGAAGATTTGACAAATTTAATGTGTTTGAAAACATTACTTTGAGATTTCACTTGAACATTTGCAGATTTTGATTGAAAGAATTTATGTTCAAGGTCGGTAACTTTTGAAGTATCATCTTGATATACACTTTCAATCATTTCAGGTTTAAGAAGGTTCAAAGGAATTTCCTTGTCTGAGAACACTTTTGATAAACCCTTTAATTTAAATACTTTCCCATTTGAAGAAACCGACTGAGGATTGATAAATTTCATCAATTCCTCATCAGTTACAGTCGGTTTATTTGACATCTTTAATTTAGGAGTTACATCAATCATTTTCACTGAACTATCCGACAACTTTGAGTCATGAACCGCCTGCTCAAACTCTTCGGGTTCACACAGAATATGATTGTCAACAGGTATATCTTTGTTTTTGACAATCTCATTTGGTTCAGTCAACTCCTCGATTGAACCATCCAATTCATTTTTGGTGAAAACATTTTTACTTTTGACATGAATTGGTTCACGAGTAGATTCAGTTGTATCAACATTCTCAGATTTAACAGTAGGCATATCTGAACATTTTTCCACATCGGGAATGCTACTGTAATCATGCTTAAAAGGAGGTGGAATTTCGACATATCCCAAACCTTGTTTTCCATTTTTCTTATGTGAATGGTTAACTTCGATTATTTCATTTAAAAGAAATGAAGAATCTCTGAATTTTCCAAGCTTGTTTTTAAGTTCCATTACTTCATTTTCGAGATTGGAAATACAAGTTCGGAGTCGAAGAATCTCCTTAAAATGTTGATCAACTTCGATGTAGCATTCATTGATCTTAAAGCTAAGGTTCAGTGTAAGATCATCTTCAATGTAGCCATTCATTTAGACAGTGAATTTTCCAAGCTCTAGCAACTTCGTTGATCAACTTCGATGCTTTCAGACAGTTTTTGAATTTTAGGAGTTGATTGCTCTAGCAATTTTGTTTTCTGTTTGTAGCATTCATTGATCTTAAAGTTCTCTTTTGTGAGAGTATTGTTCTGATTTAAGGCTGTTTCAAGTTTGGCTTTAAATACAGCACATTCAGCACAATCAATCACGTCAGTTAAAGATTCAGATACATTAGTTTGAGGTTGAACACATACCTCATCAATCTTAGCCATGCATGCATAAGATTCAACTTGATCAGGGATTGATTCAGTTTGAAAAGACAGGCTTTGATCAGGATCTGTCTCAGAATCAGATGAATCAGTTCCCTCAGATACATTATCACTGCTAGCATCTTCGAATTTCTCTATTGGTTCAACAATTGCCACATTTGCTTGATTTCCCAACAGACGTTGAGACCAATAAACAACTTCATTAACCACCAGAGCTTGAGTAGCAGGAGACTTATCTTGTTCACCACCAGATACAGTCATGTTACTTTTATCCCCACCAGATGAATTCTTTCCTGAAGATCTGTCTGAATTGCGTGGCCCAGAATATTCTTTTTTTGGCTTATCACATTCTTTGGCAAAATGGCCAAAGTCCCCGCAATTGTAACATTTCACCTTCAGTTTATCAAATCCGACCCTTTTATTCAAAGCAGGAAGATTTTTCCCAGTACGCTGCATGAATCTCTTTACTTTTCTAACAATCATAGCCATGTTCCACTTGAGATCCATTGATTCAAGATCATCCGGGGTCAATTTGATCATAATCTTCATCTGTTAATTCACTTGTGGCAATCTTGCTTCCAACAAGTTGTTCATATGAAGACATGAAAGCACACAAGAATGCAAACTGTTGTTCAGCCTCTTGCAGATTTACTTTAGGAAAGTTTGATGATGGAGCACTTGTGTTTGCACTAGCTCCATTTGCCATAAAGCATACATTAGGAGAACAGTTTACATTAGGAATTTCTTCTTGAGATTGAGCAAAGAAAGCATTGATTGGTACAGAACTTGAAGAATGATTTGCTGGCAAGGCACCCCCATAGAGTGAAGGGTTTTGAGTTGAAGATTGCTGATTTTGGTTTTCTTTCAACGAGTTTTGACATTTAATATCAAATTTCCTTTCTTCAATCTTGTTAATGAATTGCACAACTGTGAGCTTGGTGTTTCGAAAAAAACCGTTTTCTTTCAATACAAATAGAAAAGTTGAATATGAAGGAGGTAAAGCATTCTTCAGTGTATCAATCTTATCTGTTTCAGTTGGCTCAAGATTGGCACTTGACATCTCCACAATCAAATGACTAAATCGGTTAATCATCTCTTCAACTGTCTCGTTTTTCATCAAAATAAAATTTCTAAATGGAAATTTTACGAGCGTCTTCTTACTCTCGAGTGTGTTCCCCAAACTTATTGTTCTCAAAGTTGTGAACAAAGAAGCACAAATCTTAATTGTACTGTATTGATGAAATATTTGTTCCGGTAATGCCACAGTAAGAGTTGAGTAGGCTTTAGTTTCACTCTCAAAATCTTTCATTTCTTGAGTTTCATACTCTTTGAATTCCTTTGGTGTCCATACCATGTTGTCACTGCCTACCAAAGGTGCCGCATACACGTCGTCTAGAAAACGCACACTACTTGGATGCACGGATCCCAAGTGAGCACGAAACCTCGGTTCCCAGCGAGCAAAGTCTGACAATTTCAATAATTTGGGACATTTGTTGTGACTTCAAATTTCATTATCCATGGTTAACATTTGTTGCAGTAATATATTCTGAGAGGCTAATGCATAGTAAGACATGTTTTGCGAAGCCATGATAAAACACTGGTTAAACTTCAAGGACTAAATTTGTAAAACTGTAAACTTAGACTTACTGTTCACACGAATGTGATCATAGTAACGAATGAGATGATTAACAAATGAACAGATATTCGTTAATACCTTAACCTGAGTAACGAATGGAAGATTAACGAATAAAGTATATTCGTTAAATGCGAGTTACTCTAACGAATGAGTGATATTCATTAAATATTTTAACGAATGAATGGCTTAACGAATGGATCAAATAACGAATGAGTTTTAGCGACTGAGGTATAACGAATGAGTTTTAACGAATCTTCTTGAAACGAAAGCGAATGGGTTTAACGAATGAGTAGTTAGATATGAATGAAAGGGGTTAGGTATTAACGAATGTCTTCATCATAACGAATGAGTGTTCAAATCTTCATCCAGTCTGAAAACCAATTCAAACACAAATTCGTCCAAATCAAGCTTGAATCACCCTAAACCTTTATTAAACTGTCCCTAAACCAAATCCGAACCTCACTGAACTCGTCCGAACTCACAAACAACCATCAAACCATTTCGAACTCAAACCATACTATCAATACCTCAATTAACCTCAATTTAATCTCCAATCAAACTTCAATTCCGATCAATTCATCATGAATTGAATTCAATACACAATGAATTATACAATTAACATCAAGAGAATCATCGAAGATCAGATCACTGACTCTGACACCACTTGTGAGAGCATATGACGGATCTAGATCTTGTGATTACATCGATGATCTTGTTGATTATCCATACGATTAGGCTAGTATTACTTTAGTGTGTGTACTGTGTGTTTTGAGAGAATAAATGGACAGAGTAACGAGAGGATTCAAGGAATAATCATAACTGTTATAGATAGAATAAATTACAGGCGTATATATAGGAAGATGACCCTATTCGTTAAACTTAACTTAACTAATTGGTCATTCGTTACAAATACTTTAATGAATAAACATGCTTATTCGTTAATACATTAAGTGATAGCGAATGACCCTCATTCGTTATCTCATTCGTTAAACAGGGTTAACGAATGAGCTTACAATTAGATGAATGTGTTACATTCGTTACGGGGTAACGAATGTAACTTACAATAGAGCGAATGGCCTTTTTGCCATATTTACATTATAACCCCTATACATTAATCTATTACATTAATAACCCTGATAAAGATCGGGATGTACAAAACATGTATTAACATACCCTTTGGCTTGGGAATGGTTCCATAATCTGCTTAGTAGATGCCCCCAGCATGGTGTGTCCGAATGGCTGTAGTCGAGAAATTCTATAACGGGCTGACCTTTGAGATGCAGCAGAGATTCAATACGTCAGATGGAGGGGACATGTTAGAGAAGCTGGATATAGATGAGTGCGAGTCGATGTTTGAGAGTTTCGCCCTAGCCGAGCAGCAGGGGCCGTCCGCCCGAGGTAATTCTAAGACCACCACTTCTTCCGCTCGAGGTGTCCATCAAGTTTCGAATGATACTAGCATCACGGCTGCCTTAGAGGCAATTCAGAGGGAATTAAGGACTTGAAGAAGGTTGTTAATAGGTGCGAGATCTGCCGAGGAGGGCACGACACAGTTGATTGTCCAGTCGATCAGCAGGAGCAGGTGGACTACTTGGGAAATCAGAATAGAGGATAGAATGCCTACGGGAACCCCGGATGTAGGAATAGCTCAACTTTGGTTGGAGGTCGGGAGGTAATGGTCAGGGCTTTCAGCCGAGGCAGGAGCAGAGTCAGGTTAGAGATACAGAGGTGGTAGGGAGTTCGAGTGCGGGGAAGAGCAATGGTATGGATCCGGATCTTAGGGAGTTTCTAACTAAGCAATCTTCCATGCTTCCTCCACTGACTAGTGTGAAATCCGTTCGTAGTTTTCTAGGGCATGCGGGTTTTTATCATAGGTTCATTAGAGATTTTTCTAAGATCACCCAGCCCATGACTCGTCTTCTAGAGAAGGACATCACATTCGACTTTGATGCTGATTGTTTGAAGGTGTTTGAGTTTCTCAAGGGGCAGTTGGTTAATGCCCCTATCTTAGTAGCACCAGACTGGAGCTTACCCTTTGAGCTCATGTGCGACGCTAGTGATTTTGTAGTTGGGGCTGTTCTAGGTCAGCGGAAGAACAAGCACTTTCATCCTATCTATTACGCGAGTAAGACCCTCAATGATGCTCAGGAGGATTACACGACTACCGAGAAGGAGCTTCTAGCAGTGGTCTTCGCGTTCGACAAATTCCGTTCTTATCTTGTGCTGTCCAAAACCATCGTTTATACTGATCATGCGGCATTGCGATACCTGTTCGCCAAGAAAGATGCCAAGCCTCGTTTGATACGATGGATTCTCCTGCTTTCCGAGTTCGATATTGAGATTAGAGATAAAAAGGGAGCGGAGAATGTTGCTGCGGATCACTTGTCACGTTTGGAGGATCCGAAGAGAGAGGAGATTAGAGAGGACACCATCGGGGATAGGTTTCCCCACGAGTTGTTGATGATGGTGAGAGTGAGATTAGAGAGAGAGCCAGTTTTATACGTTAGTGCTGAAGAGGAGGGTCTGCCATGGTTCTCCGACATTGCGAATTATTTGGCCGAAGGAGTGGTGATCAAGGGCATGAGTTATCAGCATAGGAGGAAGTTTTTCGCAGATGCCAGCCACTATATATGGGATGCACCGTATTTATTTCGTGTAGGCGCCGATAGAGTGTTGAGGAGGTGTATGAGTAGGGAAGAGGGCTGTGAGATTTTTAGACATTGTCATGAGGGTTTGACTGGAGGCCACCATGGTCCGTCTTCCACCGCTAGGAAAGTTCTAGATTCCGGCTTTTATTGGCCATCGATTTTTAAAGACTCACACGTGTTTGTCAGACAGTGTGATGCATGTCAGCGCACTGGTAACATCTCTTCCCGTAATGAGATGCCCCAAAACCCTATTCAGGTTTGTGAGATTTTTGATGTTTGGGACATTGATTTCATGGGTCCGTTCCCTTCTTCTCGAGGGAACCGATACATTCTCGTGGCTATCGACTACGTTTCCAAGTGGGTTGAGGCTCAAGCCTTTCCCACTAATGACGCCCGAGTTGTTATGGGATTCTTGAAGAGGTTGTTCAGTCGGTTTGGTACTTCCAAGGCCTTGATTAGTGATAGGGGCACGCACTTTTGCAATGCCCAGATGGAGAAGACGTTGGCACGGTATGGGGTCACCCATCGGTTGTCCACCGCCTATCACCCACAGACGAGCGGACAAGTGGAGAACGCAAACCGAGGCGTGAAGCGAATTCTGGAGAAAACCGTCGGCAAGAACCGAAAGGACTGGTCCGATAAGTTAGATGATGCGCTTTGGGCTTTCCGCACAGCGTTTAAAACACTTATTAGGACGACACCCTTTAAGATGGTTTACGGGAAGGTGTGTCATCTACCGGTTGAGTTAGAGCATAGAGCATATTGGGCGTTGAGATCCGTTAATCTAGACCTGACCCAGGCTGCGAAAAACCGGTATCTCCAAATTCATGAGTTTGAGGAGCTGGGAGATGAGGCGTATGCGATATCTTGGAGTTATAAATAGCGTATGAAGGCGTTGCATGATCGGAAGTTAAAGAAGGTGAAAGAGTTTAAGTGTGGAGATCGAGTGTTGGTTTATAATTCCCATCTGAAGTTATTTCCAGGTAAGCTTAGATCGAGATGGGTAGGTCCCTATATGGTGAAGGCGGCATTCCCGCACGGTGCGGTTGAGTTAGTTGATCAGGAGGGAAGAGCATGGAAGGTGAACGGCCATAGGTTGAAGCATTATATTGGTGGGCCGGTTGATTCGGTTGAGGAGGACGTGTTTCTCCTCGACATCCCTAGGTTGATTGATTAATAGGGACAGGACCTTGGGTGAACACCCGAGTGTAGAGTTTGTAAATGTTTGTATTTGTTTTCTTTTATTTTTATATTTTGAGTCGGTTTTTAAGTTTTAGAGTCTGTTTGATGTCTGCTTTAGGTGCTTTGAGCTTTGTTTTGCAGGTTTGGATGCTAACGTTCGCACTCAATCTCCACTCGGACGGGGGCATTCTGAGCTTATTGATTTTAGGAGGGTACCCAAAAGTCGCGGCCGCGAATGAAATGCTATACGGTCGTTTTATCGGAACTTGACTTACGAAGATCACTGCCATATTACCAGGGGAGTCTGTTCCATTGTCTCTATTTTTTGTTTTATTTTATTTCTACTTTATTTTTGTCTTTTCCCGTCTCACATTGAGGGCAATGTGAATTTGAAGTGTGGGGATGGGAAACTGGCGTTTTTTTAGGTAGTTTAAAAAACAAAAAATATTAAAAATTAAAAAAAAAGAGTATATATTTATATTAAAAAAAAATGTAAAAAAAAAAACAAAAAAAAAATTATTATGTCCCTTGAATTATATATTTTGCGATAAAATGGAAAATGATAGAAAAATTGGGGATTGGTTTTTAAAACTACTAATATATATGAGATACAACAAAATAGAAAGCGCACTTAATTTGGGATGTGTCGGTAGGCTCAACTAGCCTTGAAAGGTTTCTCCTGATTATTATTAATAAACCTAATAGTCATAAACCTTGTGGGTTCTCATCTTGAGGGGGGTAGTGAAGCTAAAAATTCAATAAGGCATAGCAAGTATTACCTTAATCTTTAAACCTTGAGGTGGTGAGAATTGCATGCAATTAAATTTAGCACGCCGCTCTGTTTTATGAAAGTAAATAACGAGTGGTGGCGCCCGGCCATGTTCAAATTTTATACGAGCTTGGAAAATAGTAATATATTTAGGTAAAAGATGCCTAAGAGCACAAAATTTTGTTGCACGAACGTCAAAGATGTGCAATATTTTTAAAATAAAAGTGAATGAGAAAGTTATGCAAATGCCAAAGAAGCATTCACAAAAAAAATAAAAATAAAAATAAAAAAAATCAAGTAATAGAAAAAGGAGGCCAAAAGGCACATACTAGACGGGGCCAAGAGCTTACGTGTTACCAAGGGGATGGTGACTCTAAGGATACACTATTGGGGCTCGAAAGTTCTTAGTCAATAAATATTTTTAGGAAATACTAAGGGTGGAGGCCTGAGACCGTCATATACTGGGTTGCAGCTTGGGTGAAACAATGTTGGGCCGAAATCCGATAATATAGTTTTAAGATTAGGAATCGCTCGTACGACCTCATTTGACCATTCATCCATCTAAATTCCATCTAAGTGCATTTTCTTCTTACCATTAAAGGGTTTTTAGCTTATGGTGATAGGTTGAACCAGCCTGCTTCAACCCGGTTTTTAATTGTCTTGATTATGCTTGAGATGGGGGTATGCAGATCTATAACTCTTTAGGTGTGAGACCCATAGGCTTACTGATATCACTTGAACTTAATCACTGAATATGATGGGGGGCCTGATAGGTTGGTGGCTGGGTTTAAGTGGACAACAATATCGGCAATCGCGATTTTTGCGTTTATCTGTTATTAATTAAAGTAACCTAAATGTTTTGAAAATCAGTTTTCTAATTATGATTCCATTACAAATAGCTTTTTCGGGACGAAAAAGATTTAAGTGTGGGGATATTTGATGCGGTCTAAATTATACATATTATTATATAAATATTCCCTATTATTAAGTGCTTTTGAGCCAAGCTTTTATTGAATATTATTAATATTTGGTTCATATTTAAGTTTTAAGGTTTCATGAGAAAATGAACTAAAAATATTTGCATTAAATTTGTCACACCCCGACCAAAGGTGGCGGAACATGCCGAGGTGTAACGATTGTCCATAAGCACATGACACTAATTAAAGTGACAGTATTTAATAAACTCATTTCATTTCACAACATCGAAAATGTCACATAACAATTATCCATAAAATAACCATAAACAAGATATCACAAAATATGACAAATTTGATATTGTTCATTTTTACTAATATCCTAAGGTCTTTGATGTCGTTTTCTTCACAATCATAAATCAACCAAGATGCAAACCTGCAACATTTCATAAAATAAAGTTTGTCAACACAAAGGTTGGTGAGCAATTCATAAGTTTAATCATATTAGTATATAATAAAGATAGCCACAAAACTTGCATACGAAACGATAAATAAAAGTGGTAATTTGGATAAATGGATATCGCTAAACACATTAGCGACACCTAGCTATAAGGGGATGCCAAATAGTCTACGATAAAGCATTAGCGACACCTAGCTAATTTGGATAAAGCATTTTGTTGAATAAGTATGAAATGTCACCCCCAAAATAAAATAAGGAAAATGGGGTATGAAGTACTCACCTTCAAGTAGTAAACTTGAAAGATGATAATTTGGAGATTTGTCAGAACGACGAGTTTAACGCACAATGCCTATAAAGAAAAGAAGTTTTGGATTTAGAAAGGTTGTCTTGAAGGTCTTTAAACAAAATAAATGTTGAGAAATGTAAATAATTAAAGTTCAAGGTTTAAAATGTAACTATTTAAGAATTTATAATAATAACCCTTTAAAAATGTAAGTTTGCTCAAAACCGGGTTAAAGTATCTAACCTTAATATTTACTCAACCTATGTTAAGTAATAAGGTGGGTAAAATGCAAGAATGCAAATCCCTTTGGAATAAAGATACTAAAACGGTTTTTTTTATCGAGTGTTCGGGTTGTCGGTTCGGTCTTGATAATTGGTCAAACCCAAAGTCAACTTTCCAAAATATTGAATGTTATGAGATAACTCAATAAAATTTAATAAGACTTAACCAAGTATGTAGTTCCATTGTTTTAGAACTAACAACGCACATTAAGCGAGTGTTCGGTTTTGTCGGTCCAAACTTTGTTATGAGATCAAGTTGGATCCAACATTTCCAAGTACTTAAGAAAATATTTAAAAATCAATTTGTAACTATTTTTAAAGAAATATACAAGTCTTGATGGCTAAAAAAAACACACTTGTGTGTCTTAAGCGAGTAGAATCGGTTTGGTTTCCACATGTCCAACCACTAAAGAACTTGTATAATAATGTACAAATAAAAAAAATACTTTAAGATTTACAACCAAAAGTTAACAGTAAAGTCTTTAAACAAAAGTTCGGTTTTCGGTTCGGATCGTGTTTCGGGTTAAGACCGAGGTAAGATTCTACAAACCCATAACCATAGAATTTGTAAAAATGATTTTAGAAACTTAGATCTAACAATAAGAATGTTTAAACAATTATTTAACAAAACTAGTAACAAAGTTCGGTTTACGGTTTAGAGCTATTTACGGTTAAACCGAAGCATAGACTCTTAAAAACCCATAACCATGGAACTTGTAAACATGACCAACAAACTAAAATAAGCAAGATTAATATGTATGAACAAGTTATATAGATGTATATATATCAAGGACACGAAGTCCTCCATGAAGCCTTGCCTTATGAGGTCCGAAACCTCACCGACCGGGATCGAAGAAGTAACTACCAAAGGTAAACAAGGGGTGTATATTATATATATGTTGCACAACCATAAACAAGTATTAATAAGGCTACATAAACTAATTAAGATGAAAGACTAAAAACCTTCAAGAACACTTAAGAAGATAACCTTGAATCTTTGATGTTTGAGAGAGTTTTTTTTTTAGAGTTGTAGCAAGGGAAATGAAGAGGAAAGGTGGTGTGTATATAGGGTAATGTTGGTGGTCAAATATGGGTGTGAGACACAAGAGTTTTCATGCAAAATGGATCAAGATAAAAACACAAAAAAAAAAAAATAATAAAATAAATAAATAAATAAAAATAAAAATAAAGGTAGGATGTTTTCAAGACCCAACAAGTGTGAAACAATATTGTAACATAAATCCATCATTTTGATTATAACATAAGCTTCGGTTTACAAATCAGGTCGGTTTACATAATAAACAAATACAAAAACGAATAAAAATAAGACCCGAAATTGACGAATGTCACAAAATTTAAGACCAATAAGTAACACTTAAATAGTAAATTTAGTGCATATATATTATAACAAAAGAAATGTCACGTGCATTAACTTTATACACCAACGTTGACAAATCAATCTAATATTGATTTTGAATTCATATGAATTCATTTTATGCTAACACATAACATCTTTTCATGACAAGGGTTGGCTGACGAGGAAAACGAAGTAAAAAGAAAAAAAGAAAGAGTAAGAGTTAAAATTGGGCTAGTGGCTATTAGTAAACCCATCAGCCCAAGAATGGGTCCCTTTGTTGGTTACCACAAGGATGCTAGGTAAACACATATTATAAAAAGATTTTAGCATAGCATTAAGGGGGGAATTGACTGCCGCAAAGAATATTATATTTTTTTTAGGAGCTACGATCGTCAAGTATAATTTTCGTGGAGCAGAAGTCAGGAAAAGGAGCCGCCGCATTGAGGATATACACTTTCTTGGAATCATTGAGTGGGAGTCACGTGGAATTGAAAGTGTTGCAAGAATCACGTTATTATTATTCTGTTTGAAGGCAGTAACAAGTCAAAGGCATCACAAGGGGGTCAAGGCATCATATTTTTCAAAGGAAGCTTATTTATGATTTGAGTTAGGCACTTGGTTTCACACATACTCATTCAACACGGTTCTCTTGGGTTAACTTTATTATTTTTATGATGAACTCCTTTATTGTATTTATATATTTTATTTTCTTGAGTATGATTATTGGCTAAACCTTTTTAGTTATCTAGGCTTGGATTGATGTTTTGTGATTGATTAAGGGTTTAAGGTTTTCGGGAATTGTTTATTGGATTTTGGTTAATTAAAAGTTTCGATCAGATTTATTGGATGTTATTTATGCGTATTTACTTCTGATTTGCGCTTGAATGAATGTTTCACATGTCACTTGATTGAATGTCTTTCGATTATAGGTGTATGTTAGGGTTGTTTACTGTGTGTTTGCAACTTGTTTATGGTTTATTGAGCTCATTCACCATAGAAACTGATTTTTAGCATATTATTAGAAGTTTATATTCTTACTTGCTTAGATATCCGACGGGTGATAAGCTGTCTGGTTTGTCTTTGTTATTAGGGTTTTAGGTTAAACTGTCTGACAGGAAGTTTGCCTAGTTTTCCTTAGTTTCACTGCTTACCCGTGTCCTTTAGATCGCTTCTAGACCACCCTATGTACTTAGGTGCATTGAGATAGTGAAACCGACGGGTTAGCTGTTTTTTAGGGTAATTAATCATAATTGGTGAACTGACAGGTTAGCCAAGAAGCCGGTGTTTTTACATGATCTTTAGGATTTCCTCTTAGGTGACACCTTGAGAGTGATTAGGGATCCATTAGGTTTCCTAGGGTTCATATTTTTAGATTCCCGGTTCCAATAGCATTTTCCCGTAACCGATAAAATCCCGAGTCGTCACAATTCGGATTCCTTGCCTAGGTAACGCCTTTCTCATTAGTGTTTTCGTCTAAGTCTTAGAATTTTAAGTTTAATTTATTAGGTTAAATTAGTCTAAGTAATAATTAGTTTTATAATATAAATAAATAAAAATCCAAAAAGAATCTTTTTTTTATTTATTAGTTTATTTAGCTTTTAGAATCTAAGTTCGTTAATTTAATTAGTGTCTCTAGGGTTCGATATTCCCGGACGTCCCATAGCTATTCTACACCCTATAGGTTCACTTGCCTGTTGCTAGTGGTTTGGTTTAGGGTATTCTAGGTTTTTATTACTCGCTGTGCTAGATTGATTTATAGCATTATTTTTATATACCACTTTAGGCACATCAATGGCCTCTGTTCCGACAGTATTTAGCTAAATTTCCTTCTTTTTCTTCATATTTTAGTTCCTTTGCTCGTTTAAGGCCAAAATCATCCTGGAAAACAAAAGTAAAGCAATAAGTACCGGTTTCAATTATTTTTAAATAAATATATGTAAAATATGGAGTATTTGATGTATAATTTTGTTTACATCACTGATTCTCTCAACCGACCCCCCAATATATCGATCAATGGTTAAACCTTCGCATTTGCCAATATATCCAATTTATTTGATACAATGTGTATAAGAATCCATGATTGTGAGAAAAATAATTATAAATAAATATAGATTAGTTGGATTGTTTTTAATTTTTGGGCCTAGTAGGGACTCATGGAATGATTAAGATGGTAAGTCTCTCATTTTATTTTTCTTTAACACGTAGGGTGTTCATTTCTTCATTTTGGGCTTTCATTTCTTCATTTTAAGAGTGTCTATTTTGTTTTCACTATGCGGGGCTAGCAGCCACCGGTAGACTTTTGTTTTCCTTTAACGAGGCTATCATCGACTCGTGGGATGACTAAGAAGCTGATTGTCACACCCCATCCTAAGGCGGAAATGCCGGAGCGTGATCCAATTGCTCACAACTCGAAGATACTATCATAAATAAAAGGTGACAATATCTAATTAATTATTTTATTCACGAATACACACATTATCCAAATACAACAAAACTAATCAAGTAAATAAATATAACAAGCTTAAATCCATACTGCAACTTCAAGCAACCTACATATGTGTAGAAAACAGAGTTTGTCAACAACACATGTTGAGTGAGTTTATCACCAGTTTTGCAACAAAATAAGGTTAATATAATAAATAAGCAAAACGTAATAAATGCGGTAATGAAATCAAACCATAAGCAAATAGATTGTTGATTAAACCATTGCTAAGCGAATCGGGCGCCGGTAAATCAACCATGAGCAAATAAATAGAATAAGACCGTTGCTAAGCGAATCGGGCGGTGGTCAATAGAATGAGAACCCTCTCCAAGGGGATATGTCAAACGATTGCATACAAAGACAAATAAGCACATAAGTAGATTTGATTAATCACACACAATTACACGTTTGCTATTTTTGATATGTATGTATATCTAGATATGTATGTATAGTATGATATACGCATATGTCCCCAAAACGTTTGTGAAAATTGAGTAAAATAGGAGAATGATAAAACTCGCCTGATCGAGTAAGCCAAACGAGAAACAATACGACAAGAAACGATAATCACACTCCTTGAGAATTACCGACAGGAATCCTAATTGAATATATTATGAGTGAATTATAAATGATATAATGCGTATAACGAATTTAGGATTTCGATGTGGATTGAGTTATAATTGTGATTTGTACGTTATGGATTGAACGATTGATCTCTACGGATTATTGTTATCGTTTAATTATAAAAATCATTGTTTAACGTATAATCGAACTTACAATTAATTAATTTGAATAAATATAAGTTAAGACCTATTATAATAATAATGGTTTAAATATATAATTATAATAAAATTTATATCTTAAAATCGTTAATGAAACCCGATGGTAAAAACACGTTTTAACATGTTAAATACGTTTATTATGATTTTGTTTAAAATAAATAATACATGTATATATATACACACACATATTTATACATATACATAATAAATATGAATAAATTGATAAAAATGTTTTAACAACGATAAGCCTTAATATTAATGTCGGGTTTTTAATAAAATAATGAAGATTTATTATTAATAATATATATGTATATATATATGTGTGTGTGTGTGTGTGTATATGTATATTATTATATATATACATGTATGACCCCGAATCTCGGGAATCCTACAGTTGGTAATCATACAAAAAACTTAACAAATTATTAAACCCAGGACAATTCATTTCATTTCAAAAACTAGTTCAGAGTATAAAATCAACGGAAAATCATAAGTACTAAAACAAGTTCCCAAAACCAAATTTAAATTTGTCTAGTAATAATTGAAAAGAAACAATGTTCATTATTGAAATTCCCGACTAGATATGCCTTCAACTGTCCAAGTTGTCTTGAGCACATCCAAGCGGTAAGTATCCTCCTCTTAACCTGAAACTCACACTAACATACACACAAAGTCAACTTGAGCTGAGTTAGTTCAAGTTTTAATAAACAACATTATATAAATCATTTCAAGAGTTCAACATATAATACGAGATATGAACAGTTAGGCCATAATAAACGATAAGTAGTCATACTTATATATCTATATAATTATATCCCCATGCCTAACATCCAAGTAATAACATCAGGGTCGAGCACACATACAACCCAAACACATAACATTCCATCCATTGTATGCAAACACAAAGTAGGCATACGCAAACATCCGTAGTCGATAACGACTAATTAACATCGCCAATCATTGGCCATAAAGTAACACATGCATTAACATACGTATATAATATTCCAAGATATATCATACTACAAGTAAGCCTATGGGCCATAAGGTATCACATGTGTATACATACTTAAATATCATCACAAAATATACCATAGTACAAGTGAGTCTATGCAAAATCATTTAAGCGGTTTATCAAGTAAAAACAGTTCGGTGTGTATGCTAGCCCAAAACTTGAAGAGAGTGAAAAGGGGCATCATGAACTCACCTGACACGAGGCACCAAGTCACCACGAGCTAGAGGGCCCCTAAGTAATTCCACAACTCACGCGCTAGTCGGATTATATACAATAGTTACTAACGACACCGAATGGACTTGTTTATCCTATGAGGCGTTCTAATATGGTTCAAGTTACCTAAAGCCTCAACCTCACCAAGTTTGATTAAAACATCCCCCTGGGCCTTATATTTACCAAAACGACCCATAGTTGCTCTCGAGAACAAAGAATTCCCGAATTACCCCCGGAAGCACTAGGTGAGACGAATATGCGCGTTTAAGAGTTGTTTAGGCGCTTAACATCCAACTCAGCCCCGTGTGGACCCAATTTGATAAATTCACAGCCTACTACCCCACACAACACTACATGAGTTAGATGGGTCGGTAACTCGCAAGCACAACGCACCAACTATTCAATAAACACGAATACGCGTTGTACCGACCCATATGAGTAACCGACAACCAATTCAGCCCCAATACTTTAAAAAATGATTTTCCAACATCCCGTACACCAAACCGAAGTCACCCGAACTTAATTGGTCGTTAGTTACACAACACTCGCGTTAAACGCAACAATTCACTATTCTAGACAACCGAAAACTAACTTTCAATCTACAACTAATTGACCAACCAAATGACCACCAATGAATATGATTTTAAAGTATGTTATATTGGACATACCTAGGAAGACTGTGGAGCAAAAACCTTTGTCAAAACAGCCCCGAAAGTACTTGAATGGACAGCCACCAGGTAAGCCTAAAACAAGCGATTTTACGATCAATACTCGAGATATAAAGATGAATTAGGGTGCAAAAGACTAGTAGGGATGTAGGGTTAACCTTGAATTGAAGTTTGACACTTGGAATTGGCTGCAAAAAAACAAAAATTGAAGACCTAGTTGTTGCCTTTTGCGCCGATCGGACAAGCAAAGGGGCTAGGATTCTTTTGTTTTATGATATAAAACACAAGTTACACTCTAGTCCCTCATGTATGAAAGGTGAAACAACTTGAGTGGAAAGTTAATAGATTTTACTTACAGGAATGACGTGAAGACCCCCCGGTGAAAGACGGATAAACCCCGAAAGATATACATACTCTACATAACTCTAAATCATCGAACTGAAATTAACGGGCGTTACAATACACGAAACTTGTAAGGAGATTATTTGACACAAAACGTTTAGCTTTAGGATGTCGGGTAATTAAAATATTGTTTACTTAGTATTTAATATTAATTATAATATATTATAAATCATCAAAATAAATTAAAACAATCAAAATAGAAAAATACCAAAAAAAAACTCACTGGCCGGACTCGAACCCGCGACCTCAGGCCGGACAAGGTTTGAACAAACACACCCTAGCCAACTGTGTCAGGGTGTCAGTTGGTTATATTTTATAAACGTTTATATTTATACATAAACAAACAAAAACCCACTTTTAATCAAGAACCCTAACTTTGAATCGTTCAATCCGTTAATGTTTGTTTGAATTGATGTTGGGGTTATTAATCACTACATCAAAACGAACTAAACCATATAACTGATTACCTAATTCGTTGACTAAAACTAGGTCAATTGCGACGTCACAGAGCCGGCAACGAAGACACACGAACAGGTATAACGAGACTTCAACGATCCAATTAATTAAGGGGGTTTGGTTTGCGATGGTATGAGAGGTGTGTAGACACGTTTAATTGAACTATGATCCATCCTAGGTTATATACTGGATTCTAGGTTAAGTCGGTTCACAAATAAATCAATTACGCGTTTGTTTTGATCTTGTTTCCCAATTGTTTGAGTCGTTTAGGCCAATAATGACAAGGGCAATCTTAACCATGATTCAATTCCTAATTTAAATCAATAATTGTGGCTCAAGAAAGGTAAATGGGTCACGTGTTTGGGTATACGGGTCAAGGTTAAAGGGTTTGGGTAAATGGGTCATAAAGAGGATACATAAAACTTACATTTAGTCCTTGGAGAATTGTTATGGATACAATAGAGGATAAAAGTTTACATTTAGGCCAAAAATGTACATTTTTGAAAGTTAAATATATTTTAAATAAATATAATAAATAAATATAGATGGTATAGAAATTCCTCGATAAACGTGATACGCTTTTAGTGTTAAAAATTTCCCGATCAAAAAACGGGTCGAGTAATGGGTATGAGTTGTTCGTGGAAAACCCGAGTTGTTACACTGTTCTCTCAACCTGCCCTCAATATATTTATCAATGGTTAAACCTTTGCATTTGCCAATATTTGCACTTTATTTGATACAATGTATATAAGAATCCATGATAGTGAGAAAAAAATTATAAATAAATATAGATTATTTGGGTTGTCATTAATTTTTGGGCCTAGTAGGGACTCATGTGATGATTAAGATGGTGAATCTCTCATTTTATTTTTCTTTGACACATAGATTGTTCATTTCTTCATTTTGGGCTTCAATTTCTTCATTTTAAAAGTATCGATTTAGTTTTCACTATGCGGGGCTAGCAGCCACCGGTAGACTTTTGTTTTCCTTTAACAAGGCTATCATCAACTCGTGGGAGGACTAAGAAGCTGATTCTCTTAACCTGCCCTTAATATTTCGATCAATGGTTAAACCTTCGCATTTGCCAATATATCCACTTTATTTGATAAAATGTGTATAAGAATCCATGATTGTGAGAAAAAAATTATAAATAAATATAGATTACTTGGGTTGTTTTTAATTTTCGGGCCTAGTAGGGACTCATAGGATGATTAAGATGGCGAGTCTCTCATTTTATTTTCCTTTGACACATAGGGTGTTCATTTTTCTTCATTTTGGGCTTCCATTTATTCATTTTAAGAGTCTCGATTTTGTTTTCACTATGCGGGACTAGCAGCCACCGGTAGACTTTTGTTTTCCTTTAACGAGGCTATCATCGACTCGAGGGGTGACTAAGAAACTGATTCTCTCAACCAGCCTGTGACAATTGAGCCAAAACAAGGTACACCTCAGTACGTATTTACCAATTAAGCAAATAAACGCCTTTTGCGTAACAAACGAACGATTAACCGAACGGGTCGGGTTATGACCCAGATATCTTGGGGGGGCATTTATAAGTGATATACGATCTATACAAGCTAAAATATTAGAAATATGGTCTTAGTTTGATAGCAAACAAGTTAAACGAAAACATGCTCGTTTAACCACTAGCTATAGATTTAAACGAGAAAGATAGTTACAAACCAAGCATTGTATCATCCGTTAAGCCGAAAAAGACTTACCAAACACTTTTGAAATGTTTTAAGCGATCCGTGAAAATATTTTTGATTTTTACAAACATAAAGTATGTTTTTATAATTTTACTCAAAACTAGCCGAAAAACACTCGTTTTCGCGTTGTTTAACGCACCCGATAAGTTTTTCGCGCCAAAAACCGAACCCGAACTAAATTTGGACCAGGCTTTTCGTATTTGGGCTTGAGAAACCAGATTAATGGGCCAAAACAGCCCATCATGGGCCCAAAGAGACTTCCGATCGGCAGCCCACCCCCACCCCCCATTCTTTTTATAAAACTTGTTTAGGAAGCTTGTTTATCCAATTTGGTTTATAAAATCTGAGGTCCAAGAAGCTGCATCCTAAAATTCCAGAAAACCTTCAAACCCTAAGGTAAGAAGCTTAAATAAGTAACTTTTATGCTTGTTTAATACCATAAAAACATGTCTTGGTTACTAAAAATCATTCCTAACCGTGTAAAAATTCTAAAAATGGTCCGTAAACATGTTTTGATCATAAAAACGGTAAGGAACCTGTTTTGATAGTTTTTTTGGCCATAAACAAAAATTAAAGGGTTGAAACGACGTTTCTACGGTTCAAAAGTTCGTTTTTGTGCACTAGCCAAAACCCTAACTTAAGGGCTGTTATGTTGATAAAATATTGCTTGGTTTGTGATATAGGACTTGTACCTAGCTTGCTTAGAAGCACAAGAACCTAAAAACTTGATTAAAAGGTCGGAAACGAGCCAAACCCGCTAAGGTAATGCCGAAACACTCGCTCACGGGCTATTTAAATTAAGGTTGTGATGTGCATATTTTTTAGACATGAAATTTTGCAGGGACATCAGGGACCATGTCAATGACTCCCTGTTTAAATTTGGTAATTTTTCGACCATCCGAGAATATTTGGCGAATTTATTACCGAATTGGGACGTTTATTTGGGAAAAATAGCTACAATACTTCAAAAATTATGAAATTTTTCTGGGAACTCAGATTTGATGTATTTTGATCACATATGAATTTTGGGATCATTTGAATAAGTTTATAGGTGTTTTGTTTATTTGCATTCGTGTGAATTTTTACAGCCGAATTTGGGCCGAAAAGAATATCGCACGAGCTTTTTACATTCTGGAATTGATACAGGTTGTTTTGGGACATGATTTGAGTATTCAGGAATTTTTGGAAATTGTTTGGGGTCAACGGACGATTTTCAGACGAAATATAGCTGATAAAATAAATTTTTATAAATTAATAAATCAGTAAATAAATTCCAGAAATATTTTTATAAAAATATACATATTTTAATTGATAAGTGATTAAGTTTTCATAATTTAATGATTAACGGTTAATTAATTATGTTAGTCTGAATATTAAACAAATTCAGTTTTTATAAAAACGGCAAGTTCGCGACTAGTGAATCTGCGGGATTATCAAAACACCAAGAGTGATCAAAAATCATATTTTTGGACTAATTAAGTAAAAATGAATTTTTCTATGAGAAACCTGGACAATCCGGGTGGATTGTGCGCGTTTCTTCTCAAATCAAACTGTATAAACGAAAACGGGCCCCGTGGCTAATCCGGGACCCCAGTATGTGATCTTTCTTTATAACTTAATCATTTTATTAACCAATACATTTACCCAAGCTTATTTTCCCATAACTGTTTTCTGAACGCGTAAACGAACAACTTGGCCTAGCTGGGAAAACGGGAGTCTGGGCCAAGTTCGGTTTTAAGTATTAGACGTTGAACAACATCACAACCTAAGCCTATTGCCACTTTCTGGGCGTTCCAGCTACACCCAGATTAGTTATACAGCCCATTTTAGTATTGAGATTATAATAATATTAAAATATTAATATTATTATAATATTGATTATAGGAACTACTGATAGCGGACCGAACAAACCACGAGTTGATACAGTACTGAATATCTACTAAACCGTGAGTTTCATGACCCCACTTTTAAACTGTTTTACGAACTTTTGGGGTGAAAAGCATGTTTGATTACATATACATACCTGAAACATGTACTGATGTGAATTATCTAAGTGCTAACACACGAAAGTCCCCACGATCACAGTGATTAACTTCGAGCCGGTGGCTTGTGAATAGTACTATTTGTTTGACAAACCCAAACGGAATCGGCCTGGTTGCCGTGTCACATAGCGCCGTTTGCACATGACCATATTAATACAAACAGGCTATGTAGTGTTAGACATAGCTACCGGGGCATGTTGTGGGCGGAAAGGGGCCACAGTGGTTGATGGAGCGTGGGAAATGGATGCACGCAGCACATACAGTCAAGGCTTCACTGTAGCTTAGCATAATTACATCATTCACATACATACATACTTATTTCATGATTACAAGTGTTAACTTCTGAATACTAATTACTGTTTTCTTGAAACTCGTGAAACTCACCAACTCTAGTAGTTGACCCGTTTTAAACTGCTTTTCAGGTGTACCTAAATCGGAGTAATTTGGTGATCTGTTACTTGCCTGAGGTGTGTGGTCGATGCTACGTGAATAGAAGCAAGGGCGATAGTAGTAAGAATGTATAGTTAACGAACTAGTTTTGTTTGTATCGCCTAGACTGTAAAACAATGATAGAACGAAGAAATGTAATATATTGTAAATTAGTTTGTAATGTTTCTTTATAAACAATGTGTTGATATCAGAGGTGTCTGTTACATTCCCGTTTTACGCTTCCGCATTGTGCTAGTCGGGGTGTGACACAGCCCTCAATATTTCGATCATTGGTTAAACCTTCGCGTTTGCCAATATATCCACTTTATTTGTTACAATATGTATAAGAATTCATGATTGTGAGAAAAAAAATTATAAGCAAATATAGATTACTTGGATTGTTTTTAATTTTTGGGCCTAGTAAAGACTCATGGGATGATTAAAATGGAGAGTTTCTTATTTTATTTTTCTTTGACACGTAGGGTGTTCATTTATTCATTTGGGCTTCAATTTCTTTATTTTAAGAGTGTCTATTTTGTTTTCACTATGCGGGGCTAGCAGCCATCGGTAGACTTTTTTTTTCCTTTAACGAGGCTATCATCGACTCGCGTGATGACTAAGAAGTTGATTCTCTCAACCGGCCCTCAATATATCGATCAATGGTTAAACCTTCGCATTTGCCAATATTTCCACTTTATTTGATACATAATAAGAATCCATGTTTTTGAGAAAAAAATTATAAATAAATATAGAATATTTGGGTTGTTTCTAATTTTCGGGGTTAGTAGGGACTCATGGGATGATTAAGATGGTGAGTCGCTCACTTTATTTTTCTTTGATAGATAGGGTGTTCATTTCTTCATTTTGGGCTTCAATTTCTTCATTTTAAAAGTGTCTATTTTGTTTTCACTATGCGGGGCTAGCAGCCCCCGGTAGACTTTCATTTTCCTTTAACGAGGCTATCATCAACTCGTGGGATGACTAAGAAGCTTATTCTCTCAACCTGCCCTCAATATTTCGATCAATTGTTAAACATTCGCCTTTGCCAATATATCCACTTTATTTGATACAATGTGTATAAGAATCCATGATTGGGAGAAAAAAATTATAAATAAGTATAGATTATTTGGGTTGTTTTTAATTTTTGGGCATAATAGTGACCCATGGGATGATTAAGATGGTGAGTCTCTCATTTTATTTTTCTTTGAGACGTAGAGTGTTCATTTCTTCATTTTCAGCTTCCATTTTTTCATTTTAAGAGTGTCGATTTTGTTTTCACTATGCGAGGCTAACACCCACCGGTAGACTTTTGTTTTCCTTTAACGAGGCTATCATCGACTAGTGGGATGACTAAGAAGCTGATTCTCTCAACCTGGCCTCAATATTTCGATCAATGGTTCGACCTTCGCATTTGCCAATATATCCACTTTATTTGATACAATGTGTATTAGAATCCATGATTATGAGAAAAAAATTATAAATAAATATAGATTATTTGGGTTGTTTTTAATTTTTGGTCCTAGTAGGGACTCATGGGATGATTAAGATGGTGAGTCTCTCATTTTATTTTTCTTTAAGACGTAGAGTGTTCATTTCTTCATTTTGGGCTTCCATTTCTTCATTTTAAGAGTGTCGATTTTGTTTTCACTATGCGGGGCTAGCAGCCATCGGAAGATCTTTTAATTCCTTTAACGAGGCTATCATCGACTCGTGGGATGACTAAGAAGCTGATTCTCTCAACCTACCCTCAATATTTCGATCAATGGTTAACCTTCGCATTTGCCAATATTTCCAATTTATTTGATACAACGTGTATAAGAATCCATGATTGTGAGAAAAAGATTATAAATAAATATAGATTATTTGGATTGTTTTTAATTTTTGGGTATAGTAAGGACTCATGGGATGATTAAGATGGTGAGTCTCTCATTTTATTTTTCTTTGACCATAGCGTGTTCATTTCTTCATTTTGTGCTTCCATTTCTTCAATTTAAGAGTGTCGATTTTGTTTTCACTATGCGGGGCTAGCAGCCACCAGTAGACTTTTGTTTTCCTATAACGAGGCTATCATAGACTCGAGGGATGACTAAGAAGCTGATTCTCTAAACCTACCCTCATTATTTCGATCAATGGTTAAACCTTCGCATTTGCCAATATATCTACTTTATTTGATACAGTGTGTATAAGAACTCATGATTGTGAGAAAAAAATTGCAAACAAATATAGATTTTGTCACACCCCGACTAGCACAATGCGGAAGCGTAAAACGGGAATGTAACAGACACCGCTGATATCAACACATTGTTTATAAAGAAACATTACAAACTAATTTACAATATATTACATTTCTTCGTTCTATCATTGTTTTACAGTCTAGGCGATACAAACAAAACTAGTTCGTTAACTATACATTCTTACTACTATCGCCCTTGCTTCTATTCACGTAGCATCAACCACACACCTCAGGCAAGTAACAGGTCACCAAATCATTCCAATTTAGGTACACCTGAAAAGCAGTTTAAAACGGGTCAACTACTAGAGTTGGTGAGTTTCACGAGTTTCAAGAAAACAGTAATGAGTATTCACAAGTTAACACTTGTAATCATGAAATAAGTATGTATGCATGTGATGTAATTATGCTAAGCTACAGTGAAGCCTGAACTGTTCGTGCTGCATGCCTCCATTTCCCACGCTCAATCAACCAATGTGGCCCCTTTCCGCCCACAACATGCCCGGTAGCAATGCCTAACACTACATAGCTGGTTCGTAAAAATGAAATATGGACATGTGCAAACGGGATAATGTCTCAGCAACCGTGCTGGCCCCGCTTGGGTTTGTCAAACCAATAGTACTATTCACAAGCCACCGGCTCGAAGTTAATCACTGTGATCGGGGGGACTTTCGTGTGTTAGCACTTAGATAGTTCACATCAGTACATGTTTCAGGTATGTATATGTAATCAAACATGCTTTTCACCCCAAAAGTTCGTAAAACAGTTTAAAAGTGGGGTCATGAAACTCACGGTTTAGTAGATATTCAGTACTGTATCAACTCGTGGTTTGTTCGGTCCGCTATCAGTAGTTCCTATAATCAATATTATAATAATATTAATATTTTAATATTATTATAATCTCAATACTAAAATGGGCTGTATAACTAATCTGGGTGTAGCTGGAACGCCCAGAAAGTGGCAATAGGCTTAGGTTGTGATGTTGTTCAATGTCTAATACTTAAAACCGAACTTGGCCCAGACTCCCGTTTTCCCAGCTAGGCCAAGTTGTTCGTTTACGCGTTCAGAAAACAGTTATGGGAAAATAAGCTTGGGTAAATGTATTGGTTAATAAAATGATTAAGTTATAAAGAAAGATCACATACTGGGGTCCCGGATTAGCCACGGGGCCCGTTTTCGTTTATACAGTTTGATTTGAGAAGAAACGCGCATAATCCACCCGGATTGTCCAGGTTTCTCATAGAAAAGTTCATTTTTACTTAATTAGTCCAAAAATATGATTTTTGATCACTCTTGGTGTTTTGATAATCCCGCAGATTCACTAGTCGCGAACTTGCCGGTTTTTATAAAAACTGAATTTGTTTAATATTCAGACTAACATAATTAATTAACCGTTAATCATTAAATTATGAAAACTTAATCACTTATCAATTAAAATATGTATATTTTTATAAAAATATTTCTGGAATTTATTTACTGATTTATTAATTTATAAAAATTTATTTTATCAGCTATATTTCGTCTGAAAATCGTCCGTTGACCCCAAACAATTTCCAAAAATTCCTGAATACTCAAATCATGTCCCAAAACAACCTGTATCAATTCCAGAATGTAAAAAGCTCGTGCGATATTCTTTTCGGCCCAAATTCGGCTGTAAAAATTCACACGAATGCAAATAAACAAAACACCTATAAACTTATTCAAATGATCCCAAAATTCATATGTGATCAAAATACATCAAATCTGAGTTCCCAGAAAAATTTCATAATTTTTGAAGTATTCTAGCTATTTTTCCCAAATAAACGTCCCAATTTGGTAATAAATTCGCCAAATATTCTCGGATGGTCGAAAAATTACCAAATTTAAACAGGGAGTCATTGACATGGTCCCTGATGTCCCTGCAAAATTTCATGTCTAAAAAATATGCACATCACAACCTTAACCCAAATAGACCGTGAGCGAGTGTTTCGGCATTACCTTAGCGGGTTTGGCTCGTTTCCGACCTTTTAATCAAGTTTTCAGGTTCTTGTGCTTCTAAGCAAGCTAGGTAAAAGTACTATATCACAAACCAAGCAATATTTCATCAACATAACAGCCCTTAAGTTAGGGTTTTGGCTAGTGCATAAAAACGAACTTTTGAACCGTAGAAACGTCGTTTCAACCCTTTAATCCGTGTTTATGGCCAAAAAAACTATCAAAACAGGTTCCTTACCATGTGTATGATCAAAACATGTTTATGGACCATTTTTAGGATTTTTACAAGGTTAGGAATGATTTTTAGTAACCAAGACATGTTTTTATGGTATTAAACAAGTTTAAACAAGCATAAAAGCTACTTATTTAAGCTCCTTACCTTAGGGTTTGAAGGTTTTCTGGAAACTCAGGTTTAGAGCTGCTTGGACCTCAATTTTTATCAACTAAAATGAATGAACAAGCTTCCAAAATAAGTTTTATAAAAGAATGGGGGTGGGGGGTGGGCTGCGGCCGGGATTCCTTATGGGCCTCCTTTGGGCTGTTTTGGCCCAATAATCTGGTTTCTCAAGCCCAAATACGAAAATCCCGGCCCAAATTTAGTTCGGGTTCGGTTTTTGGCGCGAAAAACTTATCGGGTGCGTTAAACAGCACGAAAACGAGTGTTTTTCGGCTAGTTTTGTGTAAAATTATAAAAACATACTATATGTTTGTAAAAATCAAAAATATTTTCACGGATCGCTTAAAACATTTCAAGTAAGTGTTTGGTAAGTCTTTTTTGGCTTATCGGATGATACAATGCTTGGTTTATAACTATCTTTCGCGTTTAAATCTATAGCGGGTAGTTAAACGAGCATATTTTTGTTTAACTTGTTTGCTATCAAACAAAGACCATATTTCTAATATTTTAGCTTGTATAGATCGTATATCACTTATAGATGGCCCCCCGAGATATCTGGGTCATAACCCGACCCGTTTGGTTAATCGTTCGTTTGTTATGCAAAAAGCGTTTATTTGCTTAATCGGTAATTACGTACTGAGGTGTACCTTGTTTTGGCTCAAATGTCACAGATTATTTGGGTTGTTTTTAATTTTTGTGTCATGTAGGGACTCATGGGATGATTAAGATGGCGAGTCTCTCATTTTATTTTTTTTTGACACATATTGTGTTTATTTCATCATTTTGGGCTTTCATTTCTTCATTTGAAGAGTGTCGATTTTGTTTTCACTATGCCGGGCTAGCAGCCACCGGTAGACTTTTGTTTTCCTTTAATGAGGCTATCATCCACTCGTGGGATGACTAAGAAGCTTATTCTCTCAACCTGCCCTTAATATTTCGATCAATGGTTAAACCTTCGCATTTGCCAATATATCCACTTTATTTGATACAATGTGTATAAGAATCCATGATTGTGAGAAAAAAATTATAAACAAATATAGATTATTTGGGTTGTTTTTAATTTTCGGGCCTAATAGGTTCTCATGGGATGAATAAGATGATGAGTCTCTCATTTTATTTTTCTTTGACACGTAGGGTGTTCATTTCTTCATTTTGGGCTTCCATTTCTTCATTTTAAGAGTGTCGATTTTGTTTTCACTATGTGGGGCTAGCAGCCCCCGGTAGACTTTTGTTTTCCTTTAACGAGGCTATCATCGACTCGTGGGATGACTATGAAGCTTATTCTCTCATCCTGTCCTCAATATTTCGATCAATGGTTCAACCTTCGCATTTGCCAATATATCCACTTTATTTGATACAACGTGTATTAGAATCCATGATTGTGAGAAAAAAAATTATAAATAAATATAGATTATTTGGGTTGTTTTTAATTTTTGGGCCTAGTAAGGAATCATGGGATGATTAAGATGGTGAGTCTTTCATTTTATTTTTCTTTGACACATAGAGTGTTTATTTCTTCATTTTGTACTTCCATTTCTTCATTTGAAAAGTGTCGATTTTGTTTAATGTTGAAGTTTGAAAAATATTTATTGAGAATAATAAATATTGTTTCACTCGTCTCGAAACATAATATTCTTTTCAACGTATAATTTAGTCTGAAAACATCAAATATATAAATTCTCATATATAATAATAAATAAAAGCCTTATAGATGATTGAACACATTAGTTCTCTTTCAAACTTTTATCCATTGAGAGTACTTGACGCTGGAGGGCAATTATCACTTGCACACTGACCATTTATACAACCACAATATCCACAATCTCCGCACCTTGGTACACACCTATATTTATCTTTACATGGTCTTGGTAAACCATCTGATTGAAACGCCATTGTTCCTGACCACATACATTTATACATAGATTGAATAAAGAAATACTATATCAAACATGAGCTAGAACCGTTAATAGATAGACTTGTGTAGAAATTTAAGAAAAATATAAGTGATTGTAATTACCATAGGAAATGAGAACAAAAACCATGAGTAAAATCAAAGCTTGTTGTGTATTCTTCATCCTTATTCTTCTATATTCTCTCTTATGCATTCATGGTACATGCGTATATATACACACAAAAATACTAAATAAAGCTTATAGGATATATATCGGTTATTTTGAATGTTTAATGCGCACTTATTTTACGAATTAAAATTTTTTAGAGTTTTAGAATGATACTTGTTTGCATTCATTATCCCTTTAAGTGCTTCATAATATAATTGAAATGAAATATATGTTATGAGACCAATATTTAATAAATTACTTCTTTCACATATTTTCTAGTGGCTTAAAATTGATAATTAGTCACCGTACTTTTCATTTATACAACTCAATAGCTATTCATAAATTTTTTAGTGTAGCTTTTGTTAAATTAGAATGCTGAATACGAGCATATGAAATATCATTCATACGATTTATAGCCATTTAGACCCTAAACTTCATTTTTGATTTATAGACATTTAAACCCCCTAAACTTCATTTTTGTTACAACACTTCATCTCTTAAGTTTTGTATTTATCTGTTAATATACATTTTTATATCAACATCATATGTTTTTTAATAATAATAATAATAATAACAATAATAATAAATATGTTTTTTTTACCAAATTTCAGGCAAGTAATAAAATAAGATTTTATTATATTATAGAATTAAGTACTAAAAGCATTCTCATTTAACCCATCAATTTTACTTTTATGTGAGAGGTTTTTATAATTTAGAGAGTGGTTTAGGGTGTTGTGAGTGGAGGAGAGAAATGATTTTTCTATATATTTGAAAAGTTACTGTAGCATCCTATAAATTTTTTAATATTTGTTGAAATTGGTTGTTAGTGGAGGAGAGAGAAAATATGTTGATAAAAGTATAAAAATGTATTATTTATTTGAAAAGAAGAAAGAAAATATATCAATTTTTAGTATAATTTTAAATTTAAAGATATGAGATTGAATGTGAATGCTCGGGTAATTAAAAGAGTGGACTTTAGATGGATATAGACTTATCTTACGAATTAGTTTTTTACAGTTATATAATGAAACTTGTTTAATATACATTTTTTAGAGTTTTTAATATTTAATGCATACTTATCTTACGAATTAATTTTTCTAGAGTTTTAGAATGATACTTGTTTGCATTCATTACCCCCTAAAGTGCTTCCTAATATAACTATAAAATGAAATATATGTTACTAGCTTTTGAACCCGTGTATTTCATAGAATTTGTCAAAAAAAAATTAATAAAGTCCATTATTTGAAATAAAGATACAAAATTAAAGGTAAAAATGAAATTATATGTATACAATAAATAAGAAATCTAAAATCTGACATTACATTCATATTGAAAACATAAAAACAGATTAAATATTGTTATGATGATTTCAATACTGCTATGAGTTCGAACAAGCAGTAAAATCAAATTCAAAACAATAATAAAACCAAAAAATTAAGAAGCACATAGAATAATTCGGTACATGTTGAAATTGATGTTATTTCTTTTGTTGAAATTGATTATGTGATAAATGTTAATGAAACCAAAAAAACCGAAATTGATGGTTACCAAAAAAAACAACTCGAATTTATAATTAAAAAAAAACATTAATTATAGGATTCCAAAATTTTAAGATATAATTAATCATGGTTTTAATGTTTAAAAGTTTTTTTTAGGATGGTTATGTTTAGAAATTTAAATTAAAGATTTAAAATTAAATAATCACATTAATTGGAAATTTAAATTAAATAACACAACTAAAACTTTATATATATATATACACACACACAAACACATTTAATTTATCAATCAACAATACTATTCACCATTCATTAGCACGTAGTTAATCATTATGTTTGTAGGGACTTTTCGTATATGAACGTTTAGATAGAGTTTTCAGATAGATAAATGTATATAAACATGCCTTTCATCCCCAAAAGCTCGTAAACAGTTTGAAAAGAGGGGTCATGAAACTCACGGTTTTGTAGGTACTCAGTGCGATGTCAGCTCGGGGTTCGTTTCCCTTGCTATCCCTATAGGCAATATTATAATAATATTAATATTTTAATATTATTATAATCCTCAAACTAAACTAGGCTGTATAGATAGTCTAGGTATAGCTGTCACACCCAGAAAGTGTTAATAGGTTTAGATTGTGATGTTGTTCAATATCTAATGTTTAAAATCGAACTTGTCTTAGTTTCTCCATTTCACTAGCTGGGCAAGTTGATCGTTTATGCGTTCAGAAAACAGGTATAAGTATGTAAACTTGGGTAAACGTGTTGGTTGATAAAATGATTAAGTTATAAAGAAAGATCACAATTTAGGGGTCTGGATTCGCTACGGGGCCGTTTCCGTTTATTCAATTTGGTTTGGAGAAAAACGCGCACGTACTACAGATTAAACCGATGGTGTGCTAAGGACGAAGATCATTAGTATACCTTAGGTTATTTGAATAAAGAACTTATTTACTTTTTCGATGAAGTGTTATTGTTATCTTCTTATTTACGAACAATTTGCGTACTTATGATCATATGAAATGAATTAAATATAATTATTGTCGCTTTAATAGCGTTACGAGCTTATGAGTGATCTGTAATTTGTTAACCCGGAATTTGTCTCTAAGTTTCTACGAAATCGACAACGCTTTCTTTTTTGTTTTTTAGCCCTTTAATTTTCTTTTTTTCTTCTTGTTGTGTTCGAAATGGACTCTGAGGATATTTCCTTATATAATTCTGGTGCAATTACCCCTCTACCCATTGTTAAGACCCGGTTCCAAATTAACCTTAAAATGCGCCTTTGTAGTTTCTGAAACCGACCCACTTGAACAAAATAACTTACTCAAAGCCCAATCATCCCCTACTAATTCCTCATGTAGCCCAACTGTGTTTAGAAGCCCACCAAAACTACTATCTGTGTTTTTATTTATATGATAAATTAGTAGAATCATAGCTAGATTGAGCCTAATTACGAACTCAACTAATTTAAGAGAGGGTGGCATTGACTCATTTCAATCTCTATTTCTAAAGTTTAAGTTTTACTCATGAGTGGTTCTCAAGTTGAACTTGATTCTGATTTGACTCGTTTATTACTTATTAATTATTTCATTATCTTATTTATACATATATATTTATTATCTTTTGTACATATTTATAGCAGAAAATTGTTATGCAGATATACGTATATAATATATTACATGATATACGTATTAAGAAAAGGTAACAAAGATAAAATACGAGCTTGTTTTATAGCAATAGTAATTAATCGTTGTTGTTTCAAGGTCAATCTATTTACTAGTCTAGATAATATTTTTCCTTGTTCACTAATAAATAGACTAATTAAACTCATGTTTTTATAATCAATTCGATCCCCCGATTGGATCGGGGGCAAACGCTTACGAAAAGATCGCTTGGATTTAAGAAAAGTTCGCTTGGATTTATCCATGGTTTGGTTAGTTTATTTCTTATCCCTAAAATCCTATTTCAGCCGGATCTATAATTAGAATAAATAAATAAAAGGATTTGGTTTGTTTATAATTTTTTTTAACTATGTTAAATATGTTATATATATAATGTCATTTTTTCCTTTCCTTGCGTTGTAAGATTAAGATAAGGGCGCAAGTACTCGCTTCAATCTATTTTTTTATCTCCACGTGAATCGTATGTTTGTAACAATATTGACAGAATTTTCGTAACTCCAATCGATTAGGCGTATTGTGCCGGTTCTTTTGAGTAATATATCTGGAAATGCCCATTGATTCCTTATTAACACCGTGCGAACACAAGCGGTACATTCCAAAAGAACCGGTATTCGCACATCTTTACCCTTGGCCATGAACCTCCTTTGGATTTTTCATTTACTCAACTCTTCCTCTTTCAATCCAAAACGAAAAAGAAGAAAGGAAGGAAAACACAAAATAGAATTTGTAACTTGCTATCCTCTTATGCAAGATTTCACTACACTCAATATCAGAAATAAGATAGAAAGATTTCTAAACTTTCAAATCACAGTACAGCATTTTATATTTTATATAAGTATATTGTATAATACTCTTTCCCTAGTACCACTGTTTGTATTCGACTTCCATAGAATGAAATATTCATTTCATTCCAACCTGAACCCAAGTCTCACTGCTGTTGAATGCACTTTTATTCTTTCTCTTTCCTCCCTTCTTCTAAAAAAGGGAAAAAAGAGAAGAGGGGGCTGATATTTAATTGTATCTCTAATATTCTTTATTCCGTCCCACGCCAATAACTAGAATGGGAACGGCAACGCATCCGGGAAAAAACAATTAATCTCTATCAATAAACCTGCCAAAGAACCAAACCATAGAGTACTTAGTATCGGTGCCACGGAAAGATATGTTTTTAGATCTCGCATTGAAAAACCTCCTTCATTTTTTCATTTTATTATAATCAATAAGATAATACATATTTAAATGTACAATGATCTAGTAAAAAAGATTTACTTTTTGTTAAATACAGAAAAAAAACGTCCTTTTCTTCTCTAATATTCCCCAAAAAGACTCAGTTATTTTTCCTTGGGGTTCCGTTCCATATTTCATATAAATAGAAGTCTTTTGCTATTATTATATGTTAAATGAGACCAAAAAGACGAAATGAAAAAAAATTCTAGATTTTAATAGAGGAGATAACGATGTGGAAAACAAGACAGGAATTCTCTACAATGACACTGTAGACCAACGGAAGGGATGTAGCGCAGCTTAGTAGCGCGTTTGTTTTGGGTACAAAATGTCACGGGTTCAAATCCTATCATCCCTACCTATTACTACTCCTTTGAGCAGTAATGAGGTATTTTTTAAGATTAACTCACAATGGACATATCATATAGAATCTTTCATTCTTATGACACTATATAGTATGCATACAATGACACTATATAGTATGCATACAAGATGTATTGGGGCTAATTCTTTTCTTTTTTCTTTACAGTATTCTCTTTTATGATAAGAAAGTGCTCTTAGTTTAGTTCGGTAGAAAGTGAGTCTCCAAAACCCGATGTCGTAGGTTCAAATCCTATAGAGCATGATTCGGATCTTCTTCGATCGAATTCGGCTGAAACACTAACTAGAATTGGAACATCAATCTTAATTTGACCTCCTGGATATTAAAGAAAGGAGGAGGTTAAAAAAGGGGGGTGTTAATTAATCAAAGGTCCAACTGATCGCCATGCATGTATTGTAAATATGCAGTTACAAATAATCCAGCCAAAGTAATAGGAATTAGACCTAACACAATTCCAAAAAGAAAAACTTAATTCATTTCAATTTGTTTGAAAGGAGAAAAAAGAGGTAATATCTATACCTAAATATTAATCCAAATTACCACGAATCTCAATGAGCAAGAATTGGTGATTGACACGATAAGTAACTAGAAATACACAGAAGTTCGTAGAAAGATTTCCTTTTATGAATTGTGCAATTCATTTCAAATAAGTCGTATCTTGCTCAGACCAATAAATAGAGCTGAGGTTATAGTTAAAGCCGTTAGTAGAAAACCGAAATAACTAGTTATTATAGGCATCAAGGAGCTAAATGAAATATGTTATTTTTATACATATGTTTATAAAAAAGCACTTACCTGAGTTTCATTTTTTACAAAATAGGAGAGAAACAAAAATACCAATTGTAAGCTTTTGATTCAAATATCATTACAGACAGCACTAACAAGGATAAAGTCACAGCTTTAGAAAAAGAAATTGATTAATCGTCTGTAACATCTACGCATACCGTGTTTGCAATCAGCGAATGCATTCTTGGATCATTTTTCAATTCAACTAATAAGAATTAGGTCGTGTAATTTCATTTTAAAACAAAACTCTTTTCGAATCATTATGGAATCAAATTAGAAAATTATTACTATTTTTGTTATCGAATCTATTTTCAATTTAGAGCGAACAGTTATCTTATAAAACTTTTACTTTCATTTTAACTAATTAGATTTCGTAATAGGTTATAATATATTGCATATAATATCTTGAATGAATGAGAACAAAACGTGATCACACGATCACTCGAAAAAAAAATAGGTGTTTTGGTTCAACTATATTATAAGACTAGTCATTTCTATTCTCTTTTGCTTTAGAAGTTCTATTTTGTATCTTTTCTATTATAAATCCGCCTCTTTGTAGTTAGGTCAAAAAAGAACCTTCAGATTTCAGATTTCGATCTAATACAACAATGCATGCATTAGTGATTCCAATTATTTCATTCATTGTTCTTTTTCGTTTATCGAAGAAAATTTCCTATTATTCCTTGTTACTGGACGACTAACCAATTCCTAATTCCTTAAAAGATAAAAAAAGATTCCAACAAAAAGCGCTTATACAACTATGAATAACAAAGATTTATAGATCTAAAATCTACTTAAATTTGCGGTAATATTCTAATCATTTCATGAATTATTAGAAACTCACTTATCAGATTCGCATTTTTCCCTATCCTTAGTTTATAGCCCTAAACTCATAATGGCGAGAAATAGATTATTTGAAATTCAAAAATTTTCTATTGAATGGGACATTCTTTTACATCGACAAACAACAAGAAAGAAATTATTTAGCACATTTTTCCAATACTTATTGAAAGTGCATTGCTGTGTCAGAAGAAGGATAGCTATACTGATTCGATATACTCTAAAGACACCCTCGGTACAATATTGACGATCTCACAAAGATTTTTTCAGTGAATTTACATGTACTGATCCAATCTTTTACGGAATCGATCCCCTTTTGACTGTACAAGAATATATGGAGCTCAGCATGTCTGGAAGCACGGGAGAACGTTCTTTTGCTGATATTATTACCAGTATTCGCTATTGGGTCATTCATAGCATTACTATACCTTCCCTATTCATTACGGGTTGGTTATTCGTCAGCACTGGTTTAGCTTACGATGTGTTTGGAAGCCCTCGGCCAAACGAGTATTTCACAGAGAACCGACAAGGAATTCCATTAATCACCGGCCGTTTTGATTCTTTGGAACAACTTGATGAATTTTGTAGATCTTTTTAGGAGGCCTCAATGACCATAGATCGAACCTATCCAATTTTTACAGTGCCATTGTTGGCTGTTCACGGCCTAGTTGTACCTACCATTTCTTTTTTGGGGTCAATATCAGCAATGCAGTTCATACAACAATAAACCTAATCCGAATTATAGAGCTACGACACAATCAAACCCAAACGAACAAAATGTTGAATTGAATCGTACCAGCCTCTATTGGCGGTTATTACTCATTTTTGTACTTGCTGTTTTATTTTCCAATTATTTCTTCAATTAAGAAAACGAGAGAGAACTAAAATAATAGACTAATCATTCTAGGTATACTCTCTCTTAGCCCATTCGGAAGGATCTCATCTCATAATTATCCATGACTGTTTATGTCTCTAGCATGACAACTTGATGAAATGTGGAAGGAAGTGGCGAAAATGGCCGATACTACTGGAAGAATTCCTCTTTGGATAATAGGTACTGTAGCTGGTATTCTTGTGATCAGTTTAGTAGGTGCTTTCTTTTATGGTTCATATTCCGGGTTGAGTTCATCCCTGTAGTAATAGGATGAATTGAGTTGTATACATGAAAGCGTAAGAACTCAACGGATTCCCTTCTTTGTTTGTCTGATTTGAAGGAGAAGGTCCCGTTGAGTTCTTAATAATTAGAAGATTTTTTTATAAGTTTATTGAATAAGTTCTATTTACTCAATCAATTTTCCCCTCCTCTTTTGTTTGTCCACCACTTTTATAGTATTTTATATTTATAGTATACGTAATTATGTATACGTAATTATTTATTATGATAAGATAATATAATAATAAGAAAAAAATACGTAATAACTCCAAAAAAACGTTCTAATACGTCTCTAAAAAATCGAGAAAAAAAAACTAGGAATATTTGACGAACAGTATAAAGATAAAGAATCATTATTATTTCGACACAAGAAAAGGGTGTGAAAAATCCTTTTCTTGTGTCGAAGACTAGCAAAACGAATAACCCCTCCCAGAAATATTTGTTCCTTTCATTTATCCGTTCTATTTCGCGTTTCCTTTTGGATAGGATCTAGCCAAAGTAAATTGTATTAGAATCAAATTCATTTTATGACATTTCAATCTCACAGTAGCAACATAATAACATCACCCCTATTTTTTGAAAGAAAAAAAAACAAACAAAAAAAGAAAGAGGGGGTCAAGTCAAATAGTCTTCTTCACAATCTACATACTATGGCTAGGAATATGGTACAAGGAATTACCGGCATCTCGTAGAAAATAGTATAAAAAGGGCTTTTATAATTTCTTTTTTTATATCATAATTACTAAAAAGAATTTGGTTCTTTTTAAAAACTTGATGTCGATAAATGCGCGAGTTTAGAAATTCATTTCGGACAATTGAACCTTCTCGAACTGCTTCTTTTTAAGAACCAAAAATATTTGTGCCAAAATAACAGATGCGAAGAAGAACAAAAGGCCTTGTACACGTAATGGATCTTGCAGTACTATTTCTGCATCTCCCTGACCAAATCCGCCCACATTAGGATTACTTGTCAACGGTTGATCCAATTTGATAGATTCGCCTTCTGAAACAAGAAGTTCTGGCCCCGGAGGGATAATATCAACCACTTAACGTCCATCCGATGCATCTGCTATGGTTATTTCGTATCCCCTCTTTTCTTTTCGTAGGATTTTGCTTACTATACCTGATGCTGTAGCATTATAAACTGTATTATTACTTTTGCTCCCGTCAGGATAAATCTGGCCCCTTCCCCTGTTTCCACTTACGTAGATAGGATATTTTAAGAAGTGAACGTCTTTCTTAGTAGCGGGGTCCGGGGAAAGAATATGAAAGGTCATTTCACTATATTTCTGACCAGGAACAGGGCCTATGACAAGAATATTTTTTTGATTGGGGCAATAGCTCTGAAAAGATAAATTACCCATCTTTTCTTTTATCTCGGGGGAAATACGATCGGGATGGGCTAACTCAAAACCCTCTGGTAAAATAAGAACAGCCCCTACATTCAAAGCCCTTTTTTTACCATTAGCAAGAACTTGTTTCAGTTGCGTATCATAAGGAATTCGAACAACTGCTTCAAATACAGTATCGGGAAGTATCGCTTGCGGAACCTCAATATCCACCTGTTTATTAGCTAAATGGCAATTGGCGCATACAATACGTCCAGTCGCTTCTCGTGGATTTTCATAACCCTGCTGTGCAAAAATGGGATATGCATTTGAAATGGGTGTACGAGTTATTATATATATCATGAGCGATATGGAAATAGATCGAGTAATCTGTTGCTTTATCCAAGAAAAATTATTTCTAGTTTCATGGTCCAATCATTGATCCCAAAAATTTCTACAATAAATTGGGGTAGGTCACTAATGGAGTTTCCTATCCACGATTCTGTTATTTACTGGAATAATTTGACTCGATTAAGATATAGGAATATAGGATGAATCTCCGGGATGGGTAAAAATAGAAAGCAATTTTCAATGTTTTGCTTATGTACAACTGCAAAGTAAGAAACATCATAATTGGATTTAGTAGACTATTTTTTAGTCATTCATTGAATGATAAATCACTACAAGTGACGGAGATACGCGATTTAAATAATGGAAAATCCAATATTTGAAAATTGTATCTAGAATGACTGGAAAAGTTGAAACAAGGCCAGATATAATTTGATCATTGTTGCCCGTTTGCCTTCTGTTTCGATGTAATCTAAACTTTTCTTTAATAAGATAATCTAAAAGATATAATAGTTTTTAACTATATATATATATAATAGGCTCATTTATACTTTATATCCTAGTCGACTTTGATTAGAGAAGTTTAAGTTACGAAAGCTCACTCCATTTGAACTTTTAGCGAGTCTAATCCATATAAGTTACGTGCAATTATATTCATTTAAGATCTTTGTAAAGCCATTTAGTTTTCAACACCTAATCACATCATTTGCTAACAAGTTGAAATTGAAAATGAAAAGTCCACGTCCTTTTTCTCACATAAAGTCAAACAAACAGGGCAACTTATTTCCAGCAAAAATGGCCCCTCATAAGCTCATATATACGTAGAGGTGGGCAAATAAACCGGTTAATTGAACTGACCCGAAAACTGAAACGAAACTGAACCGGTTTGAAACTGATTATGTAGAAACTGGTTTATAACCGATTGAAACCGTAGGTTCGGAACCGGTTTGTAATTTTCTCACCAAAGCTGGTTCCAAACCGGTTAACCGAACCGAAACCGGCCAAAACCGGGCAAAAACCTGTCAAAACCTGAACCGAAACTGATCAACCCGAACCAAAACCGATCGTACCATGGTAAAAAACCGGTTTCAACCCGAACTGAAAGCGATCATAAATTGTTTTTGACTTTTATTGACCAAACCGAACCGGTTTTAACCCAAACCGGTTTGTGCACCTCTATATATACGCATGATAGGTAAACAAATTGAAAACCATAAAGCTTATGTTTACTTTCATGTACATATTAGTTTAATGCAATTAATACATATTAAGATAGCTTAATGGTTGTTAATTTCCATATTAGTTTAATGTAATTAATACATATTAAGAAAACTTAATGATTGTTAATTTGGTGTAACAATTTCAATAAATTAACAACGTAAGTTAATTTCAAATTTAAATATAAAAAAGTACTTACAAATCAAGACGAGTTTACTCAAAGGTGTTTTGTAATTTATATATTGTTAGACATGATTATTATGATTGAATTAGACATATTAAGGTGTCATTGCGAGAAAATATCTAGCCAATATAAACTGTCACAGCCCTCGAACTTTTATCTTGGGCGAGGGTCGCGAACGCGAGTGGTGGTCGTGGTACATGTGTTTATTAAAGTATTTGGCAACGGAAAAGTTCATCAGGACCGTAATTAGAAAAATTATCAGAGTTCAAAACACTTGCGCTTTTTATTTCATAAATTGAGAATAAAACCCATATTTATACAAAAGTTTTATAGTGATAAACCCTAATTTACAAAAAAAAAAAAAACATATTTCTTTACTGGTGACAAACTACCTATTTAAGTTTGTACTCGGTAGCGCTGTTCGTATTTCAACAAGTCACCAGAACATGTTTGAAAATAGGAATATTGGTCTTAAATAATCCAAATTATGCCTTATTGGCAAATAACAGTCCCAAATTCTTACTTGGCTGGTGGCAGTCCCAAATAAGATGTATTTGTTTCTAACGGTCTGTGATAACAGATGACTTACTCCGTTATGCTGTGGTGGCACCCATTCACCTTCTTCTTCGGTCACACCACGACGGAAACCTGCAACTTGCCTCCATTCTCTACGACATGGTTACACCGTCTCTCTCGCTCTATTCAATCACTTTTCTTGCCACTTTCCCCTCACTCAAAACTTGACCGACGCGCTTCCGTCGTTGTCTCCGGCAAAGTCCACCATCGTCAATCGTGCACCATTCGAGGTCATTGATACATCATTTGACTTGTTTTGATACCCTTAACAAAAGCCCTATGTTTATTTTGTAGATCATGTAACACTAATTTCAAATTTTTTAAAATAAGATTGGGTTCGGGTTCTAGGGTTTGACCAAGGAGGAAGATGAATATGCTATGTTTTCTAACTTTCCAATGTGTTTTGAAGATAGAGAGAGGTGGTGTAACAATGCCGGGAAGAATGAAGGTGAGATGTAGGTTTCCGGCGTGGTGCCACCTCAGCATAAGAGTAACGGACACAGTCATCCGTCAGTCGTGGACCGTTATAACCAGATACCTCTTTAGTTGGGATTGCCATTAGACAAGTGTGAAGTTAGGACTATTATATACCAATTGGGCATAGTTGGTATTATTTGAAATCAATATTCCCTTAAAAATATATGATCAGCAAGAAATACTGGTTACTACATTCTTTTGTAAATGACACATTTTTACAGTACAACATTAAGTTGTTTTTTACATTTGTCTGTTTACAAATTACCGAAGGGAATTTGTCACCCGGTCGTATCTATGATTGTGGTTATATTATTAATTGGCTAACTATTTGTCCAATAAGTAACGATATTTGAGTATTGTATACAAACCCCACATACAAGTAGTAATCATCCCGTAAGTTTACAAAGACTTAATCACTGTAATGTAATGTAACATTCGTTACTTTTCAAACCTGAAAACCCGACCCAACTTGAATTTTCGGTTTTGTTTATATATATATCTCAAAGTTGCGTTTCATGTACTTTATGTGACATTCGTCAATTATTATTATTTGTATTTGTATTCATTAAACCGACCCGTTTTATCGTTTCAATGTATTCTTATTCGTCGTTCATCATTAATATAATATTCATGATTATTTAAATTTGTTATTCGTTTTCTTTTTCACTTTATTCAATTAATGAAATTCCAAAGTTTAAAGTTTTTATTTAAACGAGTTGGAAACTATACGGGTATAATATAATAAATATCCAAGTTTTATAACTTCTTATTACGTTTATAACACATTCAAAGTTCGGGATCAAATTTGTAAATTATATTTTAATTTTTGATCTTAAAACAATATAAAAGTACAAGGTTTAATTTTTAATTTACACTTCAAATTCTATTTTAATACAACTTGAAAGTTCAAGGGCCCAAGGTGTAGCTGAGGGGAAGGTCATCACGTATCGGATTTGGTTGCGTATCGCGAGATAACCCCGAGGGGAAGGTCATCGCGTATCGTAGGCTGCCTATATGGTTGCTGAGTCAGTCGTAGCTATGCCACGTGGCAGGCTACGTGTCACAGTCCCTTGATCAACATGTTGCATATCACGACGGGTATCTGTTGACCTGTCGCGTAGCGCAATAGAATTGACTCACCACTTGTTATGAACTGGTCCCACTCCACTTAAATACTAAGGCGGCTCGCAATGATGTGAAGTGCAAAGTGCGTCATCAAAGCATCACATTGTGCCCATTACACTTTGCCCGAGCCCACTGCGTCTTGCTAATGCCACCAATTGTGTTTTGTCATACAAGAAAATAATCTTGTAAGCCCTCCTCCTTATAAGGAGCTCACAAGTTTATCATTCTATCAATTTAGGATAAGCCATTTTACATTTTACCAATACAGGACAAACTCATTTTCCTTTAGTTCACATTCTCAATCATACATTTTGATGTATTTATGTCACCTTTCATCTCTACTCTTTGGATTCATTAATAATTTGTTTATTAATAACACACTTTGGGTTGTTACATAAACTAAATTATATTATCACGTACAAATACAAATATTTGTGTGCGCTGTATACATGTGCATCATTATTGGTGCAGTTGACATTAATAGCTGGTAAAAAAATGGCATTAATAACAAGGGGTGAATACAAAAGAAAAGGAAGTTTTGTAAGGAGGGCACAGTATAAGTCGGTTTAAAATAAGTCAGACCAAAAAGAAAAATGATAATAAAATAGCACAGTTTCTTAAATATCTAAAAATGACACTGTCCTTTTAACAACTGTTTCTCTTTATTTAATCTAAGGTGATGGTTAATAAAGTTGTTCTTATGGAACGTGTTGTGGATGATGATCCAAGTAATTAAAATCTTAATTATAAATTTATAAGAAAATAGAAAGAAATTGTTAAAATTGACTTAAGCGTGAAAAAATAGATTTAGACAAATAAGGTTCCAGTATGCATTACACGTGACATGGCCTTATGGGGAGAGGAGTCAAGTGACAGTGAGCGCACACCCGTCCTAAGAACCAGGTAAATCCGTCTCTGATAACAACAAAATATTCAGCAAAATCTCATCTAAAGCAAAACTATTGGTAAGATCTAAAAAGAATGAAATCTATTGATGTAGGCAAATCATACATCTATTTCAAGAGATAGAGATGCTGCTTTTAGTGAGACCATCGACTACATATAACATCAGTATATAAAGCATAAGTTTGATTAGTATAATTGAGATTTAAACTCGGCTCACACAAATGAGTTTATAATGAGCCTCATGGATTGTTTAAATCTTTATTATCCAATAACTAATTTTCACTACAAATTAAATATTTGATTCGGATTCACCTTTAACTATATTGGGGGTTCTAGAACATTTAAAAAGTGGCTCTAACAACATTGTTGGGTTTTTGTATAGTTTAATCAAAACATGCTCCTAAATCCATTCCAAATGCCACCAGTTATCTAACTACAAAAGTTTATGTAAACATAAACAAACTATAACAGACAATTAAATTATCATATATCATGAATAGAATTATGTTTTTAGATTACAATTACACGTAGTGGAAGCATGTGTAGGCCTGCCATGTAAGAACTTAACATAACAGATTGAAAAAAAATTATATTAGAAAGCAAAACACAAACGAATAATAAGGAAGTTTAGAGAGCACTTTGCGAAAGAAGCTTGTGGCACGATGAAGGGTTCCCGTTGGCTTTCCAGCATATACATTTCAAGCAACTATGCAACCAACATAACATATATAAAAAATCATCAAACATAATTTGACGACAATCTTCATTCTACATTGCCTATTTATAATATGTTTGGAGAGTTAAAATGGTTAAAACCGTTTTTAAACGGCTATATTACCATCAGAAAATGACTCCTAGCATTAAATCCAATTTAAAAATACCCGGTTGTACCTGGTTTTTGGGTAGGAACTGTACTCGACCCGACCCTCACTGGTTCTAATGGGTATCCATACCTCTAGAACCCAGGCTCGACTTATGATAAAACCCGGTTCCGGTTGTACATGGTGAGGTCATGCCCATTTTCTACTTGATTTCTAGTTCCTAAAAATACTTGATTTGTGCACTTCTACTAGTAAGCACTCATATTGGAGTTATCAAAACCCGGTTTCTTTATTAATTTTGAGAATAAAAAACAGAGAAAACATGTAAAACATCATATAATAGAATCTCTAAAATAAAAAAAAAATTGATAGAAGCAAGAGCGACCCTCTTTACCTAAATGTTAGTATTCATTAATCCATAAAACCTTTTAGTGTGTGAAATCAAACAAAACAATAAAATAATTAATAAAGACTCACGAAGTGAGCAGTCAAAACTAAATAAAAAAGATAAAAATAGAATAAAATTCTGAAATGACGTAAAAGCCCTTGAACAGCTCCTACTGAGTATACAAATCCCCCAATGTTTACATTATTACATTACACACAATCTCTCTATCCATACCAGACACCAAAGATGTTGACTACGATGACCGTGATCCGGTGGTTTGTGGTGGCATTACTGGTGGTTGAAGTCCGTTCAGGTGCCTCCGATCACAAGTACAAACCTAACGACGATGTTCCTATCTACGCCAACAAAGTCGGCCCATTTCATAACCCTAGGTATCCTCAATACACTAGATCGCCTTCATTTTTATAGATCCCGTTCTTATTCTGCAACTCATATGTTTCAATTCATCATTTTGCTTGTTATTATACTGGTTAGTCGATTGGTTTAAGATGAATTAGGGTTTATGTTTTCTGATTTGCTGGATCTCTTATTCAATCGTTAAATTGTGTTGAAATTAGGGCTTTATGTTGTCATTCTCAATGCTTAACTTATAAATTCTCTAGTTATGTTGTATGAAACTTGAGTTTATGTTGTAACTGAAGGTTGGTAAACAGAAGTACGGTAAAGATCTGAAATATTGATCTTGATCTAGCTTCTTTCGAGGCTGTTTTTTGTATTTTTAGTGAGATATGTGTGTTTTAATACTCCAAGTCTCCAACATATATTATCTATAAACATAAATAACATTATTTACATAATTTTTAATATATTTAAGTTATTACCTGCTTATGTTTTAATTTTGTCTGACACTTGTTATTTTCAAAAACTATTCTGCTGTGAAACGTAGAGCTGGCAAATTGGGTACCTGTTTAGACACAATAAGACATGTTTAGCAAAAAAAGTACACTATGCAATTTTATACTTTTTTAAAACTAATTAAAATTAGGAGGCTAGGGTTCATCATTTCTCATTATTGACATATAAAACATGTAACTGCCACGCTCAAACCACCAAAACTAAGTTTTAAACATGTTTGGCACTTGCGTTAATCGCATCTCTACGAATTGCCATCTCTAGTGAAATGTACCGGTTTTTTGATACTTCTATCTATTATCTATAAACATAAAGAACAGTATACATAATTCCAGTATATTAAAGTTTTATTATGCCTGCTTATATCTTCATTGTGTCTGATACTCATTTCTTCAATAAATAACTATCTCTGTGCAGTGAAACATACCGGTTTTTTGATCTTCCATTCTGTTTACCAGGTGTGCATTTGTTGATAAATTACAATTTACCTTTTATTTTTGTGATTTTATGTAAGTTATTGATCTTAATGTATTTTACCAGCTCATCTAAAGGAGAAACCAGAAGCACTTGGTGAAGTACTGAACGGAGACCGTTTAGTCAGTGCTCCTTATAAGCTTGAGTTTATGGTTGAAAAGGATTCAGAAGTTGTTTGCAGAAAAAAACTAACAAAAGATGAAGTAACTAAGTTCAGAAAAGCGGTTGCTAAGGATTATTATTTCCAAATGTACTATGATGACTTGCCTTTTTGGGGCTTTCTAGGGAAGGTTGAAAAGGACAAAAATGACCCTATTGAGGAAAAATATTACTTGTTTAAGCATCTTCATTTTGAGGTCCACTACAATAAAGATCGTGTGATTGAGATTAATGCAAAGGCTGATCCTACTGCTGTGGTGGATCTCACCGAAGACAAAGAAACTGAGGTGGAATTTATGTACACGGTGAGGTGGAAAGAAACTGATATTCCTTATGAGAGTAGAATGGAGAAATATTCACAGACTTCTTCACAGCCACATCACCTTGAAATTCATTGGTTTTCAATTATCAACTCATGTGTCACGGTTCTTCTGTTGACTGGTTTCCTTGCCACCATTCTTATGCGAGTCCTTAAGAATGATTTTGTCAAGTAAGTTATTAAATGATTTAAACACAATTCTTTCCTTATAATGATTTGTTTTTATTATGGCTATTTGAAAAAAGGTATGCACATGATGAAGAGGAAGCTGATGATCAAGAGGAAACTGGTTGGAAGTACATTCATGGTGATGTTTTTAGGTACCCGAAATACAAGTCTCTGTTTGCTGCCGCACTTGGTTCTGGCACTCAGCTATTTTCCCTGTAAGTAGAATACTGGTGTATTGATTGTTTCACACTTTTCATCTTCACTTGGTTAGTTTTGAGTTGTGTTAACTTTAACTACTTGTTGACTTTTTTCAGTGCACTTTTTATTTTTGGGCTTGCTCTTGTTGGTGTATTTTATCCATATAATCGAGGGGCTCTGTTTACTGCACTGGTTGTCATATATGCACTTACTTCCGGGATTGCAGGCTACACAGCTGCCTCCTTTTATCACCAGCTAGAAGGAACCAACTGGGTATATTGTTAGTTACTCTACTTCTTTTTTAAGGGACAATTTCATATATACCCCTGCAAACTGGAAACTATCATATATACTTATACAAAACTAAAAAAGTTAAGCATGCCCAGTTGCCCAGCCCTTACATAGTAGTTAGAATAGCATATATACCCAATTCTTAAAAAACAACTAAATATATGATCAAAATCCAAATAAAAGTTAGGGTTTAAACAAATATAACATAAATGAGTAGAGTAGTCATTAGGTAAAAATTCATTTAAATTGGGTATATATAATAATATTTTTAGTTTTAGTTGGGCATATATTAAAATTTTCAATTTTGTAAGGGTATATATGATGTTTATTCTATTTTGAAATCAGTGTTAATAATCGTTAAATGTTATATTTGATTTTAATCAACAGGTGAGGAACTTACTATTGACTGGCTGCTTGTTTTGTGGGCCTCTCTTTCTGACTTTCTGCTTTTTGAACACGGTTGCAATTGCGTACACTGCTACTGCTGCTCTACCTTTTGGTACAATAGTGGTGATCGTATTAATATGGACATTGGTGACATCACCATTGCTAGTATTGGGTGGTATTGCTGGCAAAAACAGCAAGGCTGAATTTCAGGCACCCGTTCGCACCACAAAATACCCAAGAGAGATCCCATCATTGCCTTGGTACCGTAAAACCATCCCTCAAATGGCCATGGCTGGTTTTCTTCCTTTCAGTGCAATCTACATTGAGCTTTATTACATCTTTGCCAGTGTGTGGGGCCACAAGATTTATACTATTTACAGTATCTTATTTATAGTCTTTATCATCCTCCTCATTGTTACCCGCCTTTATTACTGTCGCATTGACTTACTTCCAACTTGCTGCTGAAGATCATGAATGGTGGTGGAGGTATGTATTATGCAATTACGTAACATTTTTAACTTTTAACTTACTGTATTTAGTTCTTTGACTTCTATTTATAAATTGTTTTCAGGTCCTTCTTGTGTGGGGGGTCAACTGGTGTTTTCATATTTGGGTATTGCTTGTATTATTATTATGAGCGTTCTGACATGTCGGGATTCATGCAAACGTCGTTTTTCTTTGGGTACATGGCTTGCATTTGTTATGGTTTCTTTCTCATGCTCGGAATGGTCGGTTTTCGGGCAGCGTTGTTCTTTGTCCGCCACATCTACCGCTCAATAAAGTGTGAATAGAAGTTTAATGTTCATTCTGTAGTGGTAACATAGGTAGGTTCTGTTAGTTAATGGATTACACATTACAATTTATATGTGCTTGAGGTCTAAAAGCTTATAAGCACAAACACACTTCTTATGTAGACAATTCTTGTTTTGTGTCAGGCAGGAGTTGCTGTTCTTGTTGCTGCGGCTCAGGGTGGAATTATTAAGGCTATGAGAACTAGTTTACCTGATGATGAATGTTTTGATATGCTAGTTTGTGTTGTTTCTTTTAACGTTTAATAGGAACTAAATCATACCTAGTCAATTTTGGACATACCATTTTAATATGTAGCTTGTAATTAGATTAAAGTTTGTGTCACTTCAGTTATTGGCAACCTTTCTGTTTCCCCTCTACATATCCTTGGTATGATGCTAGTATCTATAAGTTTTGGAAGGAGGTCAAACTTGCAATCTGAACATGTCATTAGGACCACTTTGTGATTAACTATTACTATTATCATTATTATTATTATTATTATTTATTTATTTTTTAATACAAAATATATTTTACAATGATCCATCTTCTAATTTCTTGTGGCCTATGTTATAGTTTCATCTTCAATTAACTAATCTTGGTTCAAGATTCATGTGATGCCCATGTAAAGTGACTTATAATACATGCTTAAAACTTCAATAACTAAAGCTATAATTACTTGAAATATTTTTAGAAGCTAGGGTTGGTATTAATATTCCTTTACATTTGGTTCAATTGCTCGAGGATGGTTTTTATTTTATTTTATTTTTATCAAACTCGAAGGAATAGATAAATTTACTAATTGAAAGAAGATGCTTAATTCCTCCACATTATCTTTTGATTGTGTCCTTAAACCAGCTCCCAATGAAAGGACTTGTATCCTCAGGGAAGCTTCACAAAAGATTCCTGTATCCATAAGCCATTTTCTTCACCAACCCGAATTCTAGAAATGGTTAGAAAGTTGTGTGAAGACACTAATTAAAGACGTAAATGAGGCTGCTAGATTCTGATTTGGTTTCACAAACGACAGGGACAAACCACTACTAAAATAACATCAATTATGATTTGCAAAAGTCCTTTAGCCTCTTTAGCTACTAGACCAACCAACACAACTGACAATGAATGTGATGTACCAGAGCATGGTAATATACAATTCCAAGAACATAGAAGTGATGAGACTTGTCCTGTACTTAGATACCCGTTTGCAAATGAAGTCCGCGACTGCTACTGATAGAGTCCATTGATCCATTAAAAAAATTGATATGTTAAATTGTTAATGCTAAACTTTAGGCAAGTGAATCAAGAACACGAGATTTGTAGAACTCTCTACGACTCTTTTATTAAGAAAACGACAAACAAGAAAAACTTAATAATAATTAATGCATTGAACCTATGGTTATGTTACTATAATAAAGAAATTATTATATTAAATATTCTCCAAAGACACTAAGAGCCCTCAATCTGATTTGGTGTTGAACACGTTTAACAGTTAACGGACGCGAACTCTCCACGGGTTGGTACAAAAGTTACCGGTGAAAAACTTGATATTCATAATATTAAATAAACAAAACATAAAGGACCGTTTATGTAACTTATTACATTTTTGAAAACGCACGAAAAGACCCCTTGAAGAAACGTTACCGACTATATAAGGCCCCTAATATAGATTCAGAAACATACATGTATACAAGATCGGATCTATTGGTATCTAATCCAATCCAATCCAATCCAATCCAAGTGACCACCAGAAACATGTCGGTGATACGGTGGTTGACGGTGGCGCTGCTGGCAGTGGCATTTTGCATCGGCGAAGTTCGATCGGACGCCTCCGATCACAAATACAAACCTGGTGATGAAGTGCCTCTATACGCCAACAAAGTTGGCCCATTTCATAACCCTAGGTGACCAATCTTTTCCATACACCTGTTAGATATCTGTTTGAAACGTTTAGTTTCATACATTTGGCTTTTGTCAACGAATTGGTGGATCTGATTTGGTAGAGTTAGGGTTTTTCTGTTTCTGGTTTGCTGGATCTCAGATTCTCGCTTTCAGTAATGTTAATTAGGGTTTTGTTTGCTTAGTTTTTTAATTATTGTTAATCGAGGTTTTAGATTGTTTGGTGATGCTTCAGCTGAGTTTAGATGTAGGTAGTGTGGTAGAATTGGCTAATTGGGCGGTGGGATGGGGACTAGCTATCAATCCCGATTATTCCGGACATACGGATTGGAATTTTTATATAGACACATATTTTTTTATTAAGTCATTTTTATATATACACATTTTCATATGTAAATTTTACACACACAGTTTTATAAGTAATTTTTTATAGAGAATGCCTGTTTATATAAAAATTTCATATAAAAATGTGTGTGCTGGAAATTGGCTGGGAACTGCTGCAAATTGCCGGAAATCAGCCGGAGTTAAGGCCAGAGTTAAGGTACGCAATGGGCACACATTGAGTCTGTTTATTAAGGGGTTGATATTAGGTAATAGGTGAGGCATAAATAGTTTTTTTTTTGCTCTGTATATTACTGCGTTAACATTATGAATATATGATTTTTTTACGTGTAGATCATTACATGACATTGCTAAATTATCCTTGATATAAATATTGTTGTTTTTGTGTCAACAAATACTTTTAACTGGGTTTAAATACATTATTAAGTTCTTAATCAACGATCTTTTATGGATCTTGATGTGCACTTTGTGAGAACAATCATGTGTATAGTTCAACCTAAAGATTAGGAGAACTGAGAGGAGTTATTAAGAAATGGCACAAGGGCCGTGTTTGATCTTGTATTGAACATATAAGAAATGCTAATAAACTTACAATAATAATATCTAAATGTTGTTTAAAAGCCATTTGGCTCTTCTATCTTGGTACAAAACCATATTTCATGTCTTTGATTTGAGATTGCCAACAAGTATTTGTATTTGCATGAATGCATGACATAAGTTTGGAAATGATATCTTTATTGTGGGCAAAGATAATTATTTTTTTTGTTTTGCTTGTTACATCATATTTACTGTATTAACTCTTGCTTTGTAAAGCTCATTTTTGTATCTGTCTTATTCTACAGTGAAACATACCGTTATTTTGATCTACCTTTTTGTTTACCAGGTATGTATGCAAGTTTTTGCAGGCTCTTGGTCTTGTTTGTTATTGATTATTGTATATTGTTTTGCTTGACTTAAACTTATTGTTATTTGCAGCTCATTTAAAGGAGAAATCAGAAGCTCTTGGTGAAGTACTAAATGGAGACCGTTTGGTCAGTGCTCCTTATAAACTCGACTTCATGGTTGAAAAAGACTCAGAACCCGTTTGCAAAAAAACACTTACAAAAGCCGAAGTATCCAAATTCCGAAGTGCGGTTACCAAAGATTATTATTTTCAAATGTACTACGATGACTTACCTTTCTGGGGCTTTCTAGGCAAGGTTGGAAAAGACAAAAATGACCCTAGTGAGGAAAAATACTACCTGTTCAAACATCTTCATTTTGAGATCCACTACAACAAAGATCGTGTGATTGAAATAAACGCAAAGGCTGACCCTAATGCTGTTGTGGATCTCACTGAAGACAAAGAAACTGAGGTGGAATTTATGTACACGGTGAGGTGGAAAGAAACTAATGTTCCTTATGAGAGTAGAATGGAGAAATATGCTCAATCTTCTTCACAACCACATCACCTTGAAATTCACTGGTTTTCAATTATTAACTCGTGTGTCACGGTTCTTCTGTTAACCGGTTTCCTTGCCACCATTCTTATGCGAGTCCTTAAGAATGATTTTGTCAAGTAAGTATTTAAAGATTTAATTCCAAGTATTTTTGTATAATTTTTTCTTGTATTCCATTGATTATATAATTGTGGTTATTTGAAAAAAGGTATGCTCATGATGAAGAGGCAGCTGATGATCAAGAGGAAACTGGTTGGAAGTACATTCATGGTGATGTTTTTAGGTACCCGAAGTACAAGTCTCTTTTTGCTGCTGCGCTTGGTTCTGGTACTCAACTATTTGCTCTGTAAGTAAACTAAATAGTTCATGCCTTTCATTTCTGTTTATCTATTGTTAACATTAACATTAATAGATTAACTACCTTTTGGTTTTCAGTGCACTTTTTATTTTTGGGCTTGCTCTTGTTGGTGTATTTTATCCATATAACCGAGGAGCTCTCTTTACCGCACTGGTTGTCATATACGCTCTTACATCCGGGATTGCAGGCTACACTGCAGCCTCGTTTTATCACCAGCTAGATGGAACCAACTGGGTATGTATAGGCCTGTAAATGAACCAAATGGACACGAATGGAGCATGCTAGTGTTTTTCGTTTAACTTAAGTTACTTAACGATTAAGCGATTGAACACAAGGGTTTCCTTGTTCATGTTCGGTTGTTAAGAAAATGGGTGTTTGTGTCCGTTTCTTTGTAGTATAAACAAAAGGTTCACTAATGTAAAAGAACGGAGATGGACATAATTGAACACATGAAAAAACATAATTGCGCAAAACTTTGAAGAACTATTATATGTAAACATGTACATAAATCTGTTGGGTCTAAAGATTTACTAAAACTAGACTAAATTGTAATTGGCAATCAAAAAACTAAACTTCAGTGTAATGGGATTAAATTTTTTTAAGTTATACAAACATAAATTAACATACATAAATGAATGTAAACAAATCAACATAAATGAAATAATGTAAATGAACATTCACAAAGATAAGTTGACGAATGGGGGATGTTCGTTTGTTTGTTAAATAAACAAACACAAACGAATTTCCCGCTGAATGATTTACGAATAGTTCACTGAACGTTCGGTTCATTTGTAGGTTTCTGTATGCAATATTTCTTATGTTACTCTACTTATATTATTTTAAATCAATGTTAATAACAGCTAAGTCTAATATTTTGATTTTAAACAACAGGTGAGGAACTTACTATTGACTGGCTGCTTGTTCTGTGGGCCTCTCTTTCTGACTTTCTGCTTCCTAAACACGGTTGCAATCGCGTACACTGCTACTGCAGCTCTACCTTTTGGTACGATAGTGGTGATTGTATTAATATGGACACTGGTGACATCACCATTGCTAGTATTGGGTGGTATTGCTGGCAAAAACAGCAAGGCTGAATTTCAGGCACCCGTTCGCACCACAAAATACCCAAGAGAGATCCCGCCATTGCCTTGGTACCGTAAAACCATCCCTCAGATGGCCATGGCTGGCTTTCTTCCTTTCAGTGCAATCTACATTGAGCTTTATTACATCTTTGCCAGTGTGTGGGGCCACAAGATTTATACCATTTACAGTATCTTATTTATAGTCTTTATCATCCTTCTCATTGTTACCGCCTTTATCACTGTCGCATTGACTTATTTCCAGCTTGCTGCTGAAGACCATGAATGGTGGTGGAGGTATGTATAATCTCATTTTGACATTTGCCTTTTGTGGTATGATAGTTGACTTGTGTTTTAAAATGTTATCAGGTCTTTTCTCTGTGGTGGTTCAACGGGTGTCTTTATCTATGGGTATTGCTTGTATTATTACTATGAGCGTTCTGACATGTCGGGATTCATGCAAACATCATTTTTCTTTGGTTACATGGCTTGCATCTGTTATGGTTTCTTCCTCATGCTTGGGACGGTTGGTTTCCGTGCTGCGTTGTTCTTTGTCCGACACATATACCGATCCATTAAGTGTGAATAGAAGCTTTTGACACTCAGGTAACATGTTCTACACACATGCTTGTGTAATAAGGTGATATGTATCATGTTAATGTATATGTTTTAGCTATGTGTTCCAGGAGCTGCTTCTGCAATTGCTGAATGTGGAAGCTTAAAGGAAACTAGTATGTGGCCATGATGTTGAAGACCGTTTTATGTTTTATTAGGTTAATAAGATAAAAGTTATGTTTTGATATGCTAGTGCTTATGCTGTTTCTTTGCTTTTGAAAATAGGAAGGGAGATTGAACAATACACTCAATTTTGACACACACATATATAGACCCTTGTTTGTAATTGAACTCCATATCTATAGTGTGTTCATCTGCATCGGGTTATTGTTTTACATATGATCAGAAATACCAAAAACTAGTTAATGATCACCTATGTTGGAGTTGGAGTCCCCGTCTTCATCTTAAAATTTTAAAGATTCTCAATTTTCTTTCATCTGAATCATTAACTTTTAGTCACTGAAGTCTCATTTTTCTTTATCTTCAATCGTTTCGGTTTGTACCTTGGAGAAATACAATAAAAACGCATCTCAATGAGGCAATCGGGTTGATGTAGAGATGTTCAAAACGGTTTGGGACTAGGAACCGGAACCGGTTCCTAACCGGTTCCTATATTCAAAACCCCCTTTTAAACCGGTTCCAGGCTCGAACCGGTTAGGGAACCGAACCGGTTCTCCCACCCTCGGACCCCTAACCTATCTAACCGGTTCTTACCGGTTCCTAACCCGGTTCCTGTACCGTAACCGGTTCCAACCGGTTACAGTGTAAAAATTTTTTTTTTTTTTTTCGTTTTTCGTTTGCGATTTGAATCTAATCCAATAAAGATATTCATAGTTGACAAATGGAAGTCAAATGAACATTAATACACTTACTTATTGACAGAAACTACTTTTTCTGTCTTCAATTGTAGTCATTGTATAATGTCTTCAATAACTTTTCTAAACATGTGTTCCCCATCCATCATGCAAATAAAAGACTGGTAAACCATGGTGTGATATCTAAGCTTTCTTTTGTAAATGTACAGTTGAATATCCCACCTGTCATGTGTCTTCATTCTTGATCTGCTACTCCGTTGCACAAAAAGATATAATTTTGTGTCGTCTGCAAGGTCATTGACGGACATTAGATTCAAGTAACTAACCTATGTGTCCCTTTCGCCTGTTTTCAAAATTCCACATTAAAATCGTAATTTACTACTAAAATCGTGCACAAAAATAAAAGGTTAAAATTTCTACTCTTTAAATGTTGACACAATTTTCAGTTCCATGTCATGTTGGGGTCGGTTTCGAGATTGTGACCTGATAAGAGAAGGTGTGTCCCTTGACTCGCTCGCACTTTACTGCTGCTTCTCTAGACTCATATCAAGCAAGTCGTTTAGCTCTTTAATTGTTAGTCGAGCAGGCATCATGCCCTGCCTCGTATGTAGCCACTACTATAGACCCGCATGTAAAATTCAATGCAAAGGTTAGCAATCAGATAACAACTCAAACTGTATTACCAAGTAATCTAAATTAATACAATGCAAAGATTTATATTAGTTTAAAACTATTTCTTTGAATATAGGCAAACTTCAATGAATTTATTGAATTATGGTCAGGCAACTCAAAATCCATTTTGTCATTCTGTTGGTAAGGGAACCGGTTAGGAACCGGTTCCGGATGGTTCGGTTCCAGAACCGGTTCCGGTTTGGTTCCGGTTCCTACCCGCCCCCACTCAGAAATGCAAGAGCCGGTCACGGATCATCGGGTTGAATCAGATAGGGTCCGGTTCCTACAAAAAACGGGTAGGAACCGGTTCGGTTCCGGTTCGGGTCCACCGGTTCGGTTCCAGGAACCGGTTTCGTTGAACATCTCTAGGTTGATGGATAACACGTTAAACAATATATATGGGCTTATGGATCATCTTGTTCACTTAAAAGGGTTAAACATCTTATCTTGACAAGATTCGTTTATTAATCTTGACAAGATTTGTTTATTAAACATGTTGGATGTGAACCAAACAATTAGTGTTAGAAATTTCTTCTTTTCCATAAATGTGTTATAATCTCGGTACAAACTGAACACTGTAATATTTTTACGGATTTTCTAGGGACACCGTCCCATTTGTTAAAACACCATGCTATACGCCGCGTATAGGACCATACGTGGCGTATAGGCCGGTGTTTCTAGAAAATACCATCAATTTTGTCTTATTATGTTTTTGTTTTTTTTTTTCTTTGTTATTTTGTTATTATTATTATTATTATTATATATTAATTATCTATTTAATATTTAATATTATACCCATATAGCTCTTTAACGGGTTATAACCCGTATAGGCCGATAATAATAATAATAATAATAATAATAACAAAATATCTGTACAAATAAAAGAAAATACGACAACACTAACATAAAAATCTACATGAAGTCCTCCATGTTCATGCCCATGCCGTCGTCGTGGCCGCCGAGCCCCCCGAACGCGTCGGCGTCGTCCTCTCCCTTACGCCTCGGCCCCGAACCGTCCGCGGCATCCATGTCGTCGCCCCGTCCGCGTCTCACGCTAGACGTGCTCTCCTCGTGGTCAAAACTGGGGGGTGGTGGCGGTGGCACGGTGTACTACTGTCCAGACAGCTCCGCTACCCGACTGCTAGTCGATCTAGCGCGACATCTGGCTCATCCGCCAGTCAATCTGGCGCGACATCTGCCTCATAACTCAAGGACCTCCAACCTAGCGTCAGTGGCGGGACCCAGACGCACCGCACGATATGTGCGTGGAACATGCTGCGTCGGCCCCTAACAACAAAACCACATAAATACGTTTAATACAAAGTGGAACTAAAAGAAATGAGAAAACGATAATATATTAAAACATACCTGAGATGCGCCCGGATCCTCACGTCCGGCACCATCGTCGTCCGAATCCTCGCCGGCCCCCTCCCCCGCTTTGACAGGCTCATGGACAAGCTCCACCTCCGGTGCCGCGACCGGGGGAGGCTCGACTAAAGGCACCGGGACGTAGGCGCACGTGCCCCCGGCCCGGCCACTAGTCGCTCCTGCTGGCCGTTGGGCCCGGGGAACGAACGCACAATGTGCATGCCGACGCAACGGATGCGGTCTAGCTCGCTCGAAGGGGTCGGAGTGATGCGTAGGCCGTTCACCAGGGCTCCATGGCCCAGATATCGCAAGCTGGGTGGCGTACCCGCCACCCATCAAGGACCCTCGTCCCTGCTTGAACTGGTAGGCGACAAAATAGTTCGCAAACCCCCTAGCGAGGTTGCAGTACTTGTGAGTCACCAGACACCTAAAAAAACAGGCCGCGCAGGATGCAGTGCTCCGCGCCCTGATTGCGACCCGCGATGGACATCGCAATCAGCATATGAAGGTACCTGTGTAGTATAAAATAATATAATTTATTAAAAATAATATAATATAATATAATATAATATAATATAATATAATATAATATAATATAATATAATATAATATAATATAATATAATATAATATAATATAATATAATATACATTTTAAGAATGCACCTGTTCAGCGGGTCCCTAATAGTCGAGACCTTGGACTTGGTGTCCAAGGCCCTATCCCCGAAGTCGTGATCGCTGATGGCCCGCCACCATACCCGCAGGTCGTCCTCCGACATCTGGTGGATACTCTCCGTGTATATCGGGCTGCGTACCTCCTCCGCGGTGTATAAGCCCAGAGCAACCGTGAACTCCTCCATCGAGAGATGGACGTCCTGCCTGAACATGCGGAAGTAAACCTCCGACTGTGTCGTATCGGCGCCTGGCACCCTCATCTGAATCTCTGGCGTACCAGACGCGCGGGGCCTGCAATAATATAATATAATATAATATAATATAATATAATATAATATAATATAATATAATATAATATAATATAATATAATATAATATAATATAATATAATATAATATAATATAATATAATATAATATAAACATAACAATGTGGAGTAAACTTACGTAACACGTATCGTACAGTAAACCTCCAGTGTCAGCTCCCGGTGGGCTGATAGTGGCATACTGAAGCATCGGCTCCAGGGCGTATCCTGTCCAATGTACTCAGCCGCCCGCTGGTGAGCGTCACAAGACTCCAAAAACGACCTGGATATAATCGTGCTGGGAAACAGGTGCATCTGGCGTAGGCGAATGTATCGTGTGTGGGCGGGAGAACCCTCATCAAACTGCACATGAGGGTAGGTGACCAACACGTCATCCCTCTGGGGGTCCGCGGCCCTGGCCCCAGCCCGGCCACGCACATAGCCCTGGCCCCGCCCCATTTGCTCGAGCTCGTCCTCAATCTCGTCGTCCACAAACTATAATAATAACAAATAATAATAATAATTATAACAATAATAATAATAATAAATATTAATAATAATATTTATAATAATATTAATAATAATATTTATAATAAAACAGAAAATAAAAATTTTTTTATATAAGATGCGGCGTATAGGGCTATACGTCACGTCTGATAGTCCCTGCAAACCGACGGCCGGACTCCGGCCATGTCGTATTCCGGTCGGTGTCCGTCCAATATAGGCTCGTGCGTGGATGCTCGGATGCTCGGTTGCTCGGGCGGGAGTTTGATATTTGAAAGTATGTGACAGTTGAGCAGCCGGCGTCTGATATAAGGGGCCCAATACGCCGCGTATAGGCCTATACGCGGCGTATTATGCCTATTTTTTTATTTAATTATCATTATTATTTATTATTTATTATTATTATTATTATTCTTATTATTATTTTTGTCATTATTTTTATTTTATATTATTTAGTTATTAATATTAATATTAATTTGTCATTTAAAACAAAAAATAGATCTTCTTTTGGACTCAGTCGCGACCACCGTGACATCCCTAAGCTCAGTCGCGACCACCGTGACATCCCTAAAAACCACCGTGACATCCCTAAACTCAGTCGCGACCACAACCACCGTGACTGCACAACCACCGCGACTGCCACAACAACCGCTCGCCACCACCACCGCCGTCAATAATCTGCAGGTTAACATCTTCAGCAGCGGGATCTCTTTCTCTCTCTCTCTCCAACGGCTGTAACTCCGGCGACAAATCTCTCCGCTTGACTCTCACCACATATATACATATATACATATATATATATACACACACAGCTAGATCTATTCAATTACCTCAGTTCTACCTTCACCTAACCCTGTAACTATACTATACTATATCTTTCCAAGCCCTAATTTCATCAATTCCTCATTTAAGCTTATTATATATATCAACCTATCCGTTCTTCAATCACCGATCTGAACCTATTCATATTATTATTATATTATTCATTTCACCTAGGGTTTCTTGTAACCTGGCTGCCATTGAGCTGTATCTGCCTTCATCATCTTCACGGTATACTCGTTCCTTTCTCACTATTATTATTATTAGTATTATTATTATTATTATCATTAGAACATACGTGATCCGGATCTTTGGAGTTTATTTTCATTTTAAGATCTCTTGACTATTATTGTTATTGCTACACACTATTATTATTATTATTATTATTAGTTTTTGTTACTATTATTATTATTGATCTGGTGTTCTATTGCTTGTGTTTGTGTGATTAGTTGCAACCATAGAGCGTAGGAACCATGACTATTACTTGAGACCATGTCCTGAAACGAGGGGTGTAGGAAAGAGTAAAGATAGGGAGCGTATATTGCGTTTGGCTTCTTGGAATGTAGGAACATTAAATGGTAAGTTGCTAGAATTGGTAGATGTGCTTAAAAGACGTAGGGTTCAGATAGCATGCCTCCAGGAGACTAAGTGGAAAGGACATAGAGGGGCTGAGTGTAATGGGTATAAGTTGTGGTACTCGGGGTCTGATGGAGCTAGGAATGGAGTGGGGTTTCTAGTGGCTAAGGAAATACACACTAGTGTGGTGGAGGTGATAAGACATAATGATAGGATTATGGTGTTGAAATTAGTACTAGGAGAGGAAGTAGTGGCAGTAGTCTCCGCCTACGGGCCTCATGTAGGCCTAGGGGATCAGAAAAAGGGAGAATTTTGGGATTGCCTAGACGCAGTGGTAGGGGGCATACCTAGGGGGGAGAGGATTTGCATAGGAGGTGATTTTAATGGACACATTGGTAAGGCTAACGATGGTTTTCAAGCCGTACATGGGGGTTTCGGTTTTGGTGATAGGAATGAGACCGGAACAGATCTTCTAGAGTTTGCGGTGGCACATGACCTAGGTATTATAAATTCTTATTTTAGGAAACAAGATTCTCATTTAATCACTTTTAGCAGTGGCGGACGCGACACGCAAATTGACTACCTTTTGATGAGGCAAGGAGACCGACGTTGGTGGAAGGACTGCAAAGTCATACCTGGGGAGGCAGTTGTGACTCAACATCGACTACTAGTGACAGATATAGCCTTCAGAAATAAGCTGACTGTTCGAGAGAAGAAAGGTACACCGAGAATTCGATGGGGAAATTTGAAGGACGAAAATCTCCTACTGTTTAAGGATAAACTCATACTACATACGCGGGCTCGACCAAATGGGGACTCAACTCATATATGGGAAGCTATGGAGACAAAGATCATCCAAGTAGCAAAGGAGACTCTCGGGGTCACAACAGGAAAGACAAGTGGGCATAAGGAGTCTTGGTGGTGGAATGACGCAGTGCAAGACAAGATAAGGGACAAACAAGGATGTTTTAGGGAGCTAATGAGGTGCACGAATGAGGAGGAGCGAGTGGAATTGAGGAACAACTACAAAACGGCCAAGATAGAGGCGAAGAAGGCAGTGGCGGAAGCAAAGAAGGCGGCCTTTAAACGGATGTATGAAAGTCTAGAAACAAAAGAGGGGGAACATGCTATGTTTAAGATTGCCAAAGCCAGGGAGCGTAGAAGGCAAGATCTAGGACCGGTGAAGTTCATAAAGGATACAGATGGGCATGTACTAGTCAAGGAGCAGGACATCAAGCTAAGATGGCAAACCTACTTCCACAATCTTTTTAACAATGGGAGAGCTTACCAAGAAGAACATGACAACACAAACTTTCAACGACAACAATCGAATAACTGCTACTGCCGACGGATCACACGAGAAGAGGTGAAGGATGAACTTAGGAGGATGGGAAGGTCTAAGGCGGTTGGCCCAGACAACATACCCATCGAGGTATGGAAGTGTCTGGGGGAGGAATGAGTCATGTGGTTAACTACTCTGTTCAATAGTATTCTCAAATCAGGTAAGATGCCAGACCAGTGGAGGAGCAGCGTTGTAGTTCCTATCTATAAGAACAAAGGAGACGCCCAATGTTGTGGTAACTACCGAGGAATCAAACTACTAAGTCATACTATGAAGCTATGGGAAAGAGTGATTGAGGGTAGACTTAGACGAGAAACTCAGGTTACGGTCAACCAATTTGGCTTCATGCCGGGGCGTTCCACCACAGAGGCAATACACCTTATAAGAAGATTAATGGAAAAGTATAGGGAGAAGAAGCGTGATCTACATATGGTGTTTATTGACCTAGAAAAGGCCTACGACAGTGTGCCACGACAGGTGCTCTGGGAGTGCTTGGAGGGTAGAAGAGTGCCCACGAAATACATAGAGATAATTATAGATACGTATACCAGGAGTGAAACAAGTGTCCGTGCGCCAGTGGGGGATACTGATTTCTTTCCTGTAGAGGTAGGTCTTCACCAGGGGTCAGCGTTGAGCCCGTTTCTTTTTGCAGTAGTCTTGGATGAGTTGTCAAAGTCGATTCAGGGGACTCTCCCGTGGTGCATGATGTTCGCAGACGATATTGTGTTACTTGCTGGGAAAAAACAAGATCTAAACATGAGGCTTGAGGAGTGTTGAACAACCTTAGAGACAAAAGGTTTAAAGATTAGCCGATCTAAGACGGAGTACCTCCACTGTGATTTTGGTGGGATAAACGACAATGAAGACATACAGATCACAATTGAAGAGCAGGTGGTCCCGCAGGTAACGAAGTTCAAGTATTTAGGATCATTTGTACAGAGCGATGGGGAATTAGACAGTGATGTGACCCACCGAGTTCAGGTAGGATGGTGTAGATGGAAAGCAGCCACAGGTATATTGTGCGACAAGAGTTTCCCGACTAAACTAAAGGGAAAATTCTATAGGGTGGCAGTTAGACCTGCAATGCTATATGGAACAGATTGTTGGGCCATCAAGAAGGCACAAGTGCGGAAGATGGAGGTAGCAGAAATGAGAATGCTACGTTGGATGTGTGGGCACACAAGGCTAGACCGAATAAGAAACGTTGTGTTTCGCGAGAGATTAGGGGTGGCGAACATAGCAGACAAGATAAGAGAGTGGAGATTGAGATGGTTTGGACATGTAAAGAGAAGACAGACGACGAATCCTATTAGATCCGTAGAAAACATTACTATAGAGGGGAGGAGGGGTAGAGGACGACCGAAATTGACTTGGGTTGAGAGGATTAGGCATGATTTGATAGACCTAAACCTCTCCGAGGACATGGTTGAGGATAGGAATTCGTGGAGAAGTAGAATTAAAGTTAAGGATTTTTAGAGAGAATTGAATACCTTAGGGCTTAGACTTAACTTATTTAGGTCACATACCATAATGGTATTTCCCTTACATATATTATTATTATTATTATAATTATTATTAGCTTTTATATAGCTGTTAAACTGTGATCTTATTATTAATATTATTATAATTAGTAGTAGTTTTTATATAACTGTTAAACTTTGATTTCCTTTATTTTGCTTCATACACATGTACTTAGAGCCGAGGGTCTCTCTGGAAGCCACCTCTTTATTCATTTGGATAGAGGTACGGTGTGCCTACATCCCACCCTCCCCAGACCCTACTTATAGCTTTGCTGTCGGTGGGATTTTACTGGGCATGATTGATTGATTGATTTATTTATTTATTTATTATTATTATTATAGACTTTTCATCCATTGATACATTATCTTTTATAAGCTGTCTATATCTACGTTAGAGGATTCCTTTTGCCAACCCTGGCGTATTTCTTCGTACTCCTTCAAACGTTGTCCGAACCATGTTTTCCATTCGAGCGCCGCCGGTAAGGCGCTTCTTGCCCAATTAGGGTTTGGCGTAGGCATTGGGAAATCCCCTACCAGTTTGATATATATCCAGTGATCACCTCCCCAATTAGCGATGCCTATAACCCGTGGATCCGGATTTGCGTCAGGACCGATTCTCAATGGGAAGTAAGTTTCGGTCTGATTGCCAGCTAGGTTGACTAACACAAACGCGTATGTCTGAGCAGCCACGTGCCCGTGACCGGGTACGCTGAACCAACGACTCGGCGGCGCCGGTTTGACCGTGTTGGAGTACATAATGCAAGAATGAATCCAGCCGTATAATCTGTCATCCTCTTTGTTGAACATCGCCCTCCACCACTCTTCGTTCGTTTCCAGCTCGTTCTGCATTTCCCGCCTAATATCCGGCCAATATTTCTCATATATCCCCAAACCCACGGCGATTGATCGAAAACCGCAGTTACCATCTGGGCGTACATTTTTGATGTCTGCGACGAACGGCTGGGCCCAGCTAGGAATGACGCTCCTAAACATTTCTATCGCCGGTACTTGCGCTGGCGAAACCATCAAAGGAAACCCGAGGTGAGCTCCTGTTGGTTTCGATGTCTTAGGGCGTCCACGAGGAGTTTTAAACCGCGTAGCTCACTGCGACAACGAACGAGTTAGCGAGGATGGGGTGGGGGTTTCTTGGCTGGGCCCCTGTGACGAGTATGGGTTGTAGGAGCTGTGTCTGGGGAGATCTGGAGCGGGGTGTACGCGCTGTGCCTCGGGGGATATGGTTTTTTGGGTCGCCCCCGAGGATCCTTTCTTTTTTCTGGCTCCTTGTTTTTAGATCTCCCTGAAATAGCAGATATGAGCTTGGCGAAAAAACTTTTCTTTGATTAGGGTCATCTATGGACGATAGCGTATCTGTGATGTCCCGTAGACCTGCTGCGTAGTCTGGCTCTTCGTTCGGCAGACAGGCTGGATCAAAATTAAGCCTCCTCCAGAATGGGTCAACATCCTCTATTAGGATACACGTGCCGTTAACTATGTATCCCTCAATCTGACAAACACATGGCAGCCCCGAAGACGAATACAAATGGTGGTTGCATGAAGCGCCGCCGTCACGCATGTTGTGTATCAACCCATACTCGTTCACAAATAAGCCCAGAGCGTGAATCGACACCCTGTTTATTAGCTTCTTCAACTAGACGTGCTGTCGATGTCATTCCATGACCTTCGAACGGGAGGCTTCAAAAAATTTACTGATTTCTTTCATCTGTGAGTTGACCATTTTAAGGATTTGCCTGGCAATTGTGTCGAGCGAGTTGTTGCTTCCATTGAGGTACCTTTTCAGATTTGCGTGCTGGCTCTCAACTCGGTTCGTCGTAGTTTCACCGTAGTTTCGGCGTTCGTCGATCCAGCAGGCTACAAACTTGTGTTTGTATGGATCCAGCCAGCTCTTGCGAATGTATTGCTAGACCTCTGAAAAACAAAAGGAAATGCTGTTAAGACGTATGTTTAGGCTCTTAAAAACTGTCGGGTGATACGAAGGACTCACCTGCTCTATCGTCCTGTATCAAATGACGCTCCATGTTGAGGCGACGGTTGTCGTACTGCTGCACCATCGGCGACTGATACAAGACCTTCCACCAGTACGCGAAGTTTGTCCCCATATCCGTTCTATATAGGCCCTTAAATTTTCTCCTTATGTTCTTGGATATGTGTCACCTGCATAAACTTTTGGAGGCATTAGGGAAGACGTCGTCGCATGCTTTCATGAGGGCCTAGTCCGCGTCAGTCAGGATCACGCGTGACTCCATGCAGTCGTCGAGCATTTGTTTAAGTTTCTCCAGAGCCTAGTTGAAGTTCCTCTGCCATTCCCTGATAACAAACGCGGCGGCGATACAAAACGACTGTGATGTCGAGGTCACACCGATAAACTGAACCAACGGCCAGTCGTACATGTTGGTGTTGTACGTCGTGTCAATCGTCAGCACCTCGGGGAACGCACGCCACATCTTATGCGACGTACTATGACAGAAGAAAATTTCCTTCGTCCTGTCGTCAGTATCACTCTCCCGGGTATAGAACGTGAAACCGTTGCATGCGAGAAAGTTTTCCAGCGCCTGCATTGGATGAAATAAAACTTTAGTAAATATTACAAGCACCGCAAGCACACATTAAAACTACAAATGTTTTGAACTACCTTCATAGGGGTGTCGCCTAGTAGCCCATCCCTCCTAATCTTGTCGGTGTGGTTGTATATATCTTTTATTATAGGTTGCACACCGAGAAACTTTACGCGGAGGGCTGCTTCGATTTCTTGCGGCTTCACGCCGGCCCTGTGTAAATGCTCAACCATATCCAGCTGGTCGGTGTTCATTTTTCTAAAAGACGCACACCCCTCCTCGAATTCAACGGGATTGTGGTTGTGAGTCTCGTTTACCACTTGAACCCTCCAACATGCACCCCTCGAGTCGTACCTGCCCATGATCTTAAACGGACAACATTTTTTGATGTTGCCGGTACGTCTCACCGTCGCCTTTATTTTGGGTTTGCCTCCACGATTGCATGCAAGGTCCACAGCGTTTTTCCTTGACTGCTGGACCACAAAAACAAACCCATGCTCCCGTTCTCTAATTTTTACCCAGTTTTCCAGCTCCTCGCGGCTCTCAAAAAACTGAAACAGTTTTACGCTAATTCTTAAGACGTTTATTAAATAACATACAAACAAATAATATTAACTTAAACAAAAACACACGGTGTCTTATAGTATCTGTTTTATACGACACCTTCACCTCGCGTATGTAGTCGTCATCGTACTCATCTTCGTTATTTGGGTATGGCCCGGCATGATCATTTCGCCAATGGTGCGATAAAGACTCGGTTCCATAAAACGGATCATTTGCTACTGGTGGCTGGTACGATGACGTAGCCTGACCTCCATAATCCGACCAGGCGACAGATGACGGGTACGATAGCTGACTACCGTAATTCGACACGAAATACTCCTACCATACATAAATTAGAAATTCAAACAACAGTGCAAGTGATAATAATACTATAAAATATAATATTTTAATAATAAATAAGAATACTAAAATAATAATAACATAACCGTATATTTACAATAAGACAATATAACGAAACCTGATTCAAGTTTGGCAAACCCGACGATCCAGTGTTACCATAAAACTGTTCGGGCTGACAATAAGGCTGTTGGGGCTGGGTATCATACCCAACATACTCCTAATAATATTAAAATTTTAGTACTAATAATAATATAAAAATGAATTTTTTAATGCTAACAATTATATGTTTAGAATAAAAATAATAATAATATAATAATTAATATTATGTAATTTCATATTATTATTTTAATAATATTTTAATAATAATAATTATTAATATTTAAATAGTATTTTAAAATTATTATTTTAATAATACTAATAGTATTTTAATAAATACAATAATAGTATTTTATTTTATTAACAATAATATTTTCATAACAAAAATATCTTAATAATAATATTAATATCTTAATAGTAATAATATAATAAAAATTTTAACAATAACGGTAACAGTACGGGAAATCTATTTTAAGTTTGGGAGGCCCGACGAACTAGGGTTACCGTAAAATGGTCGGTGCATAGACAAATTTCAAAAGTAAACCATTCACCAAATCTCTGTCATAACATCTACAACTATGTCCTAACATGTTGTAAATAAAGATAAAACGAAACCTGGTTTAACTCCAACACCGTTAGCACCGTCCGGCATCTCCTCGACCGTCGCCGGAAACATATATGGTTGTTGGTGTTGGTTGAATGAAGAGGGTGAGGGTGAGGGTGAGGGTTATGGGAAAAAAAAGTAAAAAAGAAATGGTGGTGAGGGAGGGGAGGGAGCCGGGCTCCAATAATATACAAAACACAATACGCCGCGTATAGGGCTATACGTGGCGTATTAGGGTACGATCTGACAATCCTATGACAGAGCCAGACTAGGACGTCAAATCATACCCTAATACCCCGCTTATAGCCCTATACGCGACGTATAGGGTAGGGTGGTGTGATAGAACCCTATTTTTAACTTTTCTTATTATTGTTTGGACTTTGTGGTAGTGATATGACATGTATTGTGTCATTGCATATGTCATTTTCTTCCAGTTACCGTTTGACGATAACGTTTTTGATTTTAGTGCCTAGAAAGTTGTAATAACTCCAAAAATGATAAATGACATTTGTGATTTTAGTGCCTAGAAAGTTGTAATAACTCCAAAAATGATAAATGACATTTGTCTGTGGATCAACTTATGTCAAACCCAATGTTTTTAGACCCGGCTCGGACGTCAATCCGGAAGTCTTACCGGGTCAAAGGTTGGACCGACCCAGGAAGGCGAACCGGTGTTTGACCCGGATGATGCCATAAATAATTTAACTATATATTTACGTATATATATAATTCATATACATATAAAAATAATAATAACCAAAAATAATAATAATAACAAACTTTAATGTTTATTTATGTTTTATACATTGCTTTTTAAATATATATAATTTATGTTTGATTAATAAAGACATTAATGAAGCTTGGTTGGTTGGCTCAAGGAGTAATTATTAAAGCTTCTATCTCTGAAATGACCCAAGTTCAAATCTTGGCATACGCATTTCATTTTGGATCTAATAAAGAGTTTTACCGGTCTGACCGGCCGGGTTTCAAAATAGTGGTTAAAACCTTTGTTTACAACTAAGTTGTCAATGCCAGCTTCCTAGTAAGTTTACAGAAACCTATGTTACGTCTTGATCTAGGCCGGATTGAATCTGTTGGGATCTAGGAAGAATATCGTGACACAAAGTTGATAAAAATATCAAATAACTTCTCTTATGTGACATAACTTTATATATACACACACACAAGTCTCAGAGTAAGTTGAGTCTTTCTCTCTCTCTCATCCTTAAACCAAAACTTTACAATAAACCCATCTTCCATCTCCCTTAAATCAATACTGGGTTAACCCTTAATTTTCCCTCCTGTTCATTATCCGATGCCAAGATTCTGGTGGCCGGGATTTGGGGTTTGAATCGGTTTTTTCAATTTCTTGCACACACATTGTGCTTCGATCGACTTAACAACCCAAAATTTTGCTAAACAAATCCATATTTTACTTGATTAATAATAATAATAATACCTCCGATATAACTAAACTCAGCGCTCATGTTTAAAGCACTCGAAATCGGAGACCCAAAGCTTCCAATTCCAGTTTTAAACAATACTAAACGGATTGGACGCATCATTCGGACGATACGCGACCTTCACGGATGGACCGAATTCGAAGAACGTAGCGAGGTTCAACGACAGCTCTTTTGATTCTCCGGCAACGATGCCAGATTGGAACGGCAAGCCGAGAATGTTGATCGGCACTTTTGCTCTTAAAAGTGGCTTTTGATCCTCTCGAAACTTCATTGAAGCTTTCATGGCTGCCGGAAATATATTAAGAATGGACTTGGAGGTGCACAAATCTGGGTTATAAAAACCAACGGCACCGGAGAGGTGCACAAATCCGGTGCCGGTAGGCGGTCGTAAGCTTCAACACAGGCTTTCATTGTTTAGAGGTGCACAAATCTGGGTTATATATTAAGTTTTAATTATTAAAATGTGTAATAGACGAAAATACCCCTTAAACTAACGACATATTTGGATGCCGTTAGACGGTGGGACGTAATTGGCCAATTTTGAAAACCGTGAGGACGAAATTGACAAAATTTCAAACTTTGGACTGAAGTGGCGAAAACAGCAAACCAGAGGGGCGAAAATGGCCATTAACTCTCTTTTCTTTTGTTATCTTGTCTTTTCTCTTCACTTTTCTTTTCCTTTTAACTCTTTCCAATTTGGAAAGATACAAAATCTTTTATTTTGCTCCTTATTTTCTCTCTCCTCCTCTCCTTTTCTTTCCTTTAATGAAACTCGAGAATACCCTTTTTATATTTTCATTTCTTAAATGAAACTCGGGAACACAACAAATTTTCCCCATCCCTCATTTTCCTTCTCTTTCCTCCTTTAAATGAAACTCGGGAACACAGTATTTAGGGTTTAAAATCATCAAAGAAGTCGAATGAAAAAGGTTCCTGTTTATGACTATAAACCATCACAAGCTAAACGGGTCGGGTTATAACCCATATGGCTAACATGGAAAAAAACCATTTTGCCAAGTGATTTAAAAAGGGCTGAGGGTGAATGTGAGTATCATGTGTCCAATATTGTATCTTTTTATCAGATGGTCGATTAATTAATTGGTATATAGATGGGATATTATTATCTTCAAAATTTTCGTATTACTTAAAAATATGAAAGCTATAAATTTTAGCCCGTCAAACAAACAGACACTATTTTATTACTATTGTAATACTTTTGCTATAGCTATAGGAATTAAATTTCTTATTTATACGTAATTTCAATTATATTTGATTTCACAAAATTGTTTTAATTACATTTCCTAAATCTTAATTATCAACTATTAAATTTAAAATTTTATTTACTATCAAGTATAATACACGAATTTCTAACATAATACTAACAATAAATACTACATGTTTGGTTGCCATATCCAACGTTGACGGAAGACCTCGCAAAACTTGAGTCAAGTCTTATATGGATTATGAGATATTTTTCTTCTCAGTGGGTAAACTAATTAATGAGTTGAGTGGAAAACTAGAAGGCAAAATACATCTGAACAAAAAAGCAGATGAACACGAAACAGGTGGAAAACAGGCAGGTGTCATGGAGGCTAGCCAGCCTGCTAGCGGTAGTGGTGGTGCTCGTAACCATGGTGGAGCAAGGGACATCACAACCCACTGACAGAAATAGCACTCTGATAAGATATTATTGTAGCATGTACAAAGGTTTAAACGAGAGGTATTTCTTGAGCAACCTTAACACCACCCTGTCTAGCCTCCGTAGGCGGTTAACCACAAGCGGCTTCGCCACAGCGCGCACTCTGCTCAATGGTGAGTCGGTATGGGGCCTTGCTTGGTGCAGGGGATATCTTTCCGTACCAGACTGCCTGTATTGTTTCGACTATGCTGTTGATCAGTTAAAAGTATGTGGTCTTGCCAATGGTGCTCAAATTATTTACAGCGACTGCCAACTCAGGTGCTTGCATTTAATTTCTGCCAGTATAAAAAAATGGAAAATTCTTAAAATAGCTCAACTTAAAAAAAGAAATTAAAAAATAAACTTCTTTTTTTCAAGATTTCATAAAGTCCCTCCAAAACTTGTCTCAGAACCCGTCGACGGGGAAAAGTTTTAAACCAAGTTCTTCATCTCCGACGAGTTTTATTTGAGCCAATCAAAACCATCCACTAGTTTCAAATCCGTTTTCGCTGATAAGTTTGAACGAAATCCGTCTTGTACAACAACTTTTGAACCAAACTTAGTTATTCTTTTTATTTTAATATTCAATTATTATTAAACAGAATTACAAATTTTGTCCTTTAAACATAGTTAACTTATGAATTGTGTCCTTTAAAATGTTTACTTTCAGTCTTTGTCCTTTAAATAACAAAGTGTCTGTTTTATGTCCTTTACACTAACAGCCATCCAAAAGTCTAGTTAAGTGGGGGCATGTGCCTAACATGTGATCGGTACAATTAGAGCTGTTCAAAAATATCGCAGCTCGAAGCTTGCTCGGAGAAAGCTCGGAGAAAGCTCGCTCGAAATCGGCTCGATTGTAAACGAGCCAAGCTTGAGCTAGCCCCGGCTCGACTCGAGGTCACTCGATAAGCTCGAACTATTTTATTTTAATTTATTATATATAATATATAACATACATATAATTATCTAGCCCAGTTATTCAACATATGGGCTTCTCTCTCTCAACCTAATACAATATACAAATACCCACCCACAAGCCCACAACCCCTATCACCCATTCGGCCATTCATCGTCACATTTGTTTCAACCATTTTTTCAACCCTAATCAGTAATCTCACTTCTCAATATCTCACTCACGAACACCGCAGCTGCTCAGCTTATTCTGATGATCGCCCGCTGCATGCCGTCGCTCTGCTTATTCTGATGGCCGTCTCACACCGCAGCCGCTCAGTTTATTTCGATAATCGGTCGCTGCACGCCGCTCTGCTTATTCCGATAGCCGCCGCACGCCGCCGCTCTACTTATTCTGATGGCCGTCTCACGCCGCACGCCGCTCTGCTTATTCTGATGATCGGCCGCTGCACGCAGCTCTACTTACCTGCTTTTTCCGCCACCGACCATTTCGTCACCAATACGCTCAACTGTTGCTATCAATCACCAATTGTTATTATTAGTTATTACCGGTAAAGTCGAGCCAATCGAGCCGAGCCAGCTCGATTTAAAACCGAGCCAAGCTTGAGCTCCTATTTTCAGCTCGATTGAATATCGAGAATCGAGCTCGAGCCGAGCCGAGCCAGCTCGATTAAATATCGAGCTCAAGCTGGTTTTGGCTCGGGCTCGGCTCGTGAATAGACCTAGGTACAATGGTAATTTCCACCTCTTAAATAAACTACTCATTAAATTTTAAAAACAAAATAACAATAAAATAAAAATCTTATAAAAGAAATCACAAATGATAACAAAAGAAATTTTGGACCCCACCCACCCTGTTCAACCCACCATCACGACAATTCCATGGCTGACCGACATCACCGACCCTTAATCTAAAAATTCACCCCAGCCAGCAAAAGTAGTTACGATAAAAAAAATAAAAGATTTAAAGAAATCCAACCATCCCAACAACAACACTTCTATCATCTCCGACCACACTACCAACTTGTCACACCCCAACCTAAGGCGGAAATGTCGAGGCGTGATCCGATTGCTCACAGCTCGAAGATACCATCATACATAAAATGTGATAATATTTAATTAATTATTTTATTGAAAATAAATACACACAATATCCAAATAGAACAAACAATTTAAATACATGAATGTAAGCTCAAATAACGATTATCTTGTTTATATCCTAAGATCTTGTCTAAGTGTCTAACTTCAATCTTCAAAACAAAGCATCTTGCATATGCGTAGAAAATGGAGTTTGTCAACAACACATGTTGAGTGAGATGATCACCAATTTTGACACAACAAATAGTTATATAATAAATAAATAATAAATGATAAATATTAAATACGCAAACAAACCCATGTGATAGCAATCAATGAAATCATAACAAAACATATATCAACCATAAACACAACCAAAGACCAACCCAAGACTTGCTAGTGTGCCAATGAATCGTTGCCAAATCGAATCGGGCATTGATTACGATGACTAAAGTTGTCGTTTTACCTGCGCCAAGCGAATCGGGCTTCGATTACTAAGACGGTCGTATGATCATACTAATGAGAACCCTATACAATGGGATATGTTGGACCTCTCCGAATGTTGTTAAGTAAACAATTAAACATCTAGCAATTAGCAAATAACATTCAACTGATATTCACACAATGATTTTGTTTGCGAGTTTGTGTATATATATAGGATAGAAAATATGAGTAAGTACGCATATGTCCCCAAAACGTTTGAAAATAGTGTATAAAAAGGGGAATGATCAAACTCATCTAAGATTAATGACAAACGATTAATAAATGCGATTAAACGAGCTAACGAATAAGCGAGTCGTCCACTACACGTCAAATGTTATAATCAATCAAAACCTAAATCTTTGATATATGATAATATAAATAAAAACGAACTCGTGGCCGCTGGAATCAATCCAAACGGACGTTTAGAACTCAAGTTATGTTATAATTAAGATTTAAGCGAGCTGGTACTGACCAGAATCTGAACAGCGAGTCGGAAGTCGGGTTTTGGTCAGTAGCCTTAAAATTTCATTACAAGAATAAAATTCTTCTGGACCGAACGTTGAATCCAACCAGAAGTATGAGAAAATGTTAAGTCAAACTAGGTGACTATTTTGCCCTTTAACGAGTTTTACACGATTTGACCAGTCAACATCCCTCAACCACCGAAATTGATTGAAGGTTATTGACTAGAGAATATGTATGAACGATTCATATGTTTACAACTTACCCGGAAAGTGAAAGAATCAACAGATACGAAGAGTCAAAGATCCTAAAGCAAGCAAAGTCAACCGTGTATGCGCGTATCTTCAACAATAATGCAAAAAACCGAAGAGTTTGATGAAGGTTGGAGGTAGGTGAAGGCTGGAGACTCTCTCTAGGGCTAGGATCAAGTTTGTGGCAGAGAATTATGATGTGTTTATATAGAGATTACAAAAACGAATCATATTTGGAAGATTTACTCGTTTAAGTAACTAAATACGATATTAATGACCAAATCAATGAAATAAGTTGTAGATTTCGTGCATGATCAGTAATTTATGAATATGAACATGTATTTTAGTTATAATCCTTCTCTTGGACCTTAATTTACTCGATTTATGTCAAAAATAAGCGATTTGGATGCTAAAAACAAATTAGGAAACAAAATAAGCTATTTAATGAGAAAATCTAGTACAATAACTAACAAAATTTGGCTTGGACACCAAGAAAACGAAATTGGACCAGCTATAACATTTCTTGGAGTTTAAGTTTCGTTAATTTAATCGAAAATAGGAAAGGATTGGCAAAATTAGTCCCTATAGTTCCCGAAAATGCGATTTTTCGCCGTTTTTAGCGATTTTAAGAGTTTCTAAGGATTATTTTCATGGTCGAAAGTTATGGAATTATAAAATAAGTTAACCAAGTTAAATACAAGTTTTAATTAGTTAAAAGATCCGAATTACATTCTCGAATCGGTTTAAACAAATACGAAAAATCCGAGATGTTACACAACTCAGCAAAATCCCTTCGTACCCAAATTGAAACCCTTGAAAAATTGAAGCCCTAACCGAACAACAAGTCTCATCAGTGTTTGGGCGTTTTTTCTTCCTCGTCGTCGCCGCTGGAAAAACAAAACCAAGTGGTGTTGAACAACGTTGTGCTTAGCGTCGTCGTTTTCACGATGTAGCCTAGGCTGTATGGATCACGGTGGAGAGGTGTGGTGTTGCTGGGGGAGGTGGGCTCCGGAGGTAGTGAGCACCCACATTATTTATTTCTTGTTCCTGAATGGTGGTGGCTACAAACATTATTTATTTATTATTATTTTTTAATTCAAGTGAATGTGTAATTACCATCGTACTCATCACATGTTATGCACATGCACCCACCTAACTGGACTTTTGGATGATCGTTAGTTTAAAGGACAAAAAACGACACAGTTTATCATTTAAAGGATAATGAGTGAGAGCAAACTTTTTAAAGGACCCAATCCATAAGTTAACTATGTTTAAAGGACAAAATTTGTAATTTTGTCTTATTATTATTATTATTATTATTAATTTTACTCATTTTAAATTTTCTTTTATAACTTTAAAATACAATATTTTTAAAAAATTTTGAATATACTGTTGAGACGATATTATTTTTATCTACGTGCCAATATAAATTTTACTTCAAACCGATTTAGGTCAAATTTATGTCGAAACATTCAATAAAAACTTGACCCGACTCAGTTATGAATTAAATTTATGTCGGCATGTAGATAAAAATAAGGACGTCTTCAACGATATATTCGATATTTTATAAAACTATATAGTTCTAAACTTATAAAAGAGAAACTAAATATGAGTAAAACTAATTATACTTAATTAAATATTAAAAAAATAACTAAGCTTGGCTTAAAAGTTGTCGTCCAAGACGGATTCATTCAAAAATCATCAGTGAAGACAGATTTTATTTAAAACTCATCGGTGCAAACGAATTTGAAACAAGTTGATGGTTTTGATTGGCTCAAACAAATCTCGTCGGAAGACGGATTTTGTTCAAAACTTGTCTCCGTCGATGGGTCTTAGCGGAACTTTATGGAATCTTATAAAAAAAATAATGATATTTTTGGTTTCTCTCTGTTAAATTGTGCCATTTAAAAAATATAATTAAAAAAATTTCTTGAATTCGTCCGAATTTATGAACTTCAAAATATAGGAAAAGTTCAAAATGTAAAGGGAGACAAAAATAAGCAGTGTGAGAATAATTTGTGACCACAAAAAAACCACTCAAAAAAATAATTACTAAAATATAAATAAAAAACGAAAAAATTAGAAACTAAACTGTTTCTCCTGTCAATCTTGTTCCAAGAAAAAAAACACGAAAGGACACAATGCCGAGAAAAAAAGACACAATGATGAAAATAAACTAAAAGAACAATGAAAAATAAAAAAGACACAATAGATCGCAAAATATAACACAACGTCGAACAAAACATAACACAATATCAAGAAAAAAAAACACAATCAATGACGAAATAAACACAATAATAAACAAAAAGACACAATGATCTTTTTTGCTCAACACTGTATTTTTTTAATACGGGGAAGACGGTGGAAACATTTTGTGTTTTTACTTTTTTCGTTTTCTTATTTAATTTTGAGTTATGATTTTTTTATTCATTTTTTATTATTTCTTTAAGAGTTTTTTTTCCTACAAATCCTTATTATCCTTCCCATTTTTGTCCCCTTTTATAGAATAAACAAGGGAAAATTCCCAAAATAGCTCATTCTGGAGAGATAATCCCTAAAATAGCTCAAAAGTCTTGATTAGTCTAAAAGAATTTGGACGGAGGAGACACATTGAGAGTAGATCTTTATTATGAGGGATCAGGCCAAACTCTTAAAAATATGGAGGGAGCATACCAAATATGAGAATAATTTTGATTGATAAAGCCAAACTTTTGAAAATATTGAGGAAGCATGCTATATTTTTTTCTTAACTTTTCTTCTCAAAAGACAGTATTCCCAGACGGTTTTATTATGTTTTCTACCTAGGCCGTACAAATTTTCAATTTATTGGAAAATGTATCTTTTTAATTTCGTATTAGAAGACGCATTTCAGAAAAATTTGTTCTAAGGAGACGAGATTTTTTCTTTTTCCTTCCTTGTCCGTCCTGATCATATACTTTTATAAGATACATTTGCTTCTTCATCATTTATACGAATTATCATCATCGGATCATCTTTCACCTCTTATAATTTGTTCTTGAATCCAAAATGATGAATTTTAAGAGGGGAGATAATGTGGAGGTTATCGATATGGGTTCTGGGTTCATTGGTTCCACGTCATTTAACCAATCATCACAATTCATACTCTTACATGAAATTCCAACAAGAACAAACAAACATCTAACTAGAACACTAATAACACTAAGAGTAAAGTGCTAAAATCGTCCTTGAGGTTTGATCATTTTTGCGACTTTCGTCCAAAATATTTATTTTTTGCATCTGGACCATTTGAGATTTTCCAATTGTTGCCAATATCATCCAAATCGATAATTCCGTTAATCTTTTACTGTTAAATCAGGGGTAACATTGTCTTTTTATTTATTATCTATTAAACAAAAATAAAAAACTTGAACAAATATTATTATTACTATATGTAATTATTATATTATTAATACTACTATTATATATATATTAAAAAGCAAAAGTTGGTTAACTCACAAAAGTTATTATTCATGAGCATTAACCACTAACTTTTATACATATGTGTATAGAAGTTATCTTTTCACATTGGTAGTTCAAACTTCAATAGATTTTATACATATTAGTCCCTTCTAATATTTTTTTTGTGTACATGTATATCATTGTTCATTGTATGTGTGTTTTTATTTGTTTGTACCATGCAATGATGGTTAGCAACTTCTATTAATTTCTACTTCACTAGGAAACGACGGTGACCAACCGTTTCCTATCAACCAACATGACAGCATCATCTAGCAGTTCGCCGGTGACAACGAACAACACCAGTTTCACAACTCCTTACCAAGTGTTTAATTCCCTTTTTATCCTTCTACATCGCCTTCAAACTTGCTTATCTTCTATGATGCCCGGTACTGATTGCCGTGTGTTGTTTGGGGGTTTATACCATTGTTTTTCTTAGTTATTGATTGACATATACAACTCTTAACAATTTGGGTTAGAGTTCATGTATGTTGTTCAGGGCTTCTAAGTTACGTATATACTAGCCACAATTATATTAACCATTCAACACAGTAACAAATAAACAAAATTTCTCTTCGACTGCTATTGTATACATGATTTTTATAATTCAAAGGCCTGTAAGTATCATCATATTAGATTTCATCATTGTTTAGAGCATTAAATTATCAATGTATACAAACACAATTCTGGAAATACAAAATGACGAGAGTTATTTTATGTTGCCTTCAGGTATTATGAAAGTGTCATTGCTTTACTAAAAAAACATAACATAATTCAGGTGTTTGTTACATGTTAAACTTTCTACGCATTCGAATTCATAATGCAAACTCGACCCCTTTTATGATTTAGCACGCCTGCTGCAACGCGCGGGTAATAATACTAGTTTGTTATATTATATTATTAATACTACTATTTGTTATTTAAATATTGATCCGTAAGGGTTAGGTTATAATAGGAAGTATACTTTTTGTAGGAAGGATAAGAAGTAATCTTGTCAATTGATTTTGAATATGGAGGGTTGAGATTAGTTTAGGGGGAAATCAAGTGTGAACACAAGGTAAATGGCATAAAAAGAATAACACATTTGTTGATTTTGTCTCTCCATATGCAAGTCACATGCCAAATTCCCCCATCATTTTAAAACATCCATAACTTTTTTTTACGACGTTTTTATTGAAAAACAAATTCACCATAATAACAAGTGTCTTTTTATCTTTTATATGAGTACCAAATTGTAATATAAAAATTAAAAAAAAAATTAGTGGGTTTTTTACAAATCGTATTTTACCGAATTGTGTTTTACAAAATTGTGTTATACAATAGTATTTTTCATTGTGTTTTTTCCATTGTGTTATTTACATTGTGTCATACAATTGTGTTTTTTATTGTATTTTTATCATTGTGTTTTTTTTTCATAGTGTATTTTTCCATTATGTTTTTCATAGTGTTTTTCATTGTGTTTTTCGGACTTTTCCGGCGAGGTGGTGGCAGTGGGTGACGGTTGTGGTGGCAGTGGGCGGTGGAGTGGTGGTGGTTGTAAGAGATGAGTGAAGATGTAATTGGGTTTTTGAAATTAATTTAATTGGGTTTTGAGATTAAAGTAAGTGGGTTTTGATATTAAAGTATTAGACTAAAATACCCTCCTTCCTAGCCTTCTTAGAAAAATCAAACTTCTTATTTGAACCTAACCTGATCCGTAAATCAAACATGAAAGAGGTCTGATCCTCATCCTTTTCAATCCAGTGCTACCAACCTTCTCCGGCCACCACCAATCATCACCACCTTCCCCGGTCACCACCACTTCCACCATCTCTCTTTAAAGGACTTGGGATGCACCAAGATAACAAAAACAGTGATAAAAATGTTTTCATCTTCTTTATTACAATTAAACCCTAGAATCACCTTCCACGATTTCAATATTAAAATTCGAGTATGATAGTAACAGAGGATGTTCAGTAATATGGGGCTTTGAATTACTAAATGGATATGAACATAACGACATTAAACTTACCTGGAAACGGTGCTGGACTTGATGGTCGGCGTTCTTGGCCAGAAAACTTGCAGCGGCGGACAAAAGCCGATAACAGGCCAACAGGGTTCGAGTATGGAGATTCGGTATTTATAGGCTCAAACACAGCTTACCGATTTTCCCTAACTTCCCCTCGATTAATTGTAGCACTAATAATAGTTTCAAGGTTCAAATCATCTCGTTTGGTTTCAAGTTTTGAGTCAAGAGGTGTAGTTAGTTGATTGGTCGGGTCTTGATTCGAGCGTTTATGGCTTGCCGGAGTAACCAGACGGTGGCCGGAGATGGTGCCGGAAAGACGACGCTGGGAAACAAGGAGACAAAATTTCATGTTAACCCCTTAACTTTATAAAACATTTCATCTTAAGCCCCTTGTTTTTTAAAACATTAAAAAGTTCCATAATATTAAATATCTGAAAAGACACATTTACCCTTGACTTCACGATGAAGTTAAACGGAGTTAATAATTTGGACGACTTTGGCAACTATTGGGAAACCTCAACGGTCCATATGCAAAAAAGAAGCTTTTTGAATGAAAGTCGCAAAACTGAACAAACCTCAGGAACGATTTTGTCACTTTACTCTAACACTAATTTTCAACAAGAAAAAGAAGATGAACTTCCATTATTGTTTTGCCATTTATCACCATAACAAACCACAACATTATCAAATTCCATGTCTTAATCAAGTAACATCGAACGAAATTGAAGAAGAAGATGAAGATGAATATAAGGGATAATAAGACAAAATGGCAAAAGACGTCCTTTACGTTTGACCTGATTTTCATTAGACGTCCTTTAATGAAAGAAATAGTAAAAGGCATAACTCATGTTTCAAATTTGTTTCACTTTACGTCCTTTATCACTAACCCAGTTAATTTTTCTTGTTAAATATGGTCACGTGCCTTGCACATGAGGGCATTGTGGTCATTTTACCCCTTTAAGGACTGTTTCTGTAATTAGACTAAACATTTGACCTTTTGAAAAAATACTTTTATTTTCAATAAAATAAAAAAAATACAAATAACCCATCTCTCTCTCACACACACCTCTACCACATATCCGCCATCCACCATTTCATTTTCTTCGACAAATACCACCCTCTCTAGCAGTTGTAAACCCTAATCCGGCCACCAATTTCAAATCATGTCACTAAATAGAGTGGGAATAGCGAAGAGGTACTCACGTTATCCCTAAGCGAGTTTCAGGCGTAATTGCAGCAACAGTTATGGTGGATTTGCGTTTTCCGTTCACCCACACTGCTCAAATATATGTTCTCTACTCACTTACACCAAACCGCCACCACACCAACCATGATGAAATGTTTTGATGCAATTTGTTTCAAATCTGCACAATAGTTCGATTCCATTCCTTGGTGGAAGTGGTGGCTGGCATGATGAGAATTGAGGGCAGGGGAGAGGCGGAGGTGTGACGGTCGGTGGCGGCGAAGGATGACGTGTTGCCGGAAGGCTAACATTGTCAGAATCCCCTAAAAAAATCCGTCATCGGAGGATGATGTGTTTCAAATTGGGTTTGGAGAAATTTGAATAAATCGAAGAAAGGAAAAAATCGAAGAAAAGAAAAGAAAAATCTCGTCTCCTTAAAACAAATTTATCTGAAATGTGTCTTCCAAGACGAAATTAAAAAGACACATTTTTCAAGAATTTGAAAATTTGTACTGCACAGGTAGAAAACATAATAAAACCGTCTGGGAGACTGTCTTTTGAGAAGAAAAGTTAAGAAAGAAATATAACATACTCCCTCAATATTTTAAAAAATTTAGCCTTGTCCATCAACATCATTCCCATATTTGGTCCGCTCCCTTCATATTTTTAAGAGTTTGGGCCTGCTCCCTCATAATAAAGATCTTCTCCCAATACGTCTACTCAGTCCAAATTATTTAAAAACAATCAAAACTTTTAGGCTATTTTGGAAATTCTCTCTATAAAATGTGCTATTTTGAGAATTTTCCCAATAAACAAACTCTCAAAACATTAGCACTTTTATAAATTAAAGCATCAGGACCGGCCACACTTTGGCCTATGATTTAAGAAGTGAATGCGTTTAAATAAGGTTTTTTTAAATTGATTATCCGGATATAGTGGTTTTTTTTTCTTTCTTTTTGGATGTCCATAGTTTTCTTATTGAAATAAACAAAATCTACATATTTTAATAAAATAAAATAATTGAAAACAAATGTCACTTGAAGATTCATTCATAGTCTAAATTTTCCGTCTAATTTTTTATTTTTAATGAAAACATATTTATATCAGTTTAATCAAAACATAACAATCAATCCAATAGCTAATTACATAAATTATAGGGATTAAAAATATACAAGTATTTATGTCAATATAATTAAAATATTCATACTTTTATTAAAAATCAGATATAACTTTTTTTATTAAATCAATTTATATACACTTTTGAGTGTCCGGGATGAATGTGATAAAAGTAAATGAACGATATTTATGAGTCTAAGATGATAAGGGTAAAAAGGAATTGTAAATGAATAGCAATTTTATTCTCACATATTCATTCAAACTCCATGGATCCATGAAGTTTTCATTCATCTCTTTCAAAACCGTAATATAAAAGCGTGCTTTATTCATGCTAATTTTATATATGATATTTTTTTTATGTCATTCATAATTAAGCATCTTATCATCTTTTGTTAGAATTCACCGTCCTATTAAAAAATATAATTATAACTTATAAAATCAATAGGTGTATTTTTTTATGATTATGAAGAAATTAAGTGAGAATACACAACATATTCGTATAAATATTCCATTAGAAAATATAATTTGAACTTATAAAGCCATTTAATTTGATAAATATAGTTTTTTTAATTAAACATTTAATTTTATAACTTAACCATATTTATTTTCAGCATTCCGTATATCACACGGTTTCTAAAGATTTTACTTATAATTTATAAACAAAAAACTTTTCCAAATATAGTTTTTCATTTCCTTTTGAATGGCCACAGTTTTCTTATTGCAAAAGCAGTGTTCTTACCGATGTGGTCTGTGGTCTAATCCTTAACGTTGGTTACACTGTGCCGGCTCATTAAGGGCCTAGTGCTACCATGGCTGGGTTAGCGAGGCAATTAGGCTTAACTAGGAAATGGTGGGGTCACCTCTAAATAAACAATTGAACTTTTTTTTCTTTTATTAAATGCCAAGTTAAATCGCAATACATGAGTTAACGGGTGAGCTAATTAAAACACCATATAGGACTACCTATATGGTAGATAACTAACCCAGTCATGACAACTTAGGTTTAAGCCAACTGAATGAATATTTTGTGTGTCATCTGGTATTCTATATTTGCTTTTCCTTTTTCTTTTTGTCTAATGTACAAAGAGTAGCAGCAGTACTATAGTAGTAGTAGTAATAATAATAATAATAATAATAACAACCATACCATCATCTTGGGTCCGCAGCTTTAATGTTGAAAAGGTAATAAGCTTCAAGCCAATTAAAGTTGAAGATCTTTTGATGTAGGTATGAGAACAATAACTTCTACTCTGAGGCTAATACTCGGGCAGGTGTGGTATTATGTAACAACACAACAGCGCCTCAGCCTATAGGATTCCAAAAGGCCACAACAAAGTTATTGTCAGACCTTCAAATTGCTGCACCAAGAGCATCCAACTATTATGCAGCTTCGACAAGAAAAGTATCTAGTAATGCAACCGTGTATGCCTTTGCCCAGTGTCATCTAAACATAAGCCAAAGCGTTTGTTTAAAATGCTTACAGATGACAACCGTGTATGGTTGTCTTCCTAGTGTATCTGGGCAGGCAATGGACAATGGATGCTTCATGAGGTATGATAGGACTCCATTTTTTGGACAAAGCGAGACAACTGACATTTCATCTCTCCTGTGGGACGGTGAGACCTCTACTCCGATTAAAAGCATTTTTCAAAGTAGCTAGCCATGCATATATCTTTGTGTTTTTATTCACTAGTTATGTAGTTTTTATCTACGAATAAACATTTAGCATGTTTATAACGTACAGGAGATTCAAGCGAGAAACAATTAATAATTGGAGGAGTTATTGGAGGTGTAAGCTTTCTGTTGCTTCTACTTGCAATTTTCTTATGGCGTTGCAGATCTATGAAGGCTGGTAGAGGCCAGCAAGGTACACACAAGATGAATTTCAACATAAAACAGTTTTAAGTCTTTAAGGTGTATGTCTATCGGATATTTTACATGCTCTCTAAAAAATATTTCAAACTTTGTTGCCCAATTGATAGATAAATCAACTGGATCAGTAGAGTTGTTGGAGGGTCCTGCAAAATATAAATACCCGGATTTGAAAGCAGCGACTAATAATTTCAGCGATGAGAACAAACTTGGAGGGGGTATTTTTGGAGAAGTATATAAGGTATTACGAAAGTACGTTTTTGTGACAGAACTATACTTAATGTACACGATGCTCCATTATCCAATTCATTGTTTGTGTTTGGTGACACTTACCAGGGAACTCTTAAGAATAAGGATGTGATTGCAATTAAGAAAACCAATATGACCTCTAGAAGAAGAAAGACGCACTTTTATGACCAACTTAAGATCTTAAGTAATGTTCATCACCGGCATCTTGTACGTCTACTAGGATATTGTAGAAAAGGTGCCCAGTTATTCCTTGTACATGAGTACATGGAAAATCATAGCCTCGATCAGTTCCTCTTTGGTGAGAAGCACTGTGTTTAGTTTTTGAACAAACTGGATTTTCAAACTATTAACATCTTTGTATAGTTGGTAACGTATTTTATGTGATAGGTGACAAAATGATGTCTTTAAGCTGGAAACAGAGGATAGGTATAATCTTTGGGACAGCAAGAGGTCTTGCATATCTACATGAACAGTACCATGTTACCATCATCCATAGAGATATAAAAACAAGCAACATTTTACTTGACAATGAATTCCAGCCAAAAATTTCAGATTTCGGGATGATAAGACTACTACCTGAGGATATGTCTCATGTCAGCACTGAATTGGCACAGTCATTGTATGCTTATATCAATATGGGAATTAACAAATAGTGCCTTTTTTGTGATAAATGTGTTACCAATATAAATTTTCAAATGTTGCCAGGAATAATGGTTATGTAGCACCTGAATATGCCAATTATGGACACTTATCTGAGAAGGTTGATACATACAGCTACGGTGTTTTGGTCCTTGAAATTATTAGCGGAAAGAGATACAAAGATGTCATAGATGATAAATTAGTCACTCTAAACCTTCTTGATCATGTAGGTGCATCAAAATTAAGGTTTTATTTCTTTAGACCATTTTAGTGATTTATGGTTTCAATTAGTTATATACATAGGCACAATTATTAGTTAATGCTAATATGTTATATGATGACGTGATAACTACTGTTAAGTGTGCTCTTATTAACTTTAATGTTGTTATATGTATGACAGGCATGGAAACTATATGAGAGTGGCACACATCTAAATCTGGTCGATGACAAACTAGACCCTAGTGAATATGCAATAGAAGATGCAACTAAAATCATAGAGATTGCATTGATGTGCACTCAACCAACTGTTTCATCTAGACCAGCAATGTCTGAAGTGGTTACTTTTCTTAGTGATAAAACACTTGATGAAATGCCACCGGTAAGGTCTACCAATACAAATGATGAGGTGAAGATTCAAGTTTCTATGGAATCATCAATATCCTATGCAACTGCCTCAACAATTCACCTTTCAGGACGTTAGAGTTCTCTTTTCCTACAACATTTTCTGGTTATAAGTTGTATAAGTATATGCAATAAGATATTAATAAATATGAAGTTGCAGTCACCCAAGAGAGAAGAAGCTACATGTTACATTAAAACCATAAAGGTTTGTCATAATGTAATTATTATCTAATTAGTATATTTCACAACTTTGCCATTTGCTTATGGATTGGTCTGTCAACATAACTTTCTCTTTTGGCTGGTTGGTTGTGATGCTATCTTATACGATGAGGTCCGTTTGTTTCCTGGGTTCGAGTATCAGCTATGGCAATTGCTGGTAGCTCTACTTATTTATTTATTTACTAGTTTGAGACCCGTGTATTATACGGAAAATTAATAAAAATTATAATATTTAAACATTAAGCAAAATACAACAAATAACACATAACACAATTATCATATATTATTAATACAATTACAACTTACATTAAAATTGCAGGAATTACAAAACAACCATTATGCAACTATTTTACAAATAAGAAAAAAATTCCCTGTGCACTACATTTGTGGTTGTATTGGTCAGATTACTTTGTTTATCAAGAATCATAATCTTTAGCCCACACTTGCTTGTAATTCTTGACAAGGCGACATATAGCTGTCCATGTGAGAACACGGGTTCTTTCAAATACAAACCAACCCTAGATAATGATTGACCTTGGCTTTTGTTTATGGTTATCGCAAAACATACTGCAAGGGGAAACTATCGTCTTTGAAACTTATATGCTATTTTGTTGTCTGTTGGAGCAAGTGGTGATCTATGGATCAAAATTCTATGTCCAATGTTAGTTTCAAAAACAATTTTTGCTTCAACTACATGAGTACCTAAAGATATAATTTCTAGTCGACTACCTTTACATAAGCCTTTTTTCTGGTTAAGATTTCTAAGGAGCATAACAGGAACACCGGTTTCAACTTGATATTACAAAAACCGGTTTGTAGTTATAAACCACCGGGTTATGACCGGTTTGGAGTTTTTTTTAGCTAAAACCGGTTTGAACCCGATATTTTGGAACCGGTTAGACAATAACAGGTTTCATCCAGTTTAAAACCCGTTTATAGCTCAAAACTAATTTACAGCTCACATATCATATCCATTTATAGCTCATTGACCATTCCTTGTAATGCCCCATTGAAAAATCAATTTATTGTAAAGGAAAATATGATTGTAATTATAATAATGATATTAACAGTTGCATATGTTACAATAAGAAAGATATTTTCGAACCGGTTAGTCAAAAGCAGATTTAACCCGGTTTAAAACCCGTCTGTCTATATACGTCAGCTTTAAAACTAATTTGTAGCTCACATATCATATCAATTTATAGCTCATTAACCATTCCATGTAATGCCCGATTGAAATTTGGAAATCAATTTATTGTAAAGAAAAATAGGAAATATCAATTGGAAATCAATATATGGTAATTAGTTCCAGCCGTAATGGCAGTATCAATACATAGAGACCAACACTGATCGGATAATATAAATTGATGTAAGTGTTGGTTGACGTACGTGAAGACCCAAATCTATTGGTAGCATATGGTAAGTAAAAGATTCTTGTAATGCTTTGGTTGACAGTTTCTCAAGGTTATAAAAAAAGATGATGATATATACAATCTGTCAAAACTTCTTTATAAAATATAGGCCTTTAAAGTGTAAAGAACCGGACGTTCAATGAACTGATCGGGTTTAAACCCAAAACCGGTTTGTGCACCTCTAGTAGCAAATGGGTCAACTACTATTTTAAAAAGGAAGCGGTAAATAGCAAATGTTGTTTAATAATTTATTGTTGTTGTATAATAAAGGAAAGTAACTAAAATGAAAAGTGACATACATTTACACTAAATGTGTCAACGGACGCATCAACAGTAATGGAGTCGGATTCTTGATGCTATTGAATGAATTAAACAAACAAATGTAAATAAAACTAAACAAATCAAAATATCAATTGATTTGAATTGGAAATAATTATTCTTTAAAAAGTGTTGATTGGCCATGGAAAGTTTATGGGATTTTTACATATTTCCCCTTCCTAAACCTTTGAAATTACATATTTCCCAAAAATACAAGTTTTTAATGCACAATATACAATGCTCTTTAAGCAAGGTTTGGGGAAATATGTAATTTCAAAGTTTAGGAAGGGGAAATATGTAATATCAATTGAAAAAGTGTTGGTTTACCATTCTTTTAGGCAATTAGCAAACCAAGGATAGGATAATAATAAGCTATTGACGAAAATAACAGATCATTCCTTTTGAAAATTAAAGTTGAAATCCAAGCATTAGTGAAAAATAATTGAATAGAAAAAATTCCAAAAAGTTAAATCTTCATAGAAAATATTCCAAGCGGAACAAATCTAGATTTTAATTAAAACAGATAAATTTTATTTTAAAAGATCAACATTTTTAGTCGTCGGTATTGCTTTGACTTTTGAACAGTTATTAAGTCAAATTCGATACTTACAAGTTACAATCTTAAAAGTTAATACAATATAATTGCTAATATATTAAATGCATAATTAAATTAAATTAATTTATCTAGGGGATATAGGTTAGAAAAAAGAGGAGTCATGAGAGCATGATAAGTGGCAAAATATAGTACTCTTTTATTAGAGTAATAAGATTATTTTCTTTCATTTTTTAGTATTATTATTTTGGTGGACCCAAGTAGGTATGTTGGAAAGGTTTTTGTTTTGACACGTGTTTTGTTGGCTCAATTGTTGTTTGACCAAAGTGTAAGACCTAGTCCAATAATTAAAAAGGTTTTATTATATTAGGTAATATCTTGGCTATCAAGTTAGGTTAGTCTATATAAACCAAATTATGGTTATACATTAAAAATCATGAAGTTGATGCAACCAAGTTAGGGTTCATCAATAGTCAAACCGAGTTAGGGTTTGAGAGTTGTAATTAGTTTTTTGAGTAATATTTAGAAGTTAAAAATGACAAAAGATTGAATCCAACTCAGTTTAAAAAATTTGTTACTAGTTGGTTCACTCCGGAATTTTAGGTAACAATGTGTAACTTTGATTTCTTATACAATATATACTATTCGTGTTATTTATTCAGGGTTTTGGGTTAATCGAGTTGGGTTAAAAACTATCTAATAACCATTTGAAATAAGGGTAATCATGTTTTAGTAAATTAGGCATCTTTTTAATCAGGTCGGGTTTCTTATGGTACTGTATTATCTGACACCAACAACCTTGTTGTGTTTTTATATACCATTTACAATAGAAAAAATCTGAAGCTAAAAGATTGAGCCGCTCAAAGATGAAGGAGTATCATGTTAGTGGGACAAAGTCGTTTGCTAGACTTGGTCATGAAATGGTAATATTCATACTATTTTTGACATTTATTGTTGTATTTTTGGATTTTTATTTCGCTTACTAACATAAGCCATAAACTATAGGCAACAAATAATAATGGTGTATATCCAACAAGAGGAGAGTCATATATAAAAACTCACACCCGTAAAGATGGAACTATTGTTAATGATAAAGCTGCTCACGTTGTGGTAATGTATAATTTAATATTATTATATATCATGGTTGTGTTTTATTTATTTAATGATTACCTATTTGGTTATGTGTTTAGGCTTCATTAAAAGATATCTCAAATGATTCTACAATTACACTCGGTGATCTTAATGATTTTACAAAGGATGACTACTCAAGAGTTAAAGGTCCGGAGAAAAGAGGATACGTTCGATTAGTTGGAAGGATGCCCGCAACAAAAAGTAATGGAGCTTCTTCGACAGACTCACAAACTATAGATCTGCTAAAGAGTGTAGTCAGTGCTATGGCTGTCATCATCCAAGAACATATTCTTAATGCAAACTTGTCTTCGGTTCTGAGCAATATGAACATACAGGTAATTACATTTGTGAACCATTATATGTTCTTTTATATAATATTACGTGTTTCTGTACTAGCATTTGTTTCATTTAACCTTTTAGGTCCCTGCTATTGGTTCGCTGGCTCATAATAACTCCTTATCAATTGACGAAATATCTTCAAGAATTCACAATGATAATGGTAATTACTCTAAACTTGTTACTTTTTATAAACTATTTTGCGATATTAAAGGATATGATTATGAATGGATTTGATCATGTTGTTGTAATCTTAATATGAAATTTATCATCCAAAACTTTTTATTTACAGGGCAACAAAGACGTTTGGACAATTGATCTTTAAATTTTGGTTGACATAAGAGTTAAGGTAATATGTTTGTTTGTTTTTTGTCGATATATAGGTGTTCGGGAAATTATAAATGGCCACACATTATCTATTGTTTTTTTTTGTTCTATTTGTTAGGTGTTCGGACCATTTTCTTATACATGTTTATACGTTGATGGTGGCAGGGCTCAAATCATGAGAAGATTTGGACAATTGATAAAAACATGTGGAAATATTCTATAAAAGTGAAATTGTCAGCCAAAAGAACATTTAGATTTAGATTTATTGTGTAAACATTTGAAATTTGGAATATGTTACTTATTACACGATTTTTCTTAACATTTGAAATATGTTTTTTTTGAACTTATTATTGAAGTTATAATATTATGATTTCTACATTAGCGAACTTTATTTTATATTGTAAATGTTATGATTTGTGTAGCAAAATTATGTGCCACTAAACAAAATATATATATTTAAATAAAAAAGGGATTTACTAACACAAAACTTGTGTCACAAAAGTTATTTTTAGATTGTGGCAAAAATATTATGTGCCACTAAACAAAATAAATATATTTAAATAGAAACAGTTTTACTAACACAAAAATTTTGTCATAAAATGTATTTTTAGATTATGGCAAAAATAAATTGCCACTAAAAGTAGTACGGATATGTAACTAGAATTACTTTTTAAAGTCGCAAAACTTGTGCCACAAAAGTTTTTTTCTATATTGTGGCAAAAAAATAGTGTCACTAAAAACCCAAAAACTTTGTGTGACACATCAAAAAAGTGACACTAAAAGGTTTTAGCGACACCATTTCTAGTGACACTTTTATTGTGTGCCACACATTCTTAAAGGTGCTTTCAGTGGCACTTTTTTTATTTTTAGTATCATTTTTTGTATGTCATTGTATGGCATTTTTTTGTAGTGATATAAACGAGAGTTATTCGTTTAGTTTGTGTTTGATTATCGATCCAGGACTTGAATTGGTATAAGATCCAAGTTCAAGAAAATCGACCGGCAACGATCGATGGCTTGAGGAAGAGTTATCAATACGTGCATAGCGGAACCGAGTTGGGTTTTCGAATCAGAGATCTGAAATCGATACCTAAGAGAGGATATAGGTAATGCGGATCTACGGTGATGGTTCTTTCTTGTCCTGTAGCAACGATTGACAGAAAAAAAGATTCCGTTTATCGGGTTTTGTAGCAGCGTCTCGAGCGGATCTGGGGAGGCAACAACAAAGAGAACCACTGGCATCTCTCGCACGGAGGCGGCGAACACGGGATCGTGTGTGGGTTCTGATAGGGGTCTTTCCATTGTTGGGAGTTGTTGCTGGGGTTCGAAGTAGAGCAAAGGGGTTCGACGTCAATGACAAGTGACGAAGAAAGACCAATAATCCAACCCAAAGCAAGTTGGGGGGGGGGGGGGGGTTATCACTGCAGGTTCCAAAGTTGAATGGAACTAATTACATCACATGGGCGATTGTGGTGGAAGCGATATTGGATGATCAACACCTATGGGAAGTTGTTCAACCACAAGATGGTGTGATTATTGATGCGAAGAAGAATAAAACGACAAGGGGATCGTTTTTGTTTCAAGTGGTGGATGGTGATATTCTTCTTCAGATTCCTCAATACTAAAATGCCCGAAAAATATGGTTGACTTTGAAGGCACAACATGTTGGGGCCGAGCGAGTTTAAAAAGCTCGACTGCAATTGTTGAAAAGTGAACTTGAGAAACTCAAGATGGCAGAAAACGAGACTATTGACGAGTTTGCAGGAAAAATAATAAGTATGGTTTCAAAGGAAACGAGTCTAGGTCACGTGTTCGAGCAAGATGTCCTCGTAAATAAGTTATTGGATGCAGTTCCAAACAAGTACTTTCAACTCGTAGTCTTGATCAAGCAAAGTGTTGATCTTGATAGTATTATGTTTGAAGATGCTGTTGGAAGACTTAAGGCGTTTAAGGAATGTCTACGAGGGAGAGAACACGCTTCAAATTCACAAGGTCAGTTACTTTTCAATCGATTACAAAGGCAAGTCATATGATCAGTCTAGTAGTCGAGGTAAGGGTTGGCCGAGTTCACATGGACGTGAAAGAGGTCGTGAAGCTAGTGGTCAAGACCGAGAGGATGAGGATCAAGATGGTTATGGAAACCAAGATGGTCAATATCATGGGGTCAAGACAGACATGTCAAAAGAAGAACCAATGATCGCTAAACGGATAGAAAGGACAGATGACAAGTTCAGTTTTACCGTTGTGATGAGTCCGGAATGTATGAAGAAAAAGGAAGAATCTAATTTGAACAGAGTTGATAATTTTGATCCAATTTTATTTATGATAAAAGGTGATCAAAAGACGGTTTTTCTGAATGATGACGGAGTGATTCCAAATCGTTTTGAAACCGAGCCAGTGGAGAAAAATGTTTGGTATCTCGACAAGAGAGCATCGAATCACATGACAGGTAATAAATCGCATTTTTATGAGTTGAATGAGCATGTAACGGGAAAGGTAAAGTTTGATGAATCTTGTATTGATATTTGGGGAAAAGGTCGGTTTTAATTGTAGGGAAACTAGGGAGCAGCGCCTGTTGACCAATGTCTACTAAATCCTGAGCCTACAATGCAATATCATAAGTCTCGGTCAAGCAACGGAAGGATGATGTGTGTCTAATAACCCTATAATAATGACCCTCACAACTAAGCTTTAATATTAAAACGAAAATCCTAAAACCACACACAACTGGCAAGTGTACCGATCGCAAGTAGTATAGACTTAGGAAGTCCGAGTATCGAACACGTGGACACGTCAGAACGCTAAGATCACTAACCCTAGACGAGACCTACCTTAGAATAATAATTAATTGATTTTTGAATTCTTTTAACTTAACTGAACTAACTGGATTAACTAACAAAACTTACCAAAAATAGAAAACTTAACGGAAAACTAACTGTGTTAACTTCGGGTGGAGAAAAACGTCTACCTAGGTCTGAATCAAATTGTAGGCCTAACAAGCTAATGGATTGAATAACTTCAAGACACCGGTCCCTAAAGATGACACGACTAAGGATCGCTCGGGCTCACTGGATCACCTCTCGGTCTCACTCAACAAGCGTAAACTACTCAAAATCGCCTAAAACGACCAAACCGGGAAATAATTGCTAACGTGTTCTAATGAAAGATCACCTCTCGGTCTCACCAACACTCGACCCTAATGGTAATGAATACTACACAACCAAGGATAGAGGAACAATTCAACTTAAACCAAAATAGATCAACTAGTCGCTCAAATACCTAAACCTGACAAGAAACGAACTCGCTCTCGCGCAATCCCTATTCTAGCATGCAAAGGCAATGAGACGACCCTACTTCCTATCACCTCTCGGTCTCAAGAAAGATGTTTAACCGCTGTACTTTAATCACAAATTCACGCAACAAAACCCTACGGTGGTACCTACCGCAAACAAACCCTAAACACAAAGTCTAGAATCAAACAATGCACCGATCAATCAATACAAAACTAATCAATCAACACACGGAGTTTATGCAATGAATCACCAAAATTTCCAGCCCTTAAACACAACCTATTTCATGTCTAAATCAAACTTTACAATAGCAATTCAAGTCCATTAATCAAACAATCCATTAAACTCATCAAAACTCAACAATTTTCATCTTCCCTAGGTAGAACTAACAAGTTTAGCCGAACATAGTCTTTGGACAGCAGCTAATGATCAAATAAAACATCATAAAACTCCTACTAATCATCTCAAATATCATTCAACAATCAACAATACTCATAAACAATTCAATCTATCAATCAATTGCAAAAACTAGTAAACAATTGAACAAGATAATCAAAGTAATGAACAATGTGAAAAAATGAAGGATATATGATGAATTCCCGGCCGTTCCTTGCTGAGTAAACTGATGTCGAACCTTCCCGAGGCTAGATTCTTGTGTATTCTTCCTTCCCTAGCCGTCACACGATCAAACCCTAGCCGAACAACACTTTTTTTTCTTTTCTTTTCTTCCTGCTGCTGTTGGTTGCTGCTGTTGTTGCTGTTGTGCTGCTGTTGGCTGCTGTTGTGCTGCTGTTGGCTGCTGTTGTGCTGCTAAATCCGATCAGCAGCTCTCTTTAGGCTCATTAGGGTTTTAATTTTTTTATATAATATAATATAATATGGTCTTGGGCCTCCATGATGCATACGGGTCGGGCCTTGAGCTTTGTCTTGAACTTGTATGCGTAAAAGGCTCGTAGAATGCTCGAAAAGTCCCGGTTTTCTTCTTTCTTTCACCCAAAACCTACAAGATTAATAAATGTATGTAAAACCTATCTAAAACGAGTTAAAACATATAAAATATAATATAATACATAGATAAAACGTGCGGAAAATACGAGTGTTTTACAACACATCAAATATCCCCACACTTAAGACTTTTTCGTCCCTGAAAAAGAATACTACACAGGATCATACCCGAGTTCAACCGACAACTCTTGGTTTTATTTATTTACTATTATTATTAATATTTTTTTTCTTCTTTTTAAAGTATTATAACAAGTGACCCGTTACCCCTTCCAACTTTTACCTAATAAGCCATATCAGGTCGATTGCCGGTATTGTTGTCCACTTTAAACCTATGCCCCTATTACTTACCGAGGCAAATAAGGCGTGACAATTCTATTAATTTGTATGACTAAGTGGAACCCACACCTAAAAGCCTTGCTGCCACTTTACCAATTCCATTATGGTTTTACCGGGCCGAGCCACCCCAACTTAACTTAAACCTTTTGTCACATGATTAAAACATTTTGACTCATATACAACCTATAAACTCTAGCTTGGTCAAGATCGACCGACAGTAGTTTCCTTCATGGTGGTTTTGATTTAAAATATTTTTTTTTTCTGCCTTTTGGCTTTTTGCATTTTTTTTATTTGTTTATTTATTTATTTATTTTTTTAATATATACACCATGTTGGACGAAACTACAGGAATGCATCAAGGCTCAGGTCTGCGCCACCGTGCAACAGAGGGCCGAGCAAAACTGTCTTCTGCTAGCATCAACGTTCAGGTCTGCGCCACCGCGCAACAAAGTACGGAGCTTCACAGGAATAGACACATATACAAAAGATTATACAAATAATATACAGACGATCATGTGACTCGAGGCTTGAGTATGACCCGGCTTTTCATTCCAGTCCTGTCACGAGCTTAGTTAAACAAACAAAACCCCTAAGATGTTTCCTACTATAGTCAGGCCATTTAAAAGGTTCAATTAGGTCAACAACCAAACCGCCCTTTCATTCTCAAAGGCTGAGCCTACCGACACACGATTACTGAGTCTAAACCGTTCGGTTACTATACATTACGTGCGGGTTTAACGGGCACTGTTTTTATTTATTATATATATATTTTTGAACCCACCAAGAATTTATGAAAAAAACACTACTCGGTAATAATATCATTTCCTGTTTAACGTAGAGAAAACATATTTCAATGGACAATTTTTCAATTTTTTTTTTTTGTCAAAAATTTTTCTACAACTAAGTAAAATAAACCCCATCCCCACACTTAGAACGAAATCGTCATCGATGAGTATAAGGAAAAGAATTAAAAATAAAACAGAAAATAAAAATAAAGTATACAAGACTAAAACAAAGAACGGGTTACTCCCCTGGTTTGTGTGCAGAATCTTCAACAGCTGATTGGTGTCCAAACAACCGTATAGCATTTCATTCGCGGCCGCAACCTCGGGAGAACCTGTTCCAAAACGCCACCAAAGCTACCATGCGCATAATATAACATGCAGAAGCTCAAACTCGCTCGCATGTAGCGGCGTATACAACGGAAAACAAAAACATAAACAAATAAACATATTTATTTATTTTTTTTTTTTGATCAAATAATGGAACACCCCTTAAATTGACCGACTCGAATGGAGATTGAGTACGAGCGGTTTCATCTTGGAACATCCTGAAATAGACAAAACAAATAAAACAGATAGCACAAACATATAACAAAAATACAAACTCTACAACTCTGGCAGTCTCCCGAGTGATGCATCCACACGTCTACATCTCGGAGAGTGAGTCAAGGTAGAATACCTCGACCGTTTGATCAGTCATCGGCTTGCCAATGTAGTGCATCAGTCCATCGCCGTTCACCATAAACGTCCCGCCTTTATCCTTTATCCCAACAGTGCCATCTGGGAAAACCTCAGTAATCATAAAAGGACCTGACCAACGGGATCTCAACTTTCCCGGGAAAAACCTCAACCGGGAATTATACCATAAGACCATATCCCCACACTTAAACTGCTCAATACCCTCTAACTTACGATCCTGCAGTTCCTTCACCTGCTGCTTATAACAATCTGAATGCGCGTAAGTATGGTCCCGTAACTCCTCCAACTCAAGCAACTGATGAACACGATGATCTCCGGTAGATAACTCAGAATCAGAGGAAGACAATTCAATGTCAGCATCAGGGGGGTGTTCAGTCAAGGTGACAATCTCAACCTCCGGGGTCTCCCTATCTAGGAAATGTGTGTCTGAGGCGGGGCCTCCATCGGGGTCACTGGAAAACTCCCCCACGTGAGTCATGATCGTATCAATGAAGCATACGGAGTCATCAGTCGATTTGGGATGCTTAGGTGACTGTCGAACGTCAAACGTGACGTTCTCATCCCCGACTCGAAGGATCAGTTTGCCATCGCGAACGTCGATCAACGCATGTGCGGTGGCAAGAAAAGGTCTGCCCAAAATGAGTGGAACATTATCATCCTCATTCATGTCAAGAATAACGAAGTCCACCGGGAAAATGAACTTCCCAATGCGAATGAGCATGTTCTCAACAATCCCACGTGGATACTTCACGGAACGATCAGCAAGCTGGATACTCATCCTGGTAGGCCTCGGTTCGCCTAAACCCAGCTTGCGATACACAGAATATGGCATGAGATTGATACTGGCACCAAGATCAGCCAGCGCATGAACCATTGTATCATCACTCAAGGTGCAGAGAATTGTGAAACTCCCTGGATCGGCTCTCTTCTCTGGTAGCTTCCTCTGTAAGATAGCAGAACAACTAGCACTCAGAGGGAGGGAAGCTACCTCAGCTAACTTCTCCTTATTCGAAAGAATATCCTTAAGGAACTTCGCGTGTTTAGGCATCTGATTTAGTGCCTCAAGGAATGGGATATTAAGGTAAAGCTGCTTCAGAAGATCAAAGAATTTGGAGTTCTGCTCCTCATCTCTATCTCTACGGACTCTCCCGGGGTATGGCAGTCGGGGTTTGTAAACTCTCGGTGGCTCGCTCGGTGACTACTGTTTCTCGGCCTGTGTTGAACTCCCTGGGATGCTCCTCTGATGTACCTGGGCCGGCGGAGGCTCCATCTGAATCTCCTCATCCACCTGCTCCTCTCCATCGACTGTAGGCTTCTCGACAACTCCTCCTCTAGATCTCTGCTGAATCATGGGCTCATCTCGTGCCCCTGCACCGCTCCTCGTCGTCACAGCCTTCACGAATCCTCTCTGGTTCTGCTCGGTATTACTCGGTAGCGTACTCTGCGGCCTCTCATTTAACCGACTGGCAATCTCCCCCATCTGCCGCTCGAGATTCTGAATTGACGCTGCCTGATTCCTCATGAATTGCTCGTATTCGCGGAACTTCTCCTGCGTCTCCTTGTGTCGGGAATCCTCACGCGCCATAAGCTGCGACAACATCTGCGTCTGCTGCGCCATCATCTCCTCTAAAGTGGGCTTCTTCTCCCCACTGCTCGCCCCCTCACCGGCATCCTGAAACAAACTCTGACGCTGCTGATAACCTGACTGATTGCCGCTCCTCCAGTTCGAGTTCTGATTGCCTCTCCATCCCGAATTATAAGAATTGAAAGAATTAGGATTTCGGTTTGGATTTCCTATGAAGTCTACGGCCTCCTCCTGCGAATTGACTGGGCACTGAACGGTATCATGCCCTCCTCGACAAATCTCACACAACTTGCTCTTCGTCTGCAAGTCCTTCACAATCTTCGCTAGCGCCTCGACCTGTGCCGTCAGTGCGGTGTTCGTGTCCACATAATGCATGCCTCGTGAGATGGAATCGACGGTCTTACCTCCTCTGGCGGGTGGTCTCTGGTACCCACTCATAGCTAACCCGTTAAATAAAGCGATACACTCATCAAATTTCCTCCCGCCGCCGTGTCGAGCATACTCTGCGTCGCGTACGTCACTCCATTATAAAATTTTTCGACGACCGCCCAATCTTGCAAGCCGTGGTTCGGGCACAACGCTAATAAATTCTTGAATCGCTCCCAGGTCTCGTAAAACTCTCTGTGTCCTCCATCTGGAAAGAATGTATTTGGTTACGCAAACGAGCGGCTTTAGCCGGAGGATCGTAATTTTCAAGAAATTGGGACTGCATGGCAGCCCAAGTAGCAATAGAGCCCTGTGGGAGGGACTCGAGCCAGAGACTCGCTTGATCAGCGAGTGAAAACGGAAAGATGCGGAGCTTAACGGCGTCTTCGGAAACGCCCGCAAGATGGAAAGTGTCGCAAATACGCACGATGCGGGTGAGATGAGAGTGCGGGTTCTCATGAAGCAACCCGTGAAACTGAGCAGAATGAGCAATGGTATTTAGAATGTTCGACGGGATCTGCCAGTTCGTAGCAACTCCAATGGCGGGTGGTGCGATGCTGGATCTCGAGCCAGCATTGGCCGGTCGGGCCCGGTCCGCGACTGTCCTCCTCGGTGGAATGTCGCCCATGATCCTATCCCTATCGTCGGGGTCAACGGATGAAGAAGTGGACGAGGGTGAAACGGGACGATGTCTCTCACGAAACTCTCTCTCTGGCTCGGGAAATGCTTCAGTGTCGGGTGGTCCACGAGATCGAGTCTGTCGCATAAAACTATAATTAGGAATAATATTATCTAAACTATTCTAACAAATAAGCAAAATAAAACAAAAATAATTACAAGTAGCACAAAAGGTAAGTCCTAACTCGGATTGCTCTCAAAACGCCTAAAACCGTGTCCCCGGCAACGGCGCCAAAAACTTGATGTGTGTCGGATAACCCTATATTAATGACCCTCACAACTAAGCTTTAATATTAAAACGAAAATCCTAAAACCACACACAACCGGCAAGTGTACCGATCGCAAGTAGTATAGACTTAGGAAGTCCGAGTATCGAACACGTGGACACGTCAGAACGCTAAAGATCACTAACCCTAGACGAGACCTACCTTAGAATAATAATTAATTGATTTTTGAATTCTTTTAACTTAACTGAACTAACTGGATTAACTAACAAAACTTACCAAATATAGAAAACTTAACGGAAAACTAACTGTGTTAACTTCGGGTGGAGAAAAACGTCTACGTAGGTCTGAATCAAATTGTAGGCCTAACAAGCTAATGGATTGAATAACTTCAAGACACCGGTCCCTAAAGATGACACGACTAAGGATCGCTCGGGCTCACTGGATCACCTCTCGGTCTCACTCAACAAGCGTAAACTACTCAAAATCGCCTAAAACGACCAAACCGGGAAATAATTGCTAACGTGTTCTAATGAAAGATCACCTCTCGGTCTCACCAACACTCGACCCTAATGGTAATGAATACTACACAACCAAGGATAGAGGAACAATTCAACTTAAACCAAAATAGATCAACTAGTCGCTCAAATACCTAAACCTGACAAGAAACGAACTCGCTCTCGCGCAATTCCTATTCTAGCATGCAATGGCAATGAGACGACCCTACTTCCTATCACCTCTCGGTCTCAAGAAAGATGTTTAACCGCTGTACTTTAATCACAAATTCACGCAACAAAACCCTACGGTGGTACCTACCGCAAACAAACCCTAAACACAAAGTCTAGAATCAAACAATGCACCGATCAATCAATACAAAACTAATCAATCAACACACGGAGTTTATGCAATGAATCACCAAAATTTCCAGCCCTTAAACACAACCTATTTCATGTCTAAATCAAACTTTACAATAGCAATTCAAGTCCCTTAATCAAACAATCCACTAAACTCATCAAAACTCAACAATTTTCATCTTCCCTAGGTAGAACTAACAAGTTTAGCCGAACATAGTTTTTGGACAGCAGCTAATGATCAAATAAAACATCATAAAACTCCTACTAATCATCTCAAATATCATTCAACAATCAACAATACTCATAAACAATTCAATCTATCAATCAATTGCAAAAACTAGTAAACAATTGAACAAGATAATCAAAGTAATGAACAATGTGAAAAAATGAAGGATATATGATGAATTCCCGGCCGTTCCTTGCTGAGTAAACTGATGTCGAACCTTCCCGAGGCTAGATTCTTGTGTATTCTTCCTTCCCTAGCCGTCACACGATCAAACCCTAGCCGAACAACACTTTTTTTTCTTTTCTTTTCTTCCTGCTGCTGTTGGTTGCTGCTGTTGTTGCTGCTGTGCTGCTGTTGGCTGCTGTTGTGCTGCTGTTGTGCTGCTGTTGGCTGCTGTTGTGCTGCTGTTGGCTGCTGTTGTGCTGCTAAATCCGATCAGCAGCTCTCTTTAGGCTCATTAGGGTTTTAATTTTTTTATATAATATAATATAATATGGTCTTGGGCCTCCATGATGCATACGGGTCGGGCCTTGAGCTTTGTCTTGAACTTGTATGCGTAAAAGGCTCGTAGAATGCTCGAAAAGTCCCGGTTTTCTTCTTTCTTTCACTCAAAACCTACAAGATTAATAAATGTATGTAAAACCTATCTAAAACGAGTTAAAACATATAAAATATAATATAATACGTAGATAAAACGTGCGGAAAATACGAGTGCTTTACAACACATCAAGTGGATGCGAGATTCACATGAAACACGATTTATAAACCATTAAAGATGATAAAGGTAAGCTTTTGATGAAGGTGACAAGGACCAAGAACCGATTGTACAAGATTAGCCTTAAGATAACAAGTCCCGATACACAAGCTATCATTGGAATGAAGAATTTTACAGGTCGGGATTTTCAAAGAATTGAACTGAAAGAAAACAAGCCAGTTACGAGTCAGATTCCAATCATAGATCCAAGTTCCAAAATTCAAAGTCCAAAGAAAAGTGTTCAAGAAACTTAACGCATGGTTAAGAAAGTGATTCAAGCTCAGCGGAAGGCGTCTAATGATCAAACGAAGCAAGTGTTTCTTCAAGCTAAGTGGAGCCGAAAGAAAACTGTAAGAGATCATGAAAGGCCTTGGTGGAATCAAGAAAAGGATGGCAAGCGTGATGTTGAAGACCCGCCAATTAGTAGAAACTTAGGGGGTGAGTCGGATACAACAATTGGGGGGAGGGGTCGATTGTTGGCTCAATTGTTGTTTGGCGCAAGTGTAAGGCCCAACCCAAGAAAAATTAAAAGGGTTTTATTATATTAGGTAATATCTTAGCTAGCAAGTTAGGTTAGTCTATATAAACCAAGTTATGGTTAGACACTAAAAATCATGAAGTTGATGCAACCAAGTTAGGGTTTATCAAGAGTCAAACCGAGTTAGGGTTTGAGAGTCGTAATCAGTTTTTTGAGTAATATTTTCTGATTCATATAAGCAAGAGTTATTCATTTAGTTCGTGTTTGATTATCGATCTGGGACTTGATGTTTGCCATATGGTTTATTCTGACCATATAATCTGTATTTTTTTTAGTTTTGGCTATAAAATTTCTCTTTGGTTTGTGAGCCTGATTTCATGTCTGTTGTACGCATGTTATGTAGTTGTTGGTAAGGAACCACTAGAGTGCTGAGAAGCTTAGAACTAGGGATTTTTGAGGGCCTATGCTTATTATCAGGCCTGGCCATGGGGGAAGGCTAGGAGGGCTTAGGTCCCAGGCCCACTCCCCCTTAGGGCCCATGGGTTTTTAAAAACTTTTTATATATTTAATTAGTTTTAGGCCCGTCACCAACGTTTGAAAAAAATAAAAATGATAATAAGCTAGCTCGTTCTCATAACTCAGAAGATGCTACCAACCACCGATGCTTAAACCTAACGCCAAATCTGCCTTCTTCCCTTTGCCGACAACTTTCTTCCATTCTCCGGCGGCCTTTTGCGGCTCTTCCCTTCACTGTCGTTGCGGTCCGACACCGTCTCCGAGTTCTCATCTCTAATAGTCCGGCTTCTGAGCTTCATTTCCTGACTTCCTGCACAATCACTTACCATGTTAATATCATAATATGTTTTAAAATTTATAGTTAAGACTTTCAGATTTTATAATTAGATTCTATATTTTCATTATTTAGTTATACTAATTGGTTATTAATAAACAATAATTTAGTATAAATGTTGTCTACTTGTCTTTACCTATTCTTGAATTAATATTATTAGTTATCAATTTTTATTTTTTAAGATATCATGCCTCCTAAGCCTAAACATTTATCCAGTAGTCAAAAACGTAAAAAGATGAAAATAGAAGAATGTGAAGATACGTAAGTTTTTCCAAAAACAACCTCAAAGTTGTAATGTTAATGAAAAAAATGTACATTTTGATGAAGATGATCATGGTAATGTTAAAGGGCATGAAGCTAATGATAGTATGAATGGAGATGCTCATGATCATGCTAAACAAAAAACGTTTGTTTTGTTTTATTGTTATCGCATTTGTCTAAATTATATAAGAGTTTTGATTATGTACTTCAGAGCCTTTGGTTTTTCATGTCCTGGGCCTACTCTTTTATTTGTATTCTCAGAGAACGTCCTATTTATTACATTTGCAGATTTGGGCCTAAAATTTTGGTCCATCTATAGCAGCTCTTGTGAGTTGAGAAACCGACACTATTAATTTGCAATTTTCAGTTTGTCATATGATTAAGCTACTTCTATTATTAAGTTAGTGGGTAGTATCCTTTTTGTTCAAAGCTTGCATAGTAGTAGTACATTACAACGATTTCATTTCTAAGATTGGGGTGGCTGAAGTGAACCAATTTGCTTTAGGGGCATAACTGTATTTGTACATGATTTTATTGTTTGAGATTTTTGATTTTGTTTTACACCATGGTGAAGATTGTATGTGGATAAATTAATTTTGACTTGTAAAATCGTATGATGAGAATTAGGGATGAGCAAATGGCACCGGGTATTCTCGGTACCAATTTGGTACCTACTTTTTGAGTTTTTCGGGACCCGTACTTTCATTACGTACAGGTATTTTGGGTTGATTTACCTACAGCTAGTACCGGGCACTTTCAGTATCCCGTTTTTTACGGTTTTTAGTATCGGTACCGAGCTCATCCATAATAAGAATATAAAATAGGTTGATGCATGGATCTATTACTGTATTTGATTTTGTTTTTGTTCAAATTTGTTTGTGTTTTCTATCACACTGATTGGTGATGTTAATCTTATCAGTTTTGGTACTTGATTTTTGTAGGTTGTTATTTTACGAGATATTTCCTACGTGCTTTACTCGCTGGTATCGAAGGTATAGTTTTTAGATATCGTGATTGTGTATTTTTTTTGGTTTTGTTTTTGTGTAGCATTGAAGGTATAGTATAGATGTTATCTAGGAGGTTGTCATGTAACAAAAAGTTGATATAAATTTCTGCTTTGTTTATAGACGTTGGTAAGTAAAAGATCTTTATTTAAAGCTTTTGTATTTGGCCTGAAATTCTTGAGTTTTGACGAATCGATAGTTCCTACCGAAGAACCCTCCCGATTGTCATTGTCACCACATCAACTAAGCTCCAACAGTGCATCTGTAAGTTGGCCAATTTATTTCAATTTCTTTTTCTTAACTGAAGTGGAACTATAATTTTATGTGATTTTATGCTAAAATTTCTTCCAACAAAATTACAAAACCTTAAATATCCGATCTTTATCCTTTTCAAAACAGATGAAATTCATTGACTCCTGCAACAACAATTTGTCAACCCACGTGATGCCATAGTTTCTGTTAAATGAGTTTCGCGATTTATTTTTATCTAATTTTTAAATATGTTTAATGTCACAGTTTTCGTTTCTTGTGATAAACCGCGCTTAAGAACCAAGGCAGCAAATCGAGTCGGTTCAGATTGATATACAAATCAGTAAACAAATGCTGTTAAATGGGTTCTGCCATAGCTGCTTTTAAATAAGTTATGCAATTTATATATTTTTTTATCTAATTTTTAAAAATGTTTTATGTGATATATTTATTTTCTTTATAAATTGCTTTAACAGGCCGAAACAACAAATCAAGCCGAACCGGTCCAGATAATTTACCAACCAGTAAGCGAATGCTGTTAAACAGATTTTTGTTGTTAAAGTGCTTGAATGGGCTCTGCCGTAATTTCTGTTAAAGAACTTCTGCAATTTATTTTTCTTCTAACTTTTTAAAATGTGTCATGTAGTAAATTTATATCTTTTATATACCGTTTTAACGGGCCACAACAAGCTAAGCCCCACCAGTTCAGATTCATATTAATGGAAGGTGATATGTTAATTACCTCAAATATTGATTAATGCTTGATTGCTTTCTATTCACCTCTCCAGAATATATATAGGCACATAATAATACTTGTGTCAAAGATTTGACACACAAATAAGAAAATAATATAATACAATATTAACAAATATTCGGTTACTAATATACCCCCTCAGTCTAGGAGTAGGGTCACGGATGCTAATACTGGAACGAAAATCTTCAAACAATGCTCGAGGTAATCCTTTCGCGAAGATGTCAGCACACTGATATCAAGAAGGAACATGTGAGACGCGAATCTGACTCCATTGTACGTGCTCCCGAACAAAATGAATGTCAATCTCGATATGTTTGGTGCGTTGGTGCTGAACCAAGTTTCCTAAAAGATAAACGGCACTAACATTGTCACAATAAACCATGGAGGCCTGTGATGGGGGACAACCTAATTCTAGCAACAGATTACGAATCCAATAAGTTTCAGCAATGATATTTGCCACCCCACGATATTCAGCTTCAGCACTGGAACGAGAAATAGTGGGCTGTCTGTTTGAGCACCATGAGAAGAGATTATCCCCGAGGTAGACACAATAGCCAGATGTGGAACGGCCAGTGTCTGGACAACCCGCCCAATCCGCATCAGTGTATGAGACTAGTGTAGAAATAGAACCACGATGCATGTATAAGCCCTTTGCCAATGTACCTTTACATACCGGAGAATACGACGAAACGCATGCATATGATCACTTTGTGGAGCATGCATGTGCATGCAAATCTGCTGCACAGCATAAGATATGTTGGGACAAGTGAATGTCAAATATTGGAGGGTACGCACAAGACGAAGATACAGGGTCGGATCATCAAGAAGATCCCAGCGGTATTGCTTAGTTTGCTGGCAGTGTCCACAGGTGTGTGGACTGGATTGCAATGCTCCACATTTGCACGTTTTAAAATATCAAGTGCATATGATGTCTGAGAGAGAAAAATTCCATTCGGATCCTATGATTCTGATAGCCCCAAAAAGTAACTCAATTGCCCTAGGTCCTTCATAGCAAATTCAGTCGAAAGGTGTGTTAACAACTGTTGCTTTAGCATAGATGAAGACGTAGTAAGGATAATGTCGTCTACATATAAGAGAAGATATGTACTATTGCCTATAGATGAAAAGTGAGTTGTCACATGAGCTTTAATGAAATCCCAAAGTGGTCACGTACTTCGTGTATCGTTGATACCATGCTTGTGGGGCTTGCTTTAAACTGTACAACAATTTCTTCAAGTGACAAACATGGTTTGGTAAATGAGGGTGACAAAATTCCATTGGTTGATACATAAAAACTGTCTATGATAGTACCATGAAGAAATGCGTTCTTCATATCGAGTTAACTAATATCAAAACCATGAAATAATGCAATACTAATGACAATCCGATAGTGGTCGGTTTAACAACCGGACTAAACATCTCATCACAATCTACTCCCACCTATTGAGATCTACCATCAAATACCAAGAAAGCTTTATATCGATCAAGATAACCATCCGATTTAGTTTTATGTTTAAAAATCCACATGCATCGAATGACATTCATGTGTGGCTGACGAGGTACTAGCTCCCATGTCTCATTCTCAATAAGAGCATTGAACTCGTCTGTTACGACACGGGTCCAAATTTGGTTATTTAAGGCTTCGATCGGGTTACAAGGGATAGGTTAGAAAGTGGTGTGAGTGTGTAAATTAAATGTAGGTTAAGGTTTGGTGATGCTGGCCATACCTCGAGTGGTCATGGTACGAGTAGGTGGAGGTGGTGATATGGGTGGAGGAGATGAAGTAGAGTCAGTGTTTGATGCAGACGGGGAGAATGGTGGAGTAGATACGGGTGAGAGTTGGGTAGGAGTCAGTGATGTATGAACGGGTGGGATATGGGTATGCGTAGAAGGTTGTGACTCGGCCATAGAAAAGGAGGAATTTTGGGCCGGAAGAGATGAGGGAGTTTGGGCTGTAGTGGGGGATGTGAGTTGGGTTGTAGGGGATGAAGGTGTAGGTGTGGGCTATTAGGCCTAAGATGAGGTGGTATGGGTGGGAAAACTGGGCCAGAAGGGAGGGGCGTAGTCTGAGAGGTTAGAGTGTAAGAAATGTCATGAGGGTTGTGGTGTGTTTAGAGTGGCGAAAGGAAATATGGACTCATCGACAACGACGTGCCTAGAGATAATTATTTTCTTGGTGGAAAGCTCATAGCATTTATACCCCCTATGGTTGTAGGGATATCTAGGAAGACACAAAGAGAGGAACGGGCTTGTAGTTTGTTTAGGGAGGCCGAGGGGAGTAGTGGATAACAGAGAAACCCGGAAGTGTGGTGGTGATCATATGTGGGATGTGTGTGATAGAGTAGGTGAATAGGGGTGTAATTGTGTTTAGTTTTACTTGGTATAATATTAATAAGGTAGGTGGCTAATTGTAAAGCATGATGCCATAAATTTTCGGGTACGGAAGTGTGGGTGAGAAGGGTGAGAATGATATTATTAATCGAGCGTATGTTTCTTTCGGCTTTACCGTTTTGCGATGAAGTGTAAGGACAAGAGTGGCGGAATGACATACCATTTCTGGAGCAAAATTCATGAAATGGCCAATTATTATATTCGGTGTCGTTGTCGTATTGAAATGTCTTTATGGGAAGGTTGAATTGTGTTTGTATGTATTTATGGAAATTAAGAAAGATAGCAAAGACATGTGATTTATTGTTTAAGGGAAAGGTCGATAAGTAGTGTGTGAAATCATCAAGAAATAGCACGTAGTAATGGTGACCACCGGTACTAAGTACCAGAGAGGTCCATATATCACTATGTATAATGTCAAAAGGCAGTTGCGTAAAAGATAAAGAATCATAAAATGGTAATTTAACATGTTTCCCAAAATGCAAGACTGACAAATACGTTTACCACAAGGATTTTCAACAGAAATAACATGTTGTTTATTCAAAAACTATAATAAATCACATCTAGGATGACCTAGTCGTTTGTGCCATAAATCCGATGAGAGAGTAGCAAAGGTAGTGGGACTGGTGAACTGGGTGTCGATTGTGAGATTGAGAGGGTAGAGATCGCCCGGTACTATTGCTGCTGGGGATTGGAATCCGCGTTAGGTAATCCTTCACAAGAAAACCAAAGGGATCAAATTATATAGTATTCAAACCTATAGGTCAAAGTAGAACATACGACATATCATCTGTAACCTTAAGCGGTCAACGTAACCAATGTGACGATTACCTTCCCAAAATTATCAATCCGAATTCACGGTGACTTCGCTGATAAATTAAGAAATTCCAAATTATTTAATTATTTTGATTTAAATGTTTAGATGGTGATCCATGGATACTCCAACTATCCATTTTCTCAATCCGTTTTAGTTATGATATTTTGTTGGATTATTATAATCCGTGGTAGTTCACGCTACAATTACCCATATTCGCATTCGTTAATTGGTTATTTAGTAGAACCATTTAAAATTCCATGGAAAGAGCATGGGCGGTTCAACTCCATTATCTCGATGATTCGTTATTTAGTTGGGCCAACGAAATGCAATGGAAAGCTTATGGGAATCCCAACTCACAAATTTATTTTGGTATGCTAACAAGTTGATACCAATAAAATGCCATGAACGGCTCATGGAAAGCCCAACCCAACGAGGAAAATTTGTTTATTCAATTATTTACTTGACTTTATCAAAAATTTATGATTTGATTTATTCATTTTACTTTAATTAATCAAAGCATTTTAATTCTCATGATCCGACATAATCCCTCAGACACAGTTATCACAATTTGTTAAACAGTTGTCATTTTGTTTTGTTACTTAAATTGTTCTCTCATTTATTTTATTTTATTTTATTCTCAAACTATCAAACACGTTTCAGTTTTCATCCTCAACTTTTAATTATTAACATTTTATTACTTCATTTTTTGTTTAATCTCGTGTTACTTCTCATTTTTCACAACTTACCCTTCATCTTATAAAACTTTTTTTTTGTCCTCGTAGAATGCCTTCTGTCACGCCCCAACCTAAGGCGGAAATGTCGGGGCGTGATCCGATTGCTCACAGCTCGAAGATACTATCATAAATAAAATGTGACAATATCTAATTAATTATTTTAATACAAATGTGCACACAATAATCAAATACAACAAAACAATTCAAATAAATAAATACAATCAATTAAATTTAAGTTTGTCTTCAAAATAACCAATGGTCTTGACTAAATATCCATACTTCAATCTAAACAACCTGCATATGCGTAGAAAATGGAGTTTTGTCAACAAACATGTTGAGTGAGATGATCACCAATTTTGACACAACAAATAGTTATATAATAAATAAATAATAAATGATAAGTGTTAAATGCGCAAACCAATCTATGTGATAATAATCAATCAAACCTTAACAAACCAAAGCCAAGTTATACTCGTGTGCCAATGAATCGTTGACAAGCGAATCGGGCATTGATTACAATGACTAAATTGTCGGTTTACCTTCACCAAGCGAATTGGGCTCCGGTTACTAAGACGGTCGTATGATCATACTAATGAGAACCCTCTACAAGGGGATATGTTGGACCTCTCCGAAACGTTATCAAGTAAACAATTAAACATGTAGCAATTAGCAAATAGCATTCAACTGATATTCACATAATAATTATGTTTGCGATTTTGAGTATATATATAGAATACAAAATATGAGTAAGTACGCATATGTCTCCAAAACGTTAGAAAACAGTGTATAAAAAGGGGAATGATCAAACTCACCTTAGATGGAAGGCAAGTGATTAATAACTACGATAAACAAGTAAGGTTTAAGCGAGTCGTCCAATAACGCGTCAAACGAGATAATGAATCAGAACCTGAAACTTTGTGATATGAAACTATAAATAAAAGCAAACTTAATGCCGCTGGAATCAATCCAAACGGATGGGTAGAACTCTAGTTATGTTGAATTAAATGTTTAAGCGAGCTGGTACTGACTACATTCCGAACAGCGAGTCGGAAGTCGGGTTTTGGGCAGTAGCCTTAAAATTATGTTTTGAAAATAAGTCAAACTTGTTGACTGTTTTACCCTTTATCGGGTTTTGAAGCAATTGACCAGTCAACACCCTTCAATCACCAAAATTGATTGAAGGTTATTGACTAGGGAATATATATGAATGTTCCCTATGTTTACAACTTACCCAGAAAATGAAAGGATCGATGAGAAACGAAAGTCAAAGGTCGGTGCATAAGCAAAGTCAGCCGTTTATGAGTGTATCTTCAACAATAATGCAAAAACCGAAGAAGATTATGAAGGTTGGAGGTAGGTGACGGCTAGGAATTGTGAATTAGGGTTTAGGAATGATTTGTGGTAGAGAAATAATGATATGTTTATATAGGATACACTAAATCAAACTAAATATGGTAACTTACTCGTTTTAGAACTAAATGGGCCTTTAATGATCAAATCAACATTATAACCAGTAAATTTCGTTCTTGATCAAGGGTTAATGAGTATGGACATGTATCTAAGCTACATTAGTCTTGCTGGGTCTTAAAACACTCGATTATGTCCTAAAATAAGCGATTTCGGGCCAAAAACGAACTAGAAAACAATAATAAACGAAACGAGCTGTGCAGGTAGCCCATAGCGCCGCGTGGTGGGCCTAGGCCACCCCACCACGTGGTGTTCCGGCCAAAAGGAGGAAAATATCATCCTTTGTCAACTTTAGTTCCTATAGTTTGGATTTAGGTCATTTAACGAACTTTTTATGCATAGTTTAAGATTTGAACAACATATAAAGTATAAGGGCCTAAAGTGAACATTATAAACTTAATTATTTATAAACACTTGATTTTCAATAATAATAAGGGTCTAAAAATGTTTCGTTCGTAAACGAATACGGGTTTGGAAAATCCGAAATGTTACACCTTCTCTAAGAAACCATTATTGCACTCAACGTCATTCATCTGGTTCTCATGATCGTTGTCTGGCTGCAAGGATCACCAAGGAATTGGCTGCTTGATGCTAGACTGTCGCTATCTAGTCAAAAACTATTAATTCAGTGTTCCTAATCGCCTAAGCAAGCTAGGGTAAGTAGGGTGTCGAACCACGAGGAGTATGTGGTCAGTGTGCAGTGAAACTGATTCCTAACATTATGAAGTAGTTCAAGTAAAGTGCTGATCACACTAGAAAACAATTTAATTGTATAAGAAACGAACAAGTACTCAAGATTCAGTCAATCAATTAAAGCAAATCACACCCGGGAATCCAAGTAAGCAATCAAACAGCAATCTCATGCAACTTAACAGATTAACTATCTTGTGTCAACTACAGACTGACTAACCGGTTAAACCTTAGGCATCCACACTCGCTAACGCACGGCACTGGTTATCAAACGGTCCCTGCCAGTGTGACTTAACTAAGGGCAAACGCATGCTTTATTTCAATTAACAGGTCAAACAATCCTATGTGCAATTATTATAGCAATCGACAAACTAATCGTTCTGATCGAAATAAACCTAAACCGATTGATTGTACGAACATACTAAACATCAATACTCATAGATTAACATCAAAACAATTACAAGTAGTTGTGCTAGTACATGAGAAATAAACTGAAAGATTACAAACTATATATCCCGGGTATGGCTCGAAGGGTCTAGCCGCGTCTTGGCATCTCTTGGTCTTCGATTCGGATGATTTTGATCATATCTATGGCCTTGAGATGAATAGGAATGAAGGTTTTCTCCTCTTGCTGCTCTAGAAACTGCCTGAAACTGAATGGGTTTCTAATGACAAGACATGTTTTATATTTACTATATAATATGTGTATTAAGTATAGGGGCTAATCTCACAATATGTCTGAAAATAAGGGTTGCCAATATGAAACATGTATAACCGTCCCCTTGACTCGTTATCCCCGCCTAAACGATTCCATTTTCAACTTCTCATTTTTAAAAACATTTGTCGGGAAAACTATCGAGAAGCTGAAAAACCAACCATGACCAAAAACCTCTAACTTGGCATTAATAGCAATAAGTGACAGTTAATAACTTAAGTTTCTGAATACTGTTCGAGGTACTATCGGGCTAAAATTTTTCAATTTTCCCCCATCCCCACACTTGAGGTTGACATTGTCCTCAATGTTAAAATAATAAAACGATTAATAAACATTTAGGGACGGGGTTGAACTGACAGTTTAACTACTTAAAAACTCGGGGAACAAATGTGATGGGTTTACGCAAATTCTACAATTACATTTCTAAAAAACTAAAAAGAAAATATAAAAAATAACAAAACTGTTTATGAAACCGAAATCACCTGATAATAATGACAATGCAATGCTAAACTCGGCCCACAACTCTCACATACTCGTGACACACGTCTCCACAACTGAACAATACTGACTAACCACATCTGCACAAATCTCGAGACATGTATAAGCAACCACTTACAGTATACATACTTAGGTCTTTTGAGAGTTAATATTATTATATTATAAAAATCATTACCGAGCCGAGTTAGTCAGTTCCATAAAAAGTTGTGTTAATTAATTAAAAATAAGAAAAGACCTAACTCACTTTCATAGGAAATACGGTTGCATTTAGCGTATGCAACAAGCCCTTTAAACCCCCCGGTAGCCCGGGTGGACGAGTGAGGTCTCGTGAGGGTTTATAGTGAATCACACCCACAAAGTTCCAATACAACAAAATATACACGTACCTGGATAGAAGTGAAATTAACCAAACTTCCATGACTTGCACTTCACCAAAACCTCCCCACACTTGGGATTTGCTGCACAAAACTCGAGACAAAAGTCAAACAACGACAAAACAAAAAGAAAACAAACTAGAACACACTTACAAACCCCGGGTTGCCTCCCGGTCAGTGCTGAATTGCGTGTCTACAGCTCGACAATGCCTCGAATGCCTCAAGTATTTTCATAAGTCGATGAGGTCACCATGGAACTCATCAATTCCTTTTCTCTCCTTCCCATCCTTGCTGTCGGTTTCTCACCATCTTTCATCTTAATGACTCTCTCATTCCATCCTTTTCTCTTCATGCTACTTTTCAGCTCGTTCCTGTCAGTTACAAAACATCCCTCTCTTGTATGATTTTTGCATGATGGTACACATTTGTCAACAAGAGGGTTAGTAGCATTTTCAAACAATAATAACCACTTAACACGGTTCCCGCACTTAATGCCCAAAAATCCCTCAGCACAATCAATTACCACATGTGCTGTTGCAAGGAATGGCCTACCCAGTATGACTTCAGATTGTTTAATATTACCCTTAGCATAATCAAGTACAAGGAAGTCAACTGGGTAACTAAATTCATCCACTTGAACCATTACATTAATGACCATGCCTGGGCTTGTGTATGAGTTTGATTCGCCAACACCACGGTGGTGTTTACACTTTCTAACGTGCCAAACTCATACTGATCATATAAACTGCCGGGCATGACACTAACACAAGCTCCAAGATCTAGAAGTGTCCGATTAGTTTTAAAATCACCAATTTGAATTGATAAAAATGGCACTCCCGGGTCTTGGAGTTTACTTGAGGTGGTATTATCCTCCACCTCCTCATCTCCCGTGTTGGTCAATTTGGCATTATTTTTCACAAGTGCAATTTTCACAAAAAGTTGATTCATCTGTTTTTAATTTCACTTCATTTTGGAAAACCATTTCATTTTGACCAACACATTCATTCTCATCACTAACAACATTTACCACCGCCTCAACAAACTGCGGTGGTGACTTAACTTCAACACAGGTAATTTCAAAATGAGGAACAAGACTTACCGCGTTGATGTGCACACTATTACCTTTCTTAGAGCTTGAACTAGCATGTTGCGGGTTTACTGTAGTATCACTCGGTAACTGGCCTGCATTCTTCTGAAATCTCGCCACGTCTGCTACGAGCTGACCAATCTGCTTTGACACTGCCTCTGAAGACTTATCCCTTAACTCGAACTGTCTCTGCGTTTCCTTCTGATTATCTAACACAAGCTTCAACAACGCATCGAGTTTTGAATGTATTGACTCGTCTGAATTTCTTGAACTACCCTTCTGCTGGTCCTGATTCTGATTACCCGACAAACTGTTACCTCGGTAACCATCTCTGTTATAACTCCGACTGTTATACTGACTGTTCGAACCACCTTGTCGGTAGCTGTTCTGCCGTCGGTTCTGACTGGACCACTGAAAGTTCGGGTTCGACTGGTTTGACGCGTTTCCGTATTTGAAATTCGGGTGATTCCTTAGGCCCGGGTGATAAGTGTTCGAATTGAACCCTTGGCCCTTGGACTCCCCTTACGCGTAACTGACTTCCTCCTCATTGGTATACTCGTCATCATCAACCCTGGGGCAATCTTCAACCTTATGCCCCAACTCGCCACAATCTGAACAAACCGGGAATTTCACCCCGACTTTACCAACCTCCTTCTTTTTCTCTTTCTGATAACCCGCGAGTTCCTGTTCCAACTCTGCAATTCTGTCTGACTCGCTCGAGGCTGATTTAACTGTTCGGGTGACCCCGACTTTTCATCTTCGTTCAGATGTTGCTTTTGACTTGGAATCCTCATACATAAACTCAAGGAAATCCCAATCATCCTCTTCTGGTTGGTTCAACAACATTCCATTACATGACGATTTCAGATACTTTCTCTCCTCGTAAGTCAACCCGTCAACAAAACATTTCGCTAACTCCCACAACTCAATCTGGTGGTGCGGGCAATTCCTGATAATCTCCTTATAACGAATAAATGCCTCATGAAATAACTCACCCGGTGACTGTGAAAAATGTCGAATCTCCATCCGGGCTTCGTTAGTCTTCGACTGCGAATAATACTCGTTAAGGAAAACCTGCTGCATCTCGGCCCAGCTCTCAATAATGTGCATCGGTAGCGAGTTGAACCAGTGTTTTGCCTTGTCTTTTAATGAAAACCGGAACAACCGTAACCAGACCTTATCCTGATCATAAGTACCATCACCAATAGACTCGCAAATAGCTGAAAAATCTGACAAGTGTGAATACGAGTCTTCTAATCCCAATCCGTGAAAATGGGGAACTATGTTGATGTAGGACGGACGGGATTTAAATGTCGGCTGTCCCTGAACACGCACCTGTGGGACAATCGGTGATGCACCATCTGAAATAGCCAGTCTGAACTGACTATTAACACCCTAAACCGGAGGCCTGTAATTCCTTTGTCTGGCCCTCGGTTCCTCAAAACCTCCCCGATTAACCTGAATCGGCTGTCTCTGCTCCTCCCGATATCTTCCTATACCACCTCGATCAAGATTCCTGTTCCTCCACCTGTTACCTCTCACCCTGACCGGTTCCTCAACCTCTTCAACACGCAAACCCGCATTGTCATTTCTCGGCCCAAATTCCTCCTCATCTACCTCTTCTTCGTCTTCAGTGTGAATACTGACATGGTCAAAATCTTGAATAATCGGCTGTCGGTGACGAGGGGTATTATTCGGGGCTGATGGCCCGGGTCTGTCATGGTTTCGGTTTCGGTTTCTGGAGTGTCGAGCTGAATTTTGGGGTTATTGATTGGTGTGTATTGGTGATGGTAGGTCATTATTTGGTGGGTTTTGATTATTCGGTGGGTTAGGTTCGGGTTGGAAAACATTAATTTCGGGTGATGGATCTTGGTTTTGATTTTGGTTCTGGTTCTGACCTTCCATAACCAGCTGTCTGATCTGAGCTCGGTTTTGTCGAGCTAAACGTTCAATCTCTGGCTCGTAAATCAGTGGGGACCGTCTCCCTGAATGGCGGGTGTGCATAAACCTGCTACCTGCACAAATAACACACCCCGCGTAAAATAGGAAAATAAAACTAAACTAAAATTAAAAACAAAAACTAAATTAAACTAAACTAAACAAAGGAATCAATTAATCACAAAAACACTAAGCGCACTAACTCCCCGGCAAGGGCGCCATTTGATGCTAGATTGTCGCTATCTAGTCAAAAACTATTAATTCAGTGTTCCTAATCGCCTAAGCAAGCTAGGGTAAGTAGGGTGTCGAACCACGAGGAGTATGTGGTCAGTGTGCAGTGAAACTGATTCCTAACATTATGAAGTAGTTCAAGTAAAGTGCTGATCACACTAGAAAACAATTTAATTGTATAAGAAACGAACAAGTACATAAGATTCAGTTAATCAATTAAAGCAAATCACACCCGGGAATCCAAGTAAGCAATCAAACATCAATCTCATGCAACTTAACAGATTAACTATCGTGTGTCAACTACAGACTGACTAACCGGTTAAACCTTAGGCATCCACGCTCGCTAATGCACGACACTGGTTATCAAACGGTCCCTACCAGTGTGACTCAACTAAGGGCAAACGCATGCTTTATTTCAATTAACAGGTCAAACAATCCTATGAGCAATTATTATAGCAATCGACAAACTAATTATTCTGATCGAAATAAACCTAAACCGACTGATTGTACGAACATACTAAACATCAATACTCATAGATTAACATTAAAACAATTACAATTAGTTGTTCTAGTACATGACAAATAAACTGAAAGATTACAAACTATAAATCCCGGGTATGACTCGAAGGGTCTAGCCGCGTCTTGGCATCTCTTGGTCTTCGAATCGGATGATTTGGATCATATTTATGGCCTTGAGATGAATAGGAATGAAGGTTTTCTCCTCTTGCTGCTCTAGAAACTGCCTGAAACTGAATGGGGGTGTGTAAGGTCGTCAAAACAAGATATAACATCAAACCCTAACTTTCCCGTCGGTGGGGACCATCGCGTAGCGCAATGGTCACCCTCCCTGGACCATCACGCTACACGATGGTCCAAGGAAACTTCATCTTTAGATTCCTCTCGTCGAGAAACCCAAAATTCATATATTATGGGTTTCGTAACTCATTTTCTAGCCCAGGATATACTCGTTTTACTTCCTGGTTGCTTTTTGTGAACCCATCTTGTTCAGTTTTAGCATCGGCCTTAGGTTTCTCATCCAAACTCTTTCCGAATCCTTCTAACACTTCCTAAGACTTCAGTTTATGCTTCGGTCTTCCCGAGATATCATTCCATGCTCGTACAAGTCTCCAATTTAGCATCTTTAACAATCAATGACCTGAAATACAGAAGTAACTATGAAGTACCAAAGTTCTAACAATATACTAAACAAAAACTACATAATTAACACACTAATATATATATACAAAATACCCAAACATCACTGCGACAATGCCAACTATCGTGAATCAAATCCTAAGCCTCAACTCGAATGATCTGCTTCATTTGCTGCTCTGAACAACTTCAACTACAAGAAATTCACTAGTGTTAAGCCACCCGAATACCATGGAGAAGAAAACTCCACTAAACTTCTTCAACGGTTTAAGAGGATGGAGAACGTATTCATTCATTGCTAATGCATGGATGACAAAAGGACTAAGTTTGCCTCGATCGCTTTGACGATCGGGCTCTCATTTGGTGAAACACTTTCAAGACCGTCCAAGGAACCGAGGTCGCTATGGCCATGCCATGGGATGATCTCAAGAAGGCTATGAAGAATTAATTTTGCCCCGAATATGAATTGCAAAGGCTTGAAACTGAGTTTTGGGACTCAAGAAAATTGGTGGTGACAACTTTACTTACTCGAATCGTTTCAAGGAGCTCAGCCTGCTATTACCCCACCTCGTAGCACCCATGTCTCGTGCTATTCGCAAGTACATCCGTGGGTTACCAACAATTTTCCGTGATGTTGTAGTCAGTCGTGACCCTCTTGCCATTGGTGAAGCTATTGTCCTTGCTGCTACCCTTTCAAATGACCATGTTAGGGATGAAACCCTCTCTCAAAAAGATTTCAAACCTACCCCTGATAAAACCAAGATCGAATCCTCAACCAATACTAAATTCGAACCTAAAACCAATCCGCACAACAACAACACTTCCCTCTACAACAAGAAATATAAACCCAATCACCAAAACTATGCTATCAATCAAGCACAGCTTGACCCAACCATCTTTGCACCCAATGCAACCATTACGCCCCCCTTACTAATATTTGTCATACACAACCTAGTGAGCAAGACTTCCCAAAACGCTCAGTGCTGCCTGCTCAACCTGGTGCACTTAACCTGCGTGCTTGCTACAATTGTGAAGACCCTAATCATCTCCGCAACATATGTCCTCAGCTCACTCGATAGAATTAATAATATTAAAATAAGTACTTAAAATTTATAAACCAACAATTTCGACATTTGCAGATAAAGTTAATTTTGTGACTAAAAGTTATTTATTAATTTGTTACGTTAGAGAGTTCTGCTTTTGTGGTGACACAACAATTGTTAAGTGGCAGCTGGCGATATGATTTTTCGATGAAACGTCTGAGCCTGACTCTAAAACCAGCATGAGCCCGATTAAGAAGGTTAAAAACAATTAGCCGTTATAAAAATAAATAAATAGGAGGTATTGAACCATAATTTTCTGTTAAAAAAGGTATTGAACCATAATTCGGAACATGTGCATGTTTTGTCCTTTACCGTCGGCGGATTCGTGCAAGAAGATCGAGTGTACAAAATTAGTAAAATAATAATAATTTATTTTATGAACTTTTCTTGTCAAGAATTTCCTTAAATGCGGTCCAATGTCTTTTCTTTAGTCGTTACCTCCTTCACTATTAGTGATGGTGGATTCGAGTTCAAGCTTAAAATTAAAAAATGCATCTCGGCTCAGCTTGACCTAAGCTTGGCTATAAATGAGGAGGCTCGGCTTAGGTTGTTTCAGTTAAATTTTTTTAGCTAACTTTATTCGAGTTTTTATCAAGGGAGCTACAAGCTGCGAGGTTTTTAAACCTCTATCATGCAAAGCTTCTTCAATCCATGTTTTTGTTGTTTTAGAGACACACTTGTGGTGTGTTGTACGTTGAAGAATTTTGGTGAAGACAGCGAAGAGTATGCTTCAATGCATATTAAACTACTTGGAAGATGCTTATGGTATGCAAATTATTATCTTACTGTGTTTAGGTACTAGTGTTTTAAATTTAAAATAAAAGAATATACTATCTTAATAATATTATATATTAAAATATGCCATGTGTGTCAGCAATAATTACATAATTTATAATCGTTGACATAGCTAAAGACAATCCTGTTATAACTAAAAGATTACCGTGTCGTGTGTGGTAATTAAGTAGTTTAGTAGCAGTAGTAGTGGTGCAAAGATTGAAGTATATGTATACTCGTTACATTTTGCTTTTATTTTATGTTGAATCATATGTATTGGTGGATTAAAAGCTATACATGTAAACCAAACACAAGTTATTGGTGGATTAAATCAAATACCTTGCTTTTTATTATAAGAATATACTATCTTATAATATTATATATTAAAATATGCCATGTGTGTCAGCAATAATTACGTAATTTATAATCGCTGACATAGCTAAAGACAATCCTGTTATAACTAAAAGATTCTCGTGTCGTGTGTGGTAATTAAGTAGTTTAGTAGCAGTAGTAGTGGTGCAAAGATTGAAGTATATGTATACTCGTTACATTTTGCTTTTATTTTATGTTGAATCATATGTATTGGTGGATTAAAAGCTATACATGTAAACCAAACACAAGTTATTGGTGGATTAAATCAAATACCTTGCTTTTTATTATAAGAATATACTATCTTATAATATTATATATTAAAATATGCCATGTGTGTCAGCAATAATTACGTAGTTTATAATCGCTGACATAGCTAAAGACAATCCTGTTATAACTAAAAGATTACCGTGTCGTGTGTGGTAATTAAGTAGTTTAGTAGCAGTAGTAGTGGTGCAAAGATTAAAGTACATGTATACTCGTTACATTTTGCTTTTATTTTATGTTGAATCATATGTATTGGTGGATTAAAAGCTATACATGTAAACCAAACACAAGTTATTGGTGGATTAAATCAAATACCTTGCTTTTTATTGAGTAAAACCTTCAAATTTAAAGCTCAGCCAAATGCAAATGATATGATAGGATGATGGTTCAATTTAACAGCATGCACATCCTTTTCATTATTATATTTGTTTTAAGGTATAGTTGCTTTTAATTTGATTAATAATTAATGATGACTTTCTGATACAGGTTATATTAAATTGTCATAGATATAATATAAATATTAGTTAAGAATTAAACACAGGCAAATATGTCTTAAATGAAACTATGAAAGACTAACGTTTAATCTTATTTCAAGAATGTATATGATGTTGTTAGTAAGTAAAACACTTCAAAATTTTAAAACTCGGCCAAAAGCATATGAAACTAAAATGATGTTTGGCTAAATTAATATAATCTAGATCACTTTTTTGTTACTTGTTTTAAATATCATCATCTCTAATCAAATATTTTAATATTGATGACCGCTAGATAGTAGACAGTATTAAATTATCATATATGAGGTATGACAGGATAAATATAAAAATATTGATTGGGGACGTAAATGAAGACAAAGATGTCTTAATTGTAAAGACTATCATATTTCCAATATTGTACTGGTAGCAAGAAAACACGACAATAACGCTTAGCATAATATTATATTATGTCAAATATGGCTTTATTGCAAAAGTGTTCTCTCTTTCTTCGGTAATCTTTCTTATAAAATGTTGAGTAAACTAGACCATCTGCCACTAAACATATAGTCAAGCATTTGATGAAATGAATACTAATATGTACTTACTGTTAGTACTGATCAAATTGTTATTATGAAATTCGTCATCTTATTAACACAAATATGCAGTTTAATCAATTGTATGGGCTACATTAAAAATTGCTTAACTATGTTAACTGGTTTTTAGTTTTTACTTGTCCGGTACTCTGGTAGTGGTTTACTTCCTTGGGCCAACAGCCCACGTCTTTATCCACAGTATATTTTCAATCTTTCATGATCATTAAGTGCTGGGCTGGGGTGTAATCGTTTCAACATCGCTCGAAACTTTTTGGTACTCAAGTCTCAAATTGCTTAGGGGCAAATTTGTCCACGCGTCCAAATTATAATATAAGAGATCTTTTATTAAGACAAATAGCACGGCTAGCAATAGAGGTGCACAAATCGAGTATTAGAATTTAGAAAAACTTGGTTTTGGGTATGGAATCCGGTTTGAGTGTGATCAACTATTGGAAAATCGGGTATTAGTAATATCCAGGTCAAGTTCGGGTCCGGGTATTGACTTAAAAACCCATACCCTATGTACCTGGTCCAGGTCAGGTATGGAACCAGGTCTTCTATACCCGAGTATTGGAATATCCTATTTTCAAGTATTGAAAAACCCGTTTCCCGAGTATTTGAATACCCTATTTCCGGGTATTAAAAAAGTTGTTTTCTGCAGCTTTCTTCTGTCAACGGGCCTAGTTCATTTTTTAATCCTTGCTCCATTTTTTTCATACAAACTTCAAAGTTCAAGCATATAATTGCATACAAACTTCAAAGTTCATTCAAATGTATATAAACAACTAAACAATGATATAAAAAACATAGATTTATATATATTTTTTTCTAATTAAGATGGCATAAAAACATAGATAGTTTCGGTCCTTCCAAATAATTAAGCCACTAAAAGTTAATTAAGTCCTTCCGGCCACACACAGCCACTGTCAAGTGCACACGCCCACATAGGTGCACAAACGGCAATATCTGGGTATGCAAAAAAAAACTGGATCGGGTATGCAAAAAAACCATGTTCGGGTATGCAAAAAACCCGGGTTCGGGTATACCTAGAACCAGGTTTAGATCGGGTTCAGGTTTCAGCATTGAAAGTCATACCCTATCCGTACCCTACGGGTAGGGTCGGGTTCTGGTATTAAAAAACCCGCATCTTGATTTTTTTTTTCTGGTCCGATTCCAGGTTCGGGTTTCTTATGCATCTCTAGCTGGCAAATTTTGATATGAACCCGTTAACACGACACGAATCTTAACATGTTTGAGTTTGAGTTTAATGGGTTTCGTGTTTTAAACAGGTCAACTTGTTTAAATTGGCGTCTTAACAGGTTAAACACATGTTAGTCTGTTAATAACCTGCTTATAATTTTAATTGAAGTTTATATATATATATATATATATATATATATATATATATATATATATGTTTATCAAAGTATGTTATGCATTGATATGAATTCTATGGAATTTTGTTTCAAGTATGTTAAGGATTTTTATATTAAGCCTATATAATTATGTACTTATTAAGAGTTTTACTAACTTTTAGCAATTTTTGTTTCAATATGCATTCATTATTTATCATGTCTTTATACAGGTTCTTAAGCAGGTCGTTTCATGTTAGCATGTTTCTAAACAAGTTCGTGTTTTAAAAAAATGGCACGATTAGTTATCTATGTGTGGCACCACAGGTACTCGTGTTTTATCTTGTCGTGTCTTACCATTGTCGTGTCTGACGTGTTATGCCGGCCCCAACAACTAGTTTAGAACCCTTGTATCACAAGAGGTTAAAAATGTCAATAAATACATTTCTTAAATTTTTATTTACATCTTATAGATGGAAAAATGTATCACATATACTAATGATTTTAAAAGAAATTCAAACATATCTAAAACTTTATATATGAATGAGGTTGAAAACTAAATATCTATAAATAGGTTTCAAAGTTTCTTAAAATAAGGATAATTTAAAACAAATGTGTTTTTATTATAATTAATTGTTATTTTTTTTTTAAAAGTTATTATTAAAAAATAAATGAAAAATAAAAATAAAAAGAGGTGTATCTTAGTAAGAGAGATTTCAAAGTTTCTTAAAATTTGGATAATTTAAAACAAATGTGTTTTTATTATAATTAATTGTTATTTAAAAAAAAGATATATCATTATTAAAAAAGAAATAAAAACAGAGGTGTATCTTAATAAGAGAGAAAAGTGGGCGAAATGATGAGAAGAATTATAGAGATGGCAAAGATGAGAGATCGTAGTTCATAATAGTTGATAGACAGATTAGTCCAAGAAGTAGACGATTGGAAAATAAATAAAATTTAAACTTTAAATAATGTTAAAGGATTCTTTATTAACTTATAATGCTTCAGCTTTATTTTTTAATGACCCTTCGAAAAAATTGTCATCATGTGCTAACGAACAACATATAGAAACCAAATTTCATAGCATCAAATATAAAAACTCAATAATAAGAGATGTTTCAGTGAAACAATTTGATGTTCAATTTTCATTTTATTCTCGTCCACATTGCAATATCTTAAAAAATGTTTTTTTAATTATGGATTTTCTGCCCAAAAATTGTTCTACGTTTGGTTTAAGATTCATGTCTTCTTCTTTACCCTGATTTACGAATCACATCAAACACATATAATAATTGATACATGCAGGGTTTCTTACTTATAGATACATATCAATTAATGTGACACATAAATATATAGGCTAGTTCAAAAAAAGAACATAAATATAAAAAAAAAAACATAAACTCTGTGATTGCATATGTTGGGTTTGCAATAAGCCTGGAAAGCATGGCTAGTCGAGTGGGTTCGGGTGATTGGTCAAAACATATTCGGGCTAAAAGGAATCTCGGCCAAAATATATTTAGTTGAAATGAGCTATTTTAAGAAAAAAAAGGTACCAAACAGGTTTATCTTTTATATTCTTTCATTATGGCTAGTCGTGACAATTGAGATGGTTGTGGCAGCTATGGTGAGGGAGTTTTGGGTTTCATCCAAGAACCTGAGTAACCTACACAGTCCGAACTTGGGTCCCAGAATTTGCTAGCTATTAGTTTTGGACTGGTTTAGTCTCAACTCAAGAATCCATAAAAGAAAACAGATATAAACAAAAACCTAGAGATTTTAGGATGGTCGTGCATTTGCTCATCTGCTAATTAATGTGGTTGTGCTTTTTTTTAATCAAAGTTACACGCTCGTTCCGTTAACTTATAAGGCTGGATGTTGTGGGAAAAAAAAAAGGTGTCATCCTTGTCAAGTAGGCTTGATAGCGCCATCTACACCGCGCCGTCCTTATTATCCACGGCGCCATCTATGGCCACCGCCATCCTATTCAAGGCGTACTCCAAGTTCGTCTGTGTGCAATTGTGGTCCCCTCCCCCCTTTCTAGCCGTTATACAACTACAATATTTCAAAAACAAAAAAGTTAATAAATTATTTAAAACCATTATATAAACAAACACAATTTATACCTCACGCCAGACTTGTTTTCTCTCCAAACCACACAAATACTCTTGTCTTCTTTAAAAACAAATCTCATAATGCAACCAAACCAACGTCCAACCATCAATGTGTGGGACCCGATGAACCCAATATGGAGAAGCATGACAACGGGTGATCCAAACAACCCGTATTTCTTGAACCAACGCACTCAAGAGATGGTTTATCGGTCGATATTACCACCCAAGCTAGTGCTCCCATCCCAAATACTTTTCGAGTCCCTGCCATTTTTTACTCCAGCGCCTGTGTCTCAACCGTGATCCACTCAAGTACCCAAATCCCAACCTTTACCTACGCAAATCAAACCGACAACCTTCAAACGAAAACACACACAAAAACCAAGCGATGAACCGAAAGAAACTCGACCTGAGAGGGAGATGTGGCCACCCGAGGAAGAGTTGGCATTGTCGAAAGCGTTGATTGACTCGTTAGAAAATTCCATCGCATGTAATATATATATATATATATATTAGGGAATGGTAAGGCTAGTAGACAAAGGGCTAAGTTTCTTCAACCAATGGGTCAGGGTGAATACCGTGTGCCCGACTCTTTGTCCAACAAATGGTCGCAGATGCGAACAGTACTTACCAACTTCAACAACTTTCATAGTCGGATTACAAATAGTCAACATATAGAGCAAACGGTTCATGTGATCTTAATGTGATGAAGAGGACCCAAAAACAATTTTTAGGCATGTACAAAGCGCCATTTACGTTGGTGGAACCTTGGAAACTTCTTCGGCCTTCAACAAAGTGCCATCTTGTGCCGCCACTACATATGAGAAAGCGTGCTAAAGGGTCCAAAACAACATCTTACGTGAGCGAACCAACTTCCTCTCAAGCTACGCCAGATGCTCGTTCACATACTATAGACTTGAACGATTATGCCGGCGACCTTGAATTTGAAGAAGCCGAACTAGAAGAACCAATTCGCCAGACCGGTAGAGATAAAAGCAAGGAGGCGGAGAGAACACGAGGAGGATCGTCTAGTAAAAGTTCAAGCACAATGGATTCGGAAGTTAAGGCCCAATTTGATTGTTTGGACCTTAAACTTGAAGAAATTGTCTCGGTCAGAAAAGCATCGGCATCGGAAAGAAAAAAATGCATGACAAGAGACAAAAGTTACTAGAGGATCGAAAAAAGGCCCGTGCAAAAAAGGACGTTTTGTCTTTTATCACGAGAGACTTCTCACACCTACTGCTGGAGGACCGGGCTTTATTGAAACAAGAGAAAGAAGTTTACCATGGGATATTTCGCCGTGACGAATTTGATTCGTAATTTTACTTTTTTATTTGAACTTTAGTTTGTATTTTATTATTTACCTTTTGCTTAACTCACTACTAGAAAACTGATAGTGTTGTGATGGCAAATTGTGTCGGAAAAGCTTCACAAACGAGTGATTCCTACGCATTTACGACTCGTTTTGCGTGTCAGAAAAACCCTCGTCAGAAATTCCTTAATGACGCATTTCCGACACAAATTAAGACACATTTCCGACGCATAATTGTGTCGCGATATTCCGACACCTTTCAGACACTTTTTAACAACTTTTAATAATTATAATTACTTTATTTTTAATACCTTTTAATAATTATAATTACCGTATATGTATAAATACGGTATTAATTTTTAATTTTCCGACGCAATTTTGACGCATATAAAAATTGATTTTCAACTCAATTCCGACACCACTTTAAATTATTCTCCGACACAAATCCGACGAAAATATGAAATGTTTTCTGACGCAATTTTGACACACGCATAATTTGTTTTCCGACATAATTCCGACACACATAAATTACATTTTGATCTATTTATTATGCTAAAAACACATAAAAACCCCCACAATACCTGTATAAATGACCACAATATCACATGCAAAACAACTTATACCATTTTAAAATACAAAATACAGTCGAAGTCATAGTCATGAACATCCATAAGAAAACCATAAAACCAGTTTAAACGACCACAAATCCACTACAAATTTGAAATGTTTAAAAACATTAGATATAAAACTACCACTGAGGACCGGAAGGTCGCCAGTTTCTGATGGCCTCTGCTACACCTCTTTGTATCGCTTCGTCCATTTTTTGTTGCATTTCTTGTTGCAATTTTTCTTCCATCTCCTCCCGTGTTTTCCTATCAACTTCCATATTATGAATCTACATATTTTTAAATAATGTATAATAATTAGTAAACAACACATAATTATAAAAATAATAATAACAGTAATAACAACATACCTTTTCTTGTAATTGTTGCTCAGTAGATGATCGTGTAATCTCATAAGGTGTTGGTTTCCTGGTCACCACGTAATTCAGATCCGAAGATCCTATCCCAAAGACATGTTTCGTGCGACCATTTGCAACAACATGTGACCACACAACAGGATCGTCTTCACTGAAATCAGGTCCGCACTTCTCTACCATCAAAAACAAGTATTCCTCCTACAATTCATCACGAACAAGACAATTGTTAGTGTACTAAGCTTCATTCAATAAGTACTTTAAGATTAAACATATAACTTACATAAGCTTCTCTGGCTCGTTCAGTACAAAACACCATCTCGTCCAAGTTGTTAATGTCCAGCTCTCAAGCCAACAGTTTTGTTTTACCTTCTTTGTTAAGGTGGGTAACAAGAAATATTTCCTTGTAAGTTAGTTCCCTACCAAAGACCTTTCTCTAAAGAAATAATAGGATATAGAATGCAGTAAGTGTTAAATGATATACAATTATTAAAAGTGAGAAAAATATTATTAACTTACCAGTCTAACACGATACTCATCGTATCCAATTGAGCCACCTGTATGCCGGGAAAATTTGCCACTACTGTCGGGTTTCATGCGGTTATCTTTCGCGCTTTTAGACTTCTTGCGCCAATCATCAGTGTCCCAAACCTGTAAAAGATAAAAAGAAAAAAAAGTACGACAAATAACGAATGATATCAAATTGTTTACTAGCTCACTTACATCACACATCTCTTCCCATACATTTTGAGAAATCAAATCAGGCGGGTAATTACGAATGATATCAAACTGGTTATCCTTTTCATCGATTTCACATCCGTCAAACTTGGCTTTTTTTGAATATTGTGATTTTAAGTTATGATGTCCCTATATCGTGCCTTAATCATGTTGATAAAAACTTCACGATTAAGTTCAATGCAATCGGGATCCCAGCTCCAACGAGTCTAAAAAAAATAAAAAGTGAAAGTTAAACGTGTAATGTTAACAAAAATAAGCATCCTCTAGTAGGAGTGTTCATGGTTTGGTTTGAAACCGCGAAACCGCCCAAACCGGTCATTGGTTTGGTTTTACGGCTGGTTTTATTTTCTAATATATCATAAATTATTTTAGACTTTTGTATAATACATTAATAGACACAACAATCTCAAACCATGAAATTAAATCGGAACCAAACCGTTACTAACGGTTCGGTTTGGTTCGGTTTAATAGTTTAACGGTTTGGTTTTGGTTTATGAAAAACCAAACAGTTAATAAATAATTATGTGATACATTACCTTAAATTTGTCATACATCTTATCTAGTACATCCCTTGGGACCTGTCTAAATGTGGTCCGTGGTCCTTTAAGATGCTCACATAGAATAGCATAAATATTTTGGTGAACACTAAATGATCCAACCCTGCAATATTAAAATAACCAAATAAGTAGGAAAAATTAGGACGTAACACGTTTTTAAACAAGTGATCTAAAATGCCAAAAATAGCCCAAATATATTTATAACATAGATTAAATGAAGAAACTAAAGACATACCCGTTACCAACTCGCTCTATAGGTGGCTGCTGAGATAGACCACAAGCTCTGCCTCCGGAAGTCGAGTCGCGTTGAGAGGCATCATGTGGTGTTTCATCCCCATCGTCATTGTCATTGTCCAACTCATGATCATAATCATCATTCTCATAGTCAGAGACTGATTGTAAGCTACTATTACCAGCGCCAATATGTTCCCCACAAAAGACGACACGACCTCCTGCATGCCCCACGATATATGACATGACCTCCTACTGAGGTGTATTTTTGTAAGCTACTAGCATCACCACTAACAGGACTAGAGTCAACCGATTGTTGTCTGCGTGATCTACCACTCGGATGTGGGACACGTCCACGAATACCACGACCACCGCCAATATGCCGCCAATATGCCGCTTATCACTATTACCAGCCATAATGAAGGCACCCTGCATATTAGAAGGTAAAACTTGTTTTCATTAACTTGTTAACATCATAAAACTACCAAGGCACTGTGCACATACAAAGTAACAAACCATAAACAAATTCCATTTAGCAATTAGAAAATGTACATTAACTATTAAATGCCCAAATCACCAACACAAAGGTACATTAACTATTAAATCTGTTTTAGCAATTAGAAAATTCGTAATAGCTAAAAAGGAAATTAGCAAATCTAAATTAGCAACTGAAAAATGTGTATATGTTCCCAATAAGCCTTTCGCTGGATTAGCTCACCGTTGAACAAAATCATATCTGTTCGCTTTCTAAAGAATATTTCGGTGTCTAAAGAATATTTCTAAAGAATCCAATCGGAAACCCCGTTCCATAAATGGTTAATAATTAAAAAAGAAAAAGAAGAAATCCAGAAAAAAAAAAAAAGAAAATCCAGAATCGTGCAGGTTGTGGAGGAGAGTTTAACTACGCACACACCTCTTTCAAATGGTTAATAATTACAAAAAAGAAGAAAAAATCCAATGTGACGACTGTAATTACCTGGGATGATCGCCAAGGTTGGAAGAGGCTGTGAGTTCGATAATATGGATGACGACGGTTGGATTTTTAAGTTAAAAAAATACCAGGCAAGTTCTTTTATATTACTAATGGGCCACACTTAGAAAACAAAATAAAAACTAATGGACCCTTAATATGGGCTAGTATTTTAATATATTATAGTGGGCCCCAAGCTACTCAAATTGGTTCGGGTGTGCATAGGGTGGAAACGAGCCGAGCCGAGTCGATCCCGAGCTATACTAGACTTGAGCTCAGCTTGTTTAATTTACGCAGAGTTCGAGTCGAGCTCAACTCGTGAGTAGATTTTTAAAGTCGAGCTCGACTTAGGCTCTGCTCATTTAATTTACGCAGAGCTCGAGCTCATCTCGTGAGTAGATTTTTAAACTCAAGTTCGACTCAGGCTCGACTCGTTTACTATATTTATCAATTATTCTTAAACTCAAGTTCGACTCAGACTCGACTCAAGTTCATCTCAGGCTCGTTTCAATTAATCAGTTTGGTTATTTTGTTTTTAAACATATGTTTAACCGAGGTTTATACATTGTTTGTTTTTCTTATCCCATCTTTTACACAATGTCTTTATACATGGAAACCTTTTACTTCACAAACTTATGCATATTAGCATTCATATACGTATGCGTGTAGAGTTAGAACTTATAACTTAGAACTGCCTCTCATAATCCTAGAAGTATAAGCGTAATATTATGCATGTACACACATAAATATATAGTGCGTATGCATATGTATGAGTTAGGAAAATAAAGCATTCCACGTATGATGAAGTTATACAAAATATAGACGAAAAAAACAAAAGTTGAAGACTTATTAAACAAAAAACACATTCAAGTTGTCAGAAATGCATAGCAAATTGCCACACATTTGCTACGCATTTCCTACAAAATAAACGTTGCATCGGAACTTACATTATTAATTTAATTAGTTTATTGAATTATCAGTTAGTTATCGTATTAATAAAAACAAAATACAAATTTGAAATGTTGCGTCGGAAAGGAGTCACAAAATCCGACACATTTGCGACACTGTTTATATTATTATTTGGATGAACATATTAAAAAACTAAAAATATAAAAATAAATTGTTGTGTCGGAATTGCGTTGTAAATTCCGACGCATTTCTGACACATTTTGTATTATGGTTTAGATAAAAATATTAAAAAAGCTAAATTTACAAAATTAAAATTTTGTGTCGGAAACGTGTTGGAAATTCCGACACAGTTATGACACATTTTAGTTTTTGTCGTAAAAAAATCAGGTTTCACTTTCTGTCAAAAATGTGTCGGAAATGTGTGATAAATTCTGACGCAAAAAATTGTGTCACAAATTTTCGTAGCAATGGTACCCATTTTCTAGTAGTGACTTTAATTTGTAACGTTTTTCTAATTTGAACATTGGCTTTTTCTTTTTATATTATCTTGTGCTTTTAGTTTAAGTAAATTTATATTTTTTAAACAAATTAAATAAATAACAATTATTATGTGACATTTGACACGTGACATGATAACTAACAAAACTGGGTTATCCCACAATGCATAAAACGATTGTCTCTGCCTACGTGATAGTGACATGAAAAAATAACTAATATCAGACTCATACAATATTATTTGATTCAATTCAATAGCTTCTATAAAGAAGACATGTATATCTATGACTTGAATTTTGTGTTTCTGATAATAAGTTTTATTCGAGGTCATAAGCAAAGCCAAAGTTGGAGCAAATTCGGGTAAAATAATAGGAAAATAAGTCCATATAAGGTTTAAGTTGATAAGCTCACGAGATAAAAATTTATCGGCTTTTCAAAATTTCAATAAGCTCATTACGTTTTACAAGTACCCATTCCGTTAACTAATACACGATAAAAAATTTCTTATTCTTCTGTATAGACATACACACTACACACACAACTATATATTATACCTTAGCGATGCAACAACGATGAATAGTTTCAATTCACAAACATATCCGTCTAGCAGCGTGTCATATACATTGATCGTCAATAAATGAAGATAGTGAGAATAGAGGAGCGGGGAATAATTGATTGTGAGTGTGGTTGTTCGAGAACGAAAATAAAGAATTTATTCAAAGACAATTTAGTCAAGAAAGCCTACAATTTCATCAATGTTAACAAACTAAACAATACAACTAATATAAATAAAGTTAGCTAAGTAGTGTAATCTCTAATTAATGAAGTTAACAAATTATATAAAACATAGACCGCGATTAGTAATTGGTCCCTAACATACCAGTTCCAATCCGGTTCTCTATCAGTTCATATGTTTTGTTCAGTTAACTGGTTTCAGTATGCACCTTATATGAATTGTTGTGCCTTTAGGATGGGATGGTCCAATGGGTGGGATGGAATGGAAAATGTGATGTTGGGCAGGTCGAACAGAGTTGCAAGATGGAAAAGATTGGGAGGATATACTTCCCACCACCCTCTGAGAGAAGCAAAGTTCCTTTATCGACCACCAACAAGTCGTTTCATGATATTCACAAACGGATTAGTTATAATAGAGTTCCATCACAAATCATTGAATGTTAAAGGCTTATTTATTAATACGGCATACAGTCCCAACATATGTTTCATTGTTCATTGTATTTTAACTCATATAGATATTAAAAATAAAGGAAAATTAATTAATGGAGGAATCATTAAAAAAGAAGAAGCGATACAAGGTAACATAGAGCTAGCAAAGTGGTGATGGCCGAAGCGGAAGCAAGAGAAAAAAGAGGAATCAAGCGAAAAAAATAAGATGATTCAAGGTTAGGTGGAGTACATGGGATTAAATGTTTTTGGGCAGTGTGCATACTAACAGGGTTATTTGTAGTTGGTCCCGCAAGACTCACCTTGAATAGGGACGTCTGCGCAAAGGCCATCTGCTCCCGCAGGACCCACCATGCTCATAGAATCTTACGCGCAGTACGCAAGCTGTACACGCAGGGAAAGCCTCCCAATGGTGAAGTACCCCGCCTGTTCCCGCAGTTGCGGATACAAGCCATCAGGGAAGGCTACCCGCAGACAGCAGGGCTACACGCACAAGGCAATAGCTACTTCAGTAGTCACATGAAGGAATGAGCAAGGCGGGAACAATCCCGCCAAAATGAGCCAGTCCGTATGATTCTGAAAGATCTTTTGTACTATACCTACCAAGGTATGGATAGGACAGACGATCTGACCAGAACAACCCATGAGCTAATCACAGGGTGACAGCTCACCGACAACAGTACGAGGAAGAGCACCCTCTAGTACTGTTTGTCACTATTAGCCGCTGCCTACTCACCAACTCTTACTGAGGAGCGTGCGTAGCCTACAGTTGGTAGAATAGTGTTACTGTTGGCCGTAACCTATTCACCAACCAGCATGGCCTGCGTATAATCCACAGTAAGTGGGACGTGCATAATCTACAGTTGGTGGAATAGTGCAGCCGACTTTGTTACTGTTGACCGTAACCTATCCACCAACCAGTATGGCCTGTGCATAATCCACTGTTGGTAGAACAGGAATACTGTTCAGCCGGCTGTACCTTCTAGGAAACCTACATTCGGCTATAAATACTCCAACTTCTTGGAATGGTAAGATCATCTGCTATCCAGTTATCTAGCAATCTCTTAATATACTCTTATATTCAGAGCAATCTAGTCTGATTTTCACGCCGGAGGGTGGTCACAAGGAGGAACCCCTCCCCCCCCCCTTCTCAGTGACGAGCTTACGGTGTTTGTTTTGCAGGTCTCCTGAAGAACAGCCTTCTCAGCTAGATCTCATCCGTGGGAAACATTACTTAAACCCCAGATTATCTATAATCTGTCCAGGGTTCACTTAGTGTTTCTTCATTGGCGCCATCCGTGCATAAAAGCTAGAACTATTTTAGTTTTTTCACAATTTCTGAAGAAATGGTTAACGTTACTCCGGTCCAAAGGCCAGTAACCGACCAAGAAACCCCGGTAACAACCCCAGCAACTGGGGGGAATACCGGCGGTTATACAATCCTTACGAACACTACCCCGACTACCAAAGCCGGGGCAAGTGCAGTAAATATTCCACTGGGGTTCACCGACACCCAGTTGGAAAAACGAAGGGCCCCTCGCCAAACACTAGATCAAGTGAAGGCGTGGGCCGAAGCACGGCAAAGAGAATTCCAAGCCGAATTGGATGAACGCTTGCGTTCAGCTCAACAGGCTGACGAATTCGGCAGTACTCGCCAACACCTCAATATGAGCAGTGACGGCGAGTACTCAGATGACGAGTTGGAGTCCGATACCGACGTAAACCCTCGCCATAAGGCGAAAGGGAAGCGTAAGGAAACGGACGTCCAACCAAAAAGGAATTTTGGGGAAGCTTTTAAACCAATCACGGAGAGAAACCCGCGTGACTTCTCCAAAACCTTTAGACCAACTGCTACAAATGCAGGAAAGTCAAAATTCGCAAGGGACATTGCGGAAGCAATCGCCCCGAGAAGTGCCAAACAGATGTCCAACATTGGCACTTATGATGGTCTATCCGACCCAGACGACCATTTGAACAGGTTCATCGCGGGGGCTACCGTCAGCAACTGGACGGAACCCACGTGGTGCTACATGTTCCAGATGACTCTGGTCGGAGCGGCCAGGGCATGGTTCGATCGTTTACCGATCCACCACATATATGACTGGGCGGACTTTCAGAACAAGTTCAGCCAGCACTTTAGCCAACAGAGGAAGTACACTGAAGAGCAGTGGACGATCCTCAACTGCGTAAGAGAGGAGGATGAATCTTTACTAGACTTCATCACCCGCTTCAACTCCAAAAAGCTAAGTCTCGGCAACATAAGTGAGGATCTGGTTCGCGCCGCCTTCATCCAAGGCGCCGAATACCCAGAACTTATCCGCACATTGACGGGTAAGGATGGCATGCCATCAACTTGGGATGCCATCATGACGGCGGCAAAGCGCTTTGCCGAGACGGAAAAGCAACTGGGAAGGGATCTTCCCCAGAGTACACACCTCTACACGCAGAGGACAAGGGAGAACAACGTTAGGACCGCCCGGCAGAACAAAAAGAGGAGGCTAGGTATTTGGCAGTCAAGGGTAAACTTTGACACCTCATCCAGCTCTCGCCCTCTTGTTGGCGGAAGAGACAACACACACCCTTCAAACCGAAAACACCGGTGGACGCCACTCACGAAGAGCGTCACGGAGATATTTGCCACGGAAAAATTGCCATGGCCAAAAGCCCCATTGATCCGGCAGAAACCTAATGCGGATCAAAGCAAGTCCTGTGATTTCCACGGGACAAAGGGTCATGGTACTGAAGAGTGCACATCCTTGAAAGACATTGTTGAAGCATTTGTCAAGGATGGACGACTTGCACATCTCGTGGCATCAATCAGGAAGGGAGGAAGGAATGACAACCGGTACAGAGGTAACGGACGAAAGCCCGTCGACATCAGCATCAACATGGTTCATGGCAAGGTCGGAGGAAGAAAAAGACGAATGACAGAACCATGCGCGTGGAAGGAAGCTGAGGTGCGCTTCCCGCGAGTGCCAGGAGGCCCCAGCAAAGAAGGCCCCATCGTCATCAAAAGCCAGCTGGGGCATTACATCACTTCCCGCACTCTTGTTGACAACGGCGCTTCGTCAACAGTGATGTACAGGCAGTTCTTTGACAAGCTGGATGATGAAGACAAAGAACGCCTGGAAACGGTCTACGCTTCAATGGAAGGGTTTGACGGCAGTACAGAAACCCCCCTGGGTATCCTATCTTTCCCCGTCACTCTTACAGATGGAAAACACTCCCGCACAGAGGATGTGGACTTTGTCGTGATGAGGAAGCCACACCACACGTACGACATCCTCTTCGGGAGAGACGGGATGGCAAGATTCAACGCCGTGGTATCTTCAGTCCACGGCATGATGGGATGGCCAACAGCTGAGGGTGTGGCGATGATCACTGGCATTCCCCAGGTATGCATCGCATCTGTCTCATCTAAACCCAAACCAAAGATGGCTAAACCAACCATCACCGAACCGGAAAAATGGGCCTTCAATGGCAAATACCCCGACCAGGCCGTTACCATTGGACCAACAATCGTTGATCCCACCCGCACCCTACTCAAACGCTTACTGCAGAAAAACGCTGACATCTTTGCGTGGGCACCAGCTGACATAACTGGTGTACCTCGAAGTAAGGCGGAGCATAAGCTCAAGTGCGAACCGGCTGTCACGCCAGTCGTACAAAAGCGCAGAGTAATGGGGCCTGAACAAACTAACGCGTGTAGAACCCAAGTCAAGGAACTCCTTGACGCAGGCATCATACGCGTTAGTAGATATCAAACATGGGTTGCAAATCCCGTAATGGTACCGAAGAATGACAAACAATGGCGCATGTGCATAGATTTCAAAGATTTGAACAAAGCATGCCCCAAAGATTGTTATCCGTTACCAGAAATTGATCTTAAGGTGGATTCGTTGGCACCATTTCGCCTTAAATGCTTCCTGGATGCGTATAAGGGGTACCATCAAATCCACATGGCCATAGATGACCAGGACAAAACCGCATTTCGGACGCCCGATGGTACATTTTGTTATAAAATGATGCCATTCGGACTTAAGAATGCAGGGTCCACATACCAACGACTGATGGACAAAGAGTTTCATGCCCAAATCGGGAGAAACTTGGAAGTCTATATGGATGATTCGGTCATCAAAAGCCCCGAGCCAGAAGCGATGTTAAAAGACATTGAAGAAACTTTCAACACGCTTAGAAAGATAAACATGAAGCTCAACCCGAGCAAGTGTTCATTTGGGATGGAAGAAGGGAAGTTCTTGGGAGTCATTGTTACTAAAGATGGCTTCAGAGCGAACCCTGAAAAGGTCGAAGCCATTGTTAAAATGGAATCACCTACCACCATCAAACAGGCTCAGACACTGAATGGACGACTAGTCGCACTTAATCGCTTTTTGGCAAACCATGCGGATAGGTCGTTTCCTTTCGTGTCAACATTGAGAAACTGCTTAAAGAAAACGCACTTCCGCTGGACACCAGAAGCGGAAGCAGCTTTTCAGGAGATTCGGTCATGCCTGATAGAACTCCCAACACTTACAGCACCACAAGCGGGAGAGGAGTTAATCCTATACCTTTCCGCAACAGATAGAGCAACCGGGGCAGTCCTGCTAATAGAACGAAAAGGCATCCAGATGCCAATCTATTATGTTAGCCGTGTACTAACAGACGTAGAAACCCGATACTCTACCCTCGAAAAATTGGTCTTAGCACTTATACACGCTTCACGCAGGTTAAGACGATATTTCCAGGGCCACCCAATCACCATTCTCACCAACTTCAAACTCTCAAACGTTCTAGGCAAACCCGAATTATCGGGACGTCTAGCCAACTGGGCAATTGAATTGGGAGAATATGCAATTAAGTGCAAGCCAAGACCAGCCATAAAAGGCCAGGTCCTGGCCGATTTTATTGCAGAAGTCCCCGCTTCGCGGGAGAAAGAGTGCCAGGAGGAGGCTCAACCCTCCCCAGCACAGGACATCAATGATGTCTGGCGACTCTACACTGATGGAGCAGCCAATAACGAGGGTTCAGGCGCAGGGTTAAAATTAACCAACCCAGCAGGCCAAGAATATACTTACGCTATTCGGTTGGATTTTCCAAGTACGAATAACGAAGCCGAATATGAAGCATTCTTGGCCGGTTTGAGAATTGCGCGTAAAATGGGAGTGAAAAACTTGGAAGCCCACGTGGATTCCATGCTGGTGGCCAACCAAATAAATGGGACGTACACGGCTGTGAACGACACAATGGCCCTGTACCTCGCCCAGGCAAAAACCCTTATGCGTGATTTTAGTGATTGTAAAGTCATACACGTCAAGCGCAGCGAAAACAAATCTGCGGATGCGTTAAGCAAGCTTGCGTCACTAGCCTTCACCCACTTGGGAAATGACATCCGCATTGAACTCCTCGAAGCACCATCAGTCCCGCACAAGGAAATTTGTGTCATCCAAACCGGTACAGAAACGTGGATGACACCAATAATAAATTACCTTGCAGCAGGAACACTACCAGAGTCAAAAACACAGGCAAGAAAACTACGTTGTAAAGCACTGAATTATCAGCTCGTCAACGACATCCTTTACAGACGTAACTTTCTTGGCCCACTCTTGAGATGCATGGACAACCAAGATGCCGACTACCTCCTAAGGGAAGTACACGAAGGCATCTGTGGAGTACACGCAGGTCCTCGCGCTGTTGTAGCCAAGCTAAACAACGCGGGATACTTTTGGCCGGGGATGCATACGGATGCACTGGCATACATCAGAAAATGCAAGTCTTGCCAACTTTACGCACCCAACACGCACCGCCCGAAGAATGAACTGGTTCCAGTCACTTCTTCATGGCCATTTCAGAAGTGGGCCATCGATGTGACAGGCCCATTTCCTACAGCAGCAGGAAATGTTCAGTTCCTAGTGGTAGCCATCGACTACTTCACCAAGTGGATAGAAGCAAAACCTTTAGCCCAAACAACCGCGAAGCATATCAAAAAATTTATTTGGGAATTTATTATTTGTCGTTTTGGACTTCCACAGAATTTGGTGAGCGATTACGGCACCAACTTTGCTGACAAGAAGCTACAACAGTGGCTAAAAGAACTTCAAATTACCCACACCTTTACCTCAGTGGCACACCCGCAAGGTAATGGTGAGGTGGAAAGAGCAAACAAGAGCATCGTCGATGGCATAAAGAAAAGACTCTTGGAACACAGATCCGGCTGGGTGGACGAGCTTCCGCACGTCCTTTGGGCAAACAGAACGCTGAAGAAGGCCAGTACGGGAGAAACCCCGTTCAGCCTCACTTATGGCACTGAAGCCATGGTCCCGGTCGAAATTGGTCTACCCTCGCCAAGAGTCCTGATTCAGCCAGAAGACAATGATGCGGAAAGACGGTTGGATCTTATGCTAACCGAGGAACGCAGAGACTTAGCCGCAGTGCGTGAAGAGAACTACAAACGACAAATGCAAAAGTACTACCACACGCGGGTAAAACTCTGCAACTTCAAGATAGGAGACTACATACTGCGTAACAACGAGGCTTCAAACCAAGAGCGCCCGGGAAAGCTGGCCCCGGTTTGGGAAGGGCCATACATTATCAAAGAAGTCCTGGGAAAGGGCGCATACCGGCTCGAAAGGCTCGATGGCACTCCCATCCCAAGAACATGGAATGGAGCTCAATTACGCAAATGTTATATGTAGATCAATTCCAAAACTTGTAAAGGCCTAGAGCCACTTCTAATGGAAATGATTCTCCTTTCATAATGTGTTTACCTTTATCCTTATGAACTTCCCACTGGTGACGGTATTTACCGCATAAACGGGGAGAAGTAAGTCGTTACGTGTGGAAGGCGGCAAAACCCGCATAAACACAACGTTAAAAATATGGGAAACCTACACGCAGGTATGATGTAAGTAAAGTTTAGCCATCCTTGTAAGTGCAAGTGACGGTCTTACCCGCACAATCACAAACAACGAAGCAAAACTTCAACCTATCATCTACCACGTTCAAAGGTTATCCTAAAAAAAAAAAAAAAGATAAGGAAAACCTACACGCAGGTCAGATAAGGGTAAAGTTTTGCCATCCTACTAAGTGCAAGTGACGGTACTACCCGCACAATCACGAAAGAGGAAGAAAAACTTCACGCCTATTATCAACCACGTTTAAAGGTTAACTTATCCTCAAAGGATGAGGAAAACCTATACGCAGGTCAGATAAGGGTAAAGTTTTGCCATCCTACTAAGTGCAAGTGACGGTTCTACCCGCACAATCACGAAAGAGGAAGCAAAACTTCACACCTATTATCAACTACGTTCAAAGGTTAACTTATCCTCAAAAGATGAGGAAAACCTACACGCAGGTCAGATGAAGGTTAAAGTTTAGCCATCCTACTAAGTGCAAGTGACGGTTCTACCCGCACAATCACGAAAGAGGAAGCAAAACTTTAACCCATTATCAACCACGTTCAACAGGTTAACTTATTCTAAACACTTGGAAAATTGCTAATTTAAACTAAGTATGCAAGTCATAAGTTTATAAAGCAAGGAACCCAAAGAAAGAAATAACAATCTTATACGCAAAAAGATTTATATTTCACAAATAAATTATTACAAGAGTGGCCGGGTAACTACCCGCCTACGAAAAGAAAAATAAATACATCCGTACAAGACTATCCTAGCAATGGGAAGGGATCTTCGGGATCAAGCTTCAGGGCCGCTTCCACTTGGACCCGCTCCATCAGAGGAACGGGGCGGTTCAAGGAAAGCTTTAAGGATAGCTAACCCATCATCAGCAGCAGCTACTTGGTTCACCTTCTCCACCACCGGATGCGGGAAGGCGGCGTATTGATTTACTGCTTGGTCATATATGGCTTCGGTATCTACATTGTACAAAGGGAAGTTGGATGGCGGGACGCCTTTCTCAACAAACCCTAGACCAAGCAGGAAACCGACCCGTTCCCCATCCTCGTGAGAAGCGTTGAGGGCTGCGCTCATTGCATCATCATAAGATGTCTCTGAGAAGACCCGATGCACAACCTACATAAGAAAATATACAAGTGTCAACACCCTAATTACAAAGATAAGCGTGAAGACATGAAGATAGACATACCTGAGACAATGCTTCTCGAAGAAGCCATTCCTTGGCAACCAGAGCTTCTTTAAGGGCGGCTTGAGCTTTGGTGCAGGCGCGTTCGGCTTCGCTTTTGTTAAGTTTGGCAAGTAGCACTTCCTTTGCGGCAGCCTCTTCGACGCCCTTAAGCTTCCGCTCGGTGTGATCAAGCACGCCCCTCTGGTCCAGGATCTCTTGAAGTTTCTTGGCATCCTCCATCGCCAAGGCATCATGAGCACGTTGGAGAGCCTCCAATTTGGCCTTGAGCTCCTCGTTCTCCACGCGTAAAGGCTCAGCAACGGCTTCAGCCTTGGTGGCCCTCTCGGTTGCGTTCCTCGCAGTCTCCTTAGCCAGCCGAAGCTGTTCGTTAACAGCTTGGGCAGCCTTGGAGCGGGCCTCGAGTCGCGCTTGAACCTCAACCTCGAGGGCCTTGAAGGCCTTCTCCTTCTCCGCAGCAGCTGCGGCCAACTTTTGGTTCTCCTCCCGAAGAGCCCGCGCTTGAGATACTTCCTTGGCGCGAGCTGCTTTTAACTTGTCGTTTTCACGACAAAGCAGCTCGACGCGCGGCTGCATCCGGGCTTGGAGAACCCGAAGCTCATTGGTTAGCCTACCCTCCTGGTAGCTAGCCATGGCTTCCCCCAACGCACCATGGGGAGCAGCGTGGCGAGCCCATTCCACGCACTCCACAGGGGTACGAAGGGTTGTTCCTCGGCGTATGTTCCATCGCGGAACATACACTTCATTGGAATCCGAAACTGCAGAAAACAAAAAGCAGTTAGGAAAAGATGAAAAAATATATAAGTGATAAAGGGCCAAAGGAACCCTACGCACCTGTAGGGTCAATCACAGGCCGGAAATGCTTGCCTGAAAAGGGGAGTATTTGCCGGAAATCGCTAAGAAGAAGAAGAGAAGGGTGAAGGTGTGAATTAAAAAGGACCCTCTCCCCCTTTATATACTAATCGCAATTAATGCGGTGAATTTAATGCGGAGGAGAGAGAAATCGAGGGTGCAATGAAACTATGACGCGTGGCAAAAGGCAAGCTGGCAACAGCTGTAAAAAGGACGCGTGCCAGAAATTTCGCGGCCACGCGCCCGAAAAATCGGGCCCACGCGCCTGAAAAAGCGTCTGGAATGACCATGTACTGTCACGTCACCATAACTTCCTGCACGTCCTGACACAGTCAGAAGAAACCGTCGCACGACGTTTCAGATGTTTGGACTGTTCTTATCCTCACCAACCTTTCAAATTTCAAAATTCAAAATTCAAAAAGATTCAAAAGTAAGCGGGAAAATACCTCTTACCTTGGCAACCAAGGTACCATAAGATGGATGCGGGTACAGTGTTAAAACCCTTCACATACCTAGCACCCGCAGGGAATTGAAGCCAAGAATACCCCGGCAACAAAGTAACTATAAGGCGGGTGCGGGTACAGTGTTAAAGCAAAACCCTTCACATACCTAGCACCCGCAGGGAATTGACGCCAGGGGTACCTTGAAAGTAAAGTAACCGTAAGACGAGCGCGGGTACAGTGTTAAGGCAAAACCCTTCACATACCTAGCGCTCCGCAGGGAATTGAAACCAAGAAGGATCTTCTGGGCAATGCTTGCGGAAACGGAAATAACATCCCCGCATAGCGGGAACGTCGAGAACTACATTGTTTGAGGCTCCAGGATGGAAATGGTGGTTTAAACATAATTGATCACTATGTTCAAAACCACTAAAACCTCAAGGAGAATCCACACAAGTGAGACTCAACGCTCCTGACTTGCGAGAAGGTTACATACCTACCCGCATCATACCCAAAGATCAAGCAAAAAAATCGGGAATTTTTGCAAGTGACATTAGGAAACCCGCGGGAAGAATCCCCACGGAGAACCTTAAAACTAAAAACCCTTTTCAAAACCCCTTGCTTAAAGTCCAAAAGTTCACCTCACTTTATTAAACATTCATGAGAAGAACATTGGACTGGGGGGACTTGAAGAGGTAGGTCCCAGCAGAGACCAGTTGGTCCCGCAAGACTCACCTTGAATAGGGACGTCTGCGCAAAGGCCATCTGCTCCCGCAGGACCCACCATGCTCATAGAATCTTACGCGCAGTACGCAAGCTGTACACGCAGGGAAAGCCTCCCAATGGTGAAGTACCCCGCCTGTTCCCGCAGTTGCGGATACAAGCCATCAGGGAAGGCTACCCGCAGACAGCAGGGCTACACGCACAAGGCAATAGCTACTTCAGTAGTCACATGAAGGAATGAGCAAGGCGGGAACAATCCCGCCAAAATGAGCCAGTCCGTATGATTCTGAAAGATCTTTTGTACTATACCTACCAAGGTATGGATAGGACAGACGATCTGACCAGAACAACCCATGAGCTAATCACAGGGTGACAGCTCACCGACAACAGTACGAGGAGGAGCACCCTCTAGTACTGTTTGTCACTATTAGCCGCTGCCTACTCACCAACTCTTACTGAGGAGCGTGCGTAGCCTACAGTTGGTAGAATAGTGTTACTGTTGGCCGTAACCTATTCACCAACCAGCATGGCCTGCGTATAATCCACAGTAAGTGGGACGTGCATAATCTACAGTTGGTGGAATAGTGCAGCCGACTTTGTTACTGTTGGCCGTAACCTATCCACCAACCAGTATGGCCTGTGCATAATCCACTATTGGTAGAACAGGAATACTGTTCAGCCGGCTGTACCTTCTAGGAAACCTACCTTCGGCTATAAATACTCCAACTTCTTGGAATGGTAAGATCATCTGCTATCCAGTTATCTAGCAATCTCTTAATATACTCTTATATTCAGAGCAATCTAGTCTGATTCTCACGCCGGAGGGTGGTCACAAGGAGGAACCCCCCCCCCCCCTTCTCAGTGACGAGCTTACGGTGTTTGTTTTGCAGGTCTCCTGAAGAACAGCCTTCTCAGCTAGATCTCATCCGTGGGAAACATTACTTAAACCCCAGATTATCTATAATCTGTCCAGGGTTCACTTAGTGTTTCTTCACAGTCCCAACATATGTTTCATTGTTCATTGTATTTTAACTCATATAGATATTAAAAATAAAGGAAAATTAATTAATGGAGGAATCATTTAAAAAGAAGAAGCGATACAAGGTAACATAGAGCTAGCAAAGTGGTGATGGCCGAAGCGGAAGCAAGAGAAAAAGGAGGAATCAAGCGAAAAAAATAAGATGATTCAAGGTTAGGTGGAGTACATGGGATTAAATGTTTTTGGGCAGTGTGCATACTAACAGGGTTATTTGTAGTGTATAAAAGAAAAAAAATAAATGTATATCTTTATGAGTTTAATGAATTGTCTAATCTATGTCCTTAATGCAGACTTATCCATGGGAATATGCGAGCATGTTAAACTAGGGCAGTAGTTAGTGAAAACCGGTGGTACTGGCATCTATGTTTGTAGAGAAACGTCTTTGTGGCGTTGTCAACAATTGAAATTACGTGAAGAGTGGCTCTGATTATTCTTCAATTGGATGTCACGACCAGTTAGTAGCAGAAGGGTAGATTTATAAGTTTAATTTCAAGCTCATAAGTGAAGTTATTTTATGTTGGCGAGCCTAAAGAACGATGAGCAGTTTTCTTTTATACATATGTTTTGTGCTTTGGCACGTATGTGTTATTCTTATAATAACTAAAGTGAATGTTGAATGTTGTAAAGCTAGAGCTCACTTAATGGGGCTAACTTTATAATTAGTATGCGCATCAACTTAACAGGTAAGCTTAAGGTAGGAATAAGGACTAGCTGACATTTTGACAACTCTTAGTATAGCTGAACTTTCATTGTTTAGTTAGGTTTTAAAGACAATGTTAATTTAATAATATGAGACACCTTGGTTTAGTGTTTCACTCTTAGCCCATACCTAGTTTATGAAGAAGTTTTCCTTTGAATCTAGACTTAAGTCTCCGAAGAGGCTTACCCTAATAATAGTTACGTATCAATGTTTTAATCATCCTCGTTTCGTTATGAACACAATTTGGTTTGTTGTAAAGTTGTCATGTGGTACAACACAAATCCAATAAATAGTAATTATAATAATCACAACTATACATATACTATTCATGTTCAAAGTTAATGAAAAAGTATGTATATCTAAGAGTTGCTAATAATCTCGTATTTCTCACTTTCACTAATTTTCAACATTTTCTGTTTCTTATTAATTAATACTAAACGATTTTTCCACCAATAAAATACTGAGGTCAACTGTTTCTTTAAAAATGATAAAATTAGTACATTTTTTAATTTGACATATAAAACTATCTATATATATATAGATTGAGGTTTTCCAAGGAGAGAAGAACTGATTGAACCCAATCAGTTGATGATGGATTTTTCACAGTCATCCCAAGAAGGAAACATTGATTGTTCCCCAAATGAAAATTCAGAAAGGAGAGAAGAAGGTGATCAGAAGAAACAATATGTTGGTGTGAGAAAGAGACCATGGGGAAAGTTTGCAGCAGAGATAAGGGATTCGACAAGAAACGGGAAGAGAGTCTGGCTCGGGACATTTGATACCGCCGAGGAGGCGGCTCTAGCGTATGATCAAGCATCATACTCAATGAGGGGCTCTTCATCTGTTCTAAATTTCTCAGTTGAAACCATCAAGAACTCTCTCAATGGAATCCAGTGCTGCAGTAACATGGATGGGGGGGAATCTCCTGCACTCGCTATAAAGGCGATGCATAAGCTTCAAAGATCAATGTCTCTGTCGTCGAATTCGGGAGAAGATAACAAGCAGCAGAAAAACTTGCTGATTTTGGAAGATCTAGGATCTGATTTGTTGGATGAGCTATTAAGTTCATAGAGGTTGCTTTATTTTCTGCTCAAAGGTCATATCCTCCACCCTTGGAGCCTCCAAATGATAGTTAATATTGTGGTTATCAAACTTCTTCCATTGGCAAAAAGAGTGATGTTTTGATACTTATTGTTACCGTTGATTTGAATGTTCATTAAATACCTACTTGACGAACTAGATATGGCAGAAGAGTCCTTGTAATCTATAAGTTTTATGTGAATTTCTTATACTACAAAATTAGTGTTAGGAAAAAAATCTGTCTTCAAACTGCAAAATTAGCGTAAAAAAAAAAACCTTCTCCGTTTTTTGTATTGGATCCCTAAGCAAACATCAGGATACTCCTAGGTCAATGCCACTGAATTTTCCTTCTAAATCCACCACTGACCGAAACAATTAAAGTTCTTGTTTTCTTGTCCAACGATATTTAGGAAACCTTCAAGCTTAATATATTTTTTATGATCGAGCAACGAATAAAGTCGTGCAACCCGGGGTAACCCATGGCAAACAACGCGGTAGCCCAAATTCTTGTTCCGGCCTCCGGGGATAACTCGCCGTCCGAAAGCCCACTGCGCCGTTAAAACCCGATCCCAATCGGATTTAAAATTGAGACATTGCCTTCTCTGACCCAAATCTTCAAGCTTAAATCAACTTTTGTTGGATGACTCAAAGCCACAAAAATATTATTACCAGACATAAAATATGTTACTCTTTCCTCAAAATGGTAAAACAGATGAAAGTTACAGAACTATTATATGAAATGAAAGAGTTAGTAATCTCAAAACCCTACATTTAGGGTAAAGTCAATAGCTACTTGCCAGGTAATTGATCATGTGTCCCTGTCAACCTACGTCGCATGGAAAAGTGATTTGGTAAGGAATCTTGGCAAATATATGCAATGTTTACTGTTGTTCTATTTAGTGCAAAAGTATATGGCATAAACCAAAATACCTTTCAGCTACAGTATGCCATTAATCATTTAATAATTGTTATTATTTTCAGTTGTAATATATTAACACAATTATTGTTTTTAATGTATTGTTATTCTTATCATTGTAAGATATGTTAAATTATGAAATTAAATATTAAAATAAAGGACCAAATTATTCTACGAAAAGAGACAAAAATGAGAAGCATGAAAAGTATGAGAAGAATTTGTAGCCATAAAAAAACCTTTAAAAAAATAATAAAAAATTAATTAAAAAAATCATAATTCAAAATTTAATAAAAAAATAGAAAATGTAAAAACACAAAAATATTTCCACCGTCTTCCTCATTCAAAAAAAAACCCTTGAAAAAGACACAATGTTGAGGAAAAAATAACATCGTTTTTTTATTTATCATTGTGTTTTTTGTTTGGTTGTGTCTTTTTCCTTAGCATTGTGTGTTTTTTTTCTTGATATTGTGTTATATTACTCAACGTTGCATTATATTTTGTTCGACATTGTATTAAATTTTACGACATATTGTGTTTTTTATTTATCATTATGTTGTTTGTTCATTTTCGGCATTGTGTCTTTTCAGTTTCTTTTCTTCTTTTTTTGGAACGGGAATGACGGGGAAACATTTTGGTTTTTTAAATTTTTTTTGTTTTTTATTTATATTTTGAGTTATTAATTTTTTTTTTTTTTGAATATTTCTTTGAGTATTTTTTGTGAGACCACAAATCCTTTTCACCATTCTCATTTTTATCTCCCTTAGCATTTCAACTTTTCCCTAAAACAAAATGGTATATGTGTCGAAATAAAAACCAAACAGAATGCTTAATTAGCTAACTGTCCAACCCAAGTTTCTTCGAACGGCGGCATAAATAAAGTTCGGCGGCTGCTATTTGTCTACCGGTGGTTAAACCCTAAAATTAACGAACGACCTTCTTCTGTTTTTCTGTTCACGTGCATAACTTGTGCAACCTAACCCTACTCTTCTAATTCTAAAAACACACACAAAAAAACAATAAAATGTGCAAAAGGGTTTAACATGACTAGATTGGCATACATCCATGGGTAGCATGGTGCTCTTTATTAAATGACAATAATTACATATAAATAACGTGATATAAATAGACACTGAACTGGAGTTTGCAAATTAGATGCTTTGGCATAATCACAAATAATGTTACTTCTTTATTTTATTAATGGATATATGTAAACTCAATTCTTTTTTTTTTAAGGCAAGCTTGAAACAAAAACCATAGCCGGAAAAAAAAAACCTAGCCAGGCACAAAACAAAAAATGCATTCTAAGTAACATAATTTTTGAGCCATGCCACCCAGTTCAAATAAGACTTACAATTACGAGATGATAACCATAAACACGAAACTAAAACAATCGAATCAAATAGAGTGTCGTTGTTATCATTGGGTTGAAAGAAAATAATCTAATTTTGAGCTCTACAAATAGTCTACAATGTCGTATAGATAATCACCTCAATGACATCTTTTTTTTCCTTTTCACCCGTCCTAACGAATCCAACCATTCTAAAATACTTTTAGGCCCTTTATCACCCAAAAGAACCACCTCCAACCAACAACGGATAGCATTACAAATCTTTGAAGCAAGGTGGCAGCCTCCAAAATGTGATCCAAAACTTCCACCGAATTCAAACAAATTGGGCATAAGATAGAAGGAATATCAAATCATTTACGACTTAACTTAAATCTAGTCGAGAGACGATCTGGCAGCATGCGCCAAATCATGATGCTGACCTTCCTTGGCATGAGTTTATTCCATCTCGTAGGGATGGTCCCCTCTGGCAGCTCCTAACGATCCAAGTAGGATCTGACTCCTTAAACCTAGAGCGCGTCATCAAAATCCAAGTCCTAGATCCATTTATCATCCGAACCACTCAAAGAAACTTAATCGAGAAGAGATATCAGCTCATTGAGCTGAGCGTCCTCCACCCCACCTCTAGGAAGCCTTCTCCAATTCCATACCCAAACTAAATTAACCGATTTCTTTTTTATTAAACAGTCTTTGTTCACCTCCAAATTAAATAGTCTAGAAAATCATGAGCATAAGCTAAAATCTCCAATCCATACATCTTTCCAAAGCAAAGTCTCACTTCCGTTTCCTACTTTTTTTCTTATAACTGAAGCAGGAATCAAGTCTTCTTCATTAAGTTTGTTAATCAAATTCACTATACGAGACCAAATCCCATTCCCTTTGATTGCCCGTGACATGCCATCTTGATTTAGTTTTGACCCATAAATAGCCTTAAGAACCTTCATCATAGAGAATTAAGATTATTAACAAATCTCCACTTCCATTTATATAATAACGCCAAGTTAAAATTCTTCAAACTGCCTATACCCAATCCACCTTAGTTTTGTCAGCAAAAACCAACTCCCATCTAATCTAAGAAATTTTCCGACTCTTCTAGCTATAGTTTTGTAAAATCAATTCTAAATCACCATAGAACTAGCTAGCAGAATTCCACTCACGGACGTTATTTATATTTTGCCTATACCCAATCCACCTTTAGTTTTGTAAAATCAATTATAAATCACAACAGAACCAGCTAGAAGTATTCCACTCACAAACGTTAATTTTCTTTCGCCTTTAAAAAAATCCTAGCTAGAAGAGCCGCCTGCACCCATACCTACAAATCGAATTCATCGTATTCTATGAAGAAGATGGTTGTAGTTTCACTCATGTTCGGTAAGTATAGATCTTCCGGGCACTACTATATATTGAAAACGGTATAAGCGATCGAAATTGGCAAAAAAAGTTCACAAAAGTTTGGAAGAAAAATGATCGTAATATCAAAAGTTTATTTGTAAATCCATGGCATTTTTTTGTTTTAAAAACATAATATAAAAAAGGAGTATCAAATTTAAATAATCTCAATTATTGACTATTGACAAATAACAATATCAACTAATAAAATGTTTGATTCGGTTCCACCTTTTTTTTTGAAATGTAAGCTTGAAATAAAACCACACCCGGAAAGAATAACCTAATCGGGACAAGAAAAAATTTCATGCTAAGTAACGGGTTTTTCAGCCACGCCACCCAGTTCAAATAAAACTTACAAATACGAGATGATAACCACAAGTACGAAACTGAAACAATCGAATCAAATAGAGTGTCTTTGTTATCATTGGGTTGACCAAAAATAATCTCATTCAGAGCTCTACAAATAGTCCACCATGCCATATAGATAATCACCTTAATTACATCCTTTTTCTTTTTCACCCATCCTAAAGAATCCAACCATTCTAAAATAATTTTAGGCCCTTTATCACCCGGAAGAGACACCTCCAACCAACGACCGATAGCATTCCAAATCTTTGAAGCAAGATGACACCCTCCAAAAATGTGATCCAAAATTCCACCGAATTCAAACAAATTGGGCATAACATTGAAGGAATATCAAAACCTTTACGACTTAAATTAAATCTTGTCGAGAGACGATCTAGAAGCAAGCGCCAAATCATGATGTTAACCTTCCTTGGCACGAATTTATTCCATCTCGTAGGGATGGTACCCTCTGGCAGCTCCTGATGATCCAAGTAGGATCTGACTCCTTTAACCGAGAACATGTCATCAGAATCCAAGTCCCAAATCCATTTATTACCCGAATCACTTAAAGAAACTGAATCTAGAATAGATATCAACTCCTCGAGCTGAGTGTCCTCCACCCCACCCCTAAGGCGCCTTCTCCAGTTCCACACCCAAACTGAATTAAACAATTTCTCTTTTACTAAACAATTTTTGTTCACCTCCAAATTAAAAAGTCTAGGAAATCGTGAGCATAAGCTAGAATCTTCACCTTTTAATATACATATTTTCCACCAAGAGACTCTGACTAACGGAATCCTAATGCCGTTAATCGCCGGAAAAACGTTTTTAGTCGGAAAACTCAACTTTTTTTTATTTGAAAACTTAATTTTTTGGGCCAGAAATCACGAATTTCTTCTTCTTTAGGCCTAAGCAATAATATCATAAAGGTATGCTACATATGTGTATACTTATCGCTTTGATGCAACTAAACTTACCATGCAAGGACTTTTGCATTGAATATGTATTGAACATAATAAATCTTTGAGATTAGAACAATAGAAGTCGATATGTATCCAGTCGATATCGCTGATATATCACTGATATATCAGTGATATATTGGTTATCGGTCCTTTGATGATATATAATTCAGAATATCGATTCAGGAATATCGGTACCGATAATATCAACTATATGGACCGATATTGGACTAATATTTGACCGATATATCACCGATATTCCAAATATCAATATTTTAAGTCTTAATTATCAATATTTAGTGCTCAATGTTATTGTTTTAAGTCTTAATTAATTCTTACTTGTTACGATTGTTAGCGTTTTGCAATTTGTAAAAGGTTAATTTGTTAATTGTAGGAGACTATACTAAATTATTAATTTTAAATAGCTATATATATGTATATATATATATATGTGGGAGATTTCAAATGAGAACCCCTTTGAGTTTTAAGAACTCGAAAGAACTCAGTGTAACGATTTTTTTTTTCGAATTTTTTTTTACACATGCATAATATATGTAGGTTATATACACGTAAAAAAATTACATAATTTTTTACGCACCGAGTCAACATTTTACACATGTGTAACGGACGTAAAAGTTAGTGTAATCAGTTACATATATATTCTCTCTCCTAATTTGATTTTTTTGCCAGATTTAATCTCAACCACATATTCCAATTCATTTAATTAAATATGTGGCCTAGAATGAGAGTTCTTAAGTTCTTACAACTCAACATGGTTTTCAAAATATCCTTCCCCTATATATATATATATATATATATATATATATATATATATATATATATGAATTTTACATGATATTTAAATTACCGATATCCCACCAATATCTCATTGTGAGACTGATATTTTTCCGCGTTAACTGCTTAATTAGTGTATGATAGTTCTTTTCAATACGGTGTAGCGATAGAAAGTTTGGGTTTTTCAATGGAGTCCAAGTTTGATTCTCATTTACAACACTTTGGGGAGGACATGGCTGGCTAAACGAAGGAAGGCCAGGATTTTTGTGATTTCTGGTTCGATCCTGAGAGTGTCCAGGTTTTACCATCAGTGAGCCTTCGGGCAGGTGGGTTTTCCCTAGATCTGGAGATAACTTGGAAGCGTTTAAGGGCTCCATATTACTGAGTTGAGCTAGCTGGCGGTGACCTTTTGTCATTTGATCAGTACGAAATACCTAGACAATTCTAGTTTGTTGACCATTCAAAAAAAAAGTTCAATTATAACCCTCATTACTTCAAAGATCAGCACATTCATTAGTAAGGGTGGAAAGAGACTCCTAAACACACTTTTAAACACACTAACTACCCTAAGCATCAACCAACCACAATGTGTCACCTCATTTTTATCCAATACTACTCAAAAGTATACGAACATGCTTTCAACGTGAAAGCAATCAATATCTTACCTTCATCATCAGGTTCATAAACTCAAAGCCCTACCAAATTTTCACCCTAAAGAACTCGCAACGGTGTTCTTGACTAACTAACCCGACACTACTTGAGCCTGAGGACACCCCTTCCACCCTACTGAATACTAGGTAGTGTTTAATTATATTGAAAATAATAACTTACCAATTTAGAAGTCTCTTGAATCTAGACGAGCCTCTTACAATGAATAAAATTATTTTGAATGTTTATTTTAAAATGTAAATTCTGGTTTTTTGTTTTTCACATGTATATCTTTTATATAATTAAATTCTTATTCTCGAAAAGAAGATAAAAAAAGAACCACTTATAAATAATTAGATTCTAACTTAATATAAATATCTTTTGTTGCATTATTAAGTTATATTAATCACATTAAAACAAAATTTAAAAAGTTGCACACAACTATTTTTGCCATTTGGCAATAATATTATAATTTAATTAAGAACTTTAACGCCAATGAGCTTTAGCTCAACTGGTATTAAAAAGGAAGTGAAAATTTGCGATAGAGATTGTTAGGTCTTAAATTTGAATATGATCTCAAGCGGGTTTTATCGTAGCGGGCCTTTGAACGACAGGTTTTCCCTAAAACATAAAATGATAGGTTTGGATTACCAAACTTTATTTACGATCGTGTACGTATGAAATCATTTTTTGTTGTTGGGTTACCCGGGATAACCGGATTCTACTGGTTGGTTCTCTCAAAAAAAAATTTGCCAGTTTTATCAAAGCAAACACGTGTTGAGCCATAAATGGGAACAGGGGCATGTGTTGTCTTTTACCGTCGGCGGATTCCATCGGTAAAAAAATAATTTATTTTGTGATCTTTTCTTTTCTTGCCAAGAATTGTCTTGGCTTGCGTTTCAACGCCTTTTTTCTTTATTTATTATCTGCCTTCACAATACAAATTTATTTGGATTGAAGACTTTAGATGAAGAGCACGAAGAGAATGCTTGAATGCATATTAAATGAAGTTTGGAAGATGCTTCAAAATATGCAAATATAGGTATATTAACTATTTTGTTTGCGTACTAGTGTTATAAAACAAGTTAAATAAAATTTAATAATATCAAATTAAAATATGTCAGATATGTCGACAATAATTATGTAAATTATAATCGTTGACATAAGTAAAAACAATTTTCTTATAACTACAAGATTACTGTGTCTAGTAAGTATGTAGTTTAGCAGTAATAGTAATATATATTAAAATAGATGTATATTTATCAGATTTTATCTTGATCTTATATGAATTCGTCTAAAAAGAGTTGTGATCTGTGTACCATACATGTAAAGTATGCGGGTTTATAAAACATGAGTTATTATCCAAAAAAAAAAGGTATATACTTTCAATCAATTTTGTGTGTGTGTGGGTATCTTTTTTATAAGTAGCACATTAACACTTAAAAACTCAATCGTATGCAAATTAGCATTTGAAAGAATGAATGATCAAATTAAAAATATGCACATCATTTTCTTACTATATGTTCTCATACACTTTCATAAGATAATTGAATCATCATACTTTTCTGTAAAAAGTTAAATTAAAATATTATATTGCAGATAAAAAGTAAATATTCGTTAAGAAATAAATGACAAAGACGTCTTAATCATCAGACTGGCATTTATCATATTTTGAAATTGTTTATAACTAGTTTTTGGACATATATATTAAAATATATTTCATGTATGTTAATATTGATAAATGTCTGAAATATGCACTATTAAATTATTATGTCAGCTATGACATAAATAAATATATAGCTATAGCTTGAGCCTTGAGACGTAAATAACAACAAGGATATCTTAATTAATTGTAAGATTATCATATTTCCGATATGCTAGTGGTAGCATGAAAATAATAATAAACTTAGCAATTTGTCGTTATAATTTGGTCTCCACCCTAAGCCAACTCCCTTTCTACTTTGTGCACATAAATGGCTGGGAAGCAAGTACATTTTTTCTAGTACATAGGGTTTAGAAACAAAATTTGTTGTTTAAGTTAATCTAGCTTAGTGCTGTTTTTTAGTGTATTGTGTAGCACCAAGTTATGAAGCCTGATGAGGCCAAACTTGCAATCATCTTGGCATCGTAACAAGTTGATGCATTTCGGATTCTGTTGAAATGCGTGGGTCCTGTTAAATAGATCAAATTGGCTCATCTACTTGTCAATAGGCATATTCGAGTTATAGTTGTCAAATTGGTAAAATCAAATAAAAGGTGAAGGAAACCAGTAAATAGTAAAAGTATGTCACTTAAAAGATAATATTATATTACATCAATTGTTTGTCGTTCAAAAATATGTAAGTAACGTCTATTCGACCTTTTCTTCCGAGGACAGTAATTTTTTTTTTTTATAAAAATTTTAGTAAACTGCACACAGTCCCTAACACGTATAGGCAAGTACTTGATGCAATGAATATTAGTGTATACTCTATGGCATTACATTAGTACTACTATCTTATTGTTCGTTATTAATTTCATTGTATTGAAAATATATTCTCACTTCAAAGTTTACGAGAGAATTGTAATTTGAAAGTGCTATATTTGAAATATCCAAACTAAGGCAAATTGTATTTTTACTCGGGTTGGGCCAAATAGCCAACGTATTTACCCACATTATATCTCCTGGATTGCTTACAATGGGCTTAGGTATATATATTTATTTAAACATCACTCGTAACTCGTAAGTCGTAAACATTAGTCCTTTAGGTACACAAATTGCTTGCGGGCTATATAAAAGTGGAGATGCACAAAACTAGTTTTGGGCCCAAATTGATTCGGCTTCTAAACCGGTCATGTTTGGTCAAATATTGGTCAAAGCCGGTTTGGTTTGGAAACCAGTTTATCAGGTGGAGAATCCAGACTGATCTTAAGTCTTAACTAGTTAGGGTCATGTCAAAACCGATTCAGGTTTAAACCGATTTTCTTTATAAATAATACAAAATAACTGAAATGCACGTCTTTATTTAATATTCAAGGATAAACACTTAGAAAATAAAACCATAAATTGATTTGTTTAATCTTCATGTTTTGTTCCCCTAACGTACTAGAGTTATTTTGTTACATATTAGAAAAAAGTTGGCTAAGTAATCAAGGGCTCGTGGGATAATAACCTCCTGATAAAATAGTTCTACTGGTTTTGAAAACAAGATCAGTTATTTGTTCAATAATAGCCTAATTCGATGGAGGGAATTCCGTAAATCGTACGATGATTACGGCTCGCAAGAATACCATGATTCGAGATTAAACTTTCTATTTGTTTTATAGCTTTTTCAAACATCGTACATGTGGAATTTCATCATGTAGGTACGCCATATGATTAGATTCTAAACTTTATATACAAATTTTTTTGTTGCATTGTATAAGTTGTTGCATCATTTTTTTTAACAATTAAATTTTTGTTTTCATCTATTTACCTCATGCCTCAGGTGAAGCTAGAACACACAACAATTTGGCTGGAGACCATACATTTTTGACACTAAACCAAACTAGTGGTTGTTATAGATTCCATTAAGGGGAAATTCTCAGCATGCCTTCTTTCTAGAGAGAGATTTTATTTTTGTCACCTCAAATTGAATTTCCATCTTTATCCAACACAAACCCGTCGACACCACCGTGTTTGAAATTCGAGCCGACACGTTTGTGATCCAATCATATCACGCCGCGTGGCCGAAACGTCATCAACATGTTTTGAAAAAAATCCGGGAATGGCGCATTACGTTTCGAAACATGCTGGGATGACTTGTTTCGACCACATAGCGTGATATGATTGGATCATTAACGTGTCAATAATAATTTCTAATACTGCGGCGTCGATGGACAAAGGAAATTTGAATTTATAGGACAAAAATTGAATCTATTTCTTTATAGAGGACATTTAGGAATTTCCTCCAACAATAATCATATTAAAATAAAATTAACAGGTTTTTTAGAACAGCGACTTTTTTGTATTTAGACTATTGCACTCTTTAAATTTGAAGAGTCCTGATGCCCTACTTTGGCCAAACGATGTTGTCTTAACCCGGCGCAGGCTGGCTTCAGCGTTTGGCTTGGGCGTTCTACCGGAAAATCATACCGTCAACTGCTTGACAGCCATTGTGCCACCACAAGAGCATAACTCTCTAGCGTAACACACAGTGATATGAAAATCCGGTTGAGCTCTGGGTTTGAACTGACAACCGTTGCACAAGGCTTAGCTCAAATTTTTCACTATCAATATCCATTCAAAAGTGACACGGGTAAAATTCGAATTTAAGTCTCTACTGAAGAACCCAGACTTCCTATCAGTAGAGCCCACGCTTAAATCTCAACAGCTACATGCAACAAATTCGACATTTGACAGCAATTTATAATACTAAAACATAATTACCAAATTTATCAAGCAAACACGTGTTGAGCCATAATTGGGAACAGGGGCATGTTTTGTCCTTTACCGTCGGCGGATTCCTTCGACATGATCAAGTGTAAAAAAAGTTTAACTTTATATTTTATATTGTGATCTTTTCTAGTCAAGTTAATTGTCCTCGATTGCGGTTCAATATGCTTCGTTTTCTCTTTATTTACCCCCTGCTTTCACAATACAATTATGATAAGTTCAAATAATCAAATTATATATGTCGGTGTGTTGAAGACTTTACATGAAGATCAAGAAGAGTATGCTTGAATGCATATTAAATGAACTTTGGAAGATGCTTTTATGATAAGGTGTGTAAATAGTTATCTAACTATTTATGTTTCGGTAATAGTATTAAAAACAAGTTAAAATAAGAAATACATTATCCTATACTATTAAGTTAAAATATGCTAGAGATGTCAGCAATAATTACGTAAATTATAATCGTTGGCACAAGAACAATGTTTTGTTTACTGTAAGATTACCGAGTGGATAGTTTGTTTAGCTATACAGTAATATTGATTAAAATATATGTATATTTGTTAGGTATTTATTTGATCTTACATGAGTTCGTCTAAAAGAGACGTAATTTGTGTACAATTGTAAGTAAAGTATACAAATTTTTAAAATACACAAATTTTTAAAATATGAGTTATTATCTAAATAATAATATGGAAAGTTTTCAAAATTTTAAAACTTTGTATGTTAAAATAGTTCAAAAATATTTTTAAAAAAAATTCAACTTGAATAATCTTTTTAAATATTTTTAGATTGTTCGTTGGGATTTTCTTTTCCTTATTATGAATCAATCAAATTTGCACACACACACATATATATATATATATATATTAATAAGTAAAACATTAAAATTTACAAACTCGATCATATTCAAATGAGTATTTAAAACAATGATTGATCAAATAAAAAATATGCACATCATTTTTATTATTATTTATTTTTATATACTTTTCATAAGATAATTGAATCAACATACATTCTAAAAAAATTATATTAAAACATTACATGATATATAATATATAAAATTCGTTAAAAATAAAAGACAAAGATTTCTGAATCACCAGACTGGCATTTATTATATTTTGAAATTGTTTATAACTCTTTCTTATGAACATATTAAAATCTGTTTCACGTATTTTAATACTGACAACTGTCTGGAATAGACACTATTAAATTATTATGTCAGTTGTAACACAAATAAATATATAGCTATAGGCTGAGCCTTGAGGACGCAAATAACGACAAGGATATCTTAACTAATTGCAAGAATATCATATTTCCGATATGTTAGTGGTAGCATGAAAATATTAATAAACTCATTAATTTGTCGTTATCATTTGGTCTCCGCCGTAGGCCAACTCCTTTTCTACATTGTGCGCATAAATGGTTGAGAAGCAATCAAGCAAGTACCTTTTGGCTAGTATACAGGGTTTAGAAACAACTTTGTTGTTTAAATTACTTAATCGAGCTTCAGTGTTGTTTTTTTTGGGTGTGTTGTCACGTTGTGTAGCACCCATTTCTGAAGCTTTAAAACGTGCAACTTCTTAATGCAATGAATATTACTAAGTTGTTTGAGTTGCTTGATGTGTCATTGTTTATTATTAAATAATTTAAATTCATTGTATTTTCTCACTTTAAAGTTTAAACTTTAAACAGAGAATTGTAAGTGCTAATGTTGCTATATTTAAAATATCCAAATTCCAAACTAGGCTAATTATTTTTAATTGCATGGTTTACTTGGGTTGGGCCACATAGGCGGCGTATATAACAACATTATACAACATGGGCCGGTTACAATGGGCTTAGTATAGCTGTATAGGTGTATTGTATAAACATTGCTCGTGTCCTCGTGACCTTAAGTCTCAAATTGCTTGCCCACCGACCACCGTGCAAAATCAAGGCACAGGATCAAAAAAACAAAAGAAATTTTATTATTGAAAAAAAAAATACTCATTCATAAACTCTTTGCAATAACTCTCAATTGATTTTCATATCCAAAGACTCACTATTCCATTCACCTATTTTAATCTCGAGCTAAACGTATAAGCTATATTTTGATAATTAGGAATGAGCGGTAAATACACCATATCTATTAAATAACACAAATTATAAAAAGATTTCATATGAATCGGAGTAATTAGTCGATGATTAAATGTTACTAAGTCATTCGGTATAACTCGTATACATAAATGAACATAGAATGGGTCAACCTGAAATACTAACTTACCATAACACGATTTAAAGTGGTTTCGACATGACGGACACAAATAACTGTATGGGCCGAATTAAGGTTGAAGAATTCAACCCACCAACCTGAAAGGATTGGAACCCATACTTACATATATACAAACACGCATGCGCACATTATACATGTAAAAAAGGGTTTTGAAATCACAAGTTTGAATAGACGCTGTCTCTATATCCTCTAGAAAAGATGAAATGATTGCAATGATGAGACCCTCTAGACTACAAATAGTACTACTATGATTCTATGAATTGGATTTTTATATACATTTGTTTATTATATACAAACAGAAACTCTTTTTTTAAAAGAGGTGTTTACTCAGTTATAATACCTATAAGTATATTTATATCATAATACATATATATTACTCATTTAATTGATTTCATGTCATCAACTTTTCTTAATTCTTGTATTTTTCGTCATAATCCAGATAACTTTTCTCGTTAAATCTGGTTATGTATAAGACACGTTAAACAAACGTAAGGGCGCACAGTCTCACAATCAGGCATGAGTGTCCGGAAGTAGTCACTGTATACTCCCCTAGGTCGAAAGAAAGGACATAACATTTATTTTTTTTTATCATTAAGTTTGTCAAATAACAACCATTAAAAATGTATAAAAATAAAAGAATAGTTTTGCTATTTGTTTTTTTCTCTTTTATCCGCTTTTGTTATAATCGAGAAACCCTGCTAAAATCAGCAGAAGCCTAAAACCCTAACATCATTCTTCACAAATCACAACAATGGAGCTTTGCACCTCTGCTCGTTGTATCCCAAATCGTCTATCAAATCCTACATCGTTTACTCCTCACATCAGTAGTCTGCCTTTGAAATCGAACTCGATTGCTCTCAATAACCCAGGTGCACATTCCAATTCTCAACTATTTACTTTCTTTTGCAACTATAAACCCCAGATATCGTTCGAATTTTACTTGATTATGAATTCATTCTTGTTCACTACAGTTTACTTGATTATAAACCCCAGATATCGTTCGAATTCATTCTTGATTATGAACTGTTTTTGTTTTACGAGTTTCTAGGCCTTGAATCTCTTTAAATAGTTTTTTTAGGAATATATAATTTGATGATTATAGCTATGACCGGAAAACGGGTTGGGTTGGGTAACGGGTCAGAACGGGTTAGGGTCGAGATGGGTCCATTCAAAAAAGGGTTATTTCAGTTCGGGTCGGAACGGATTTTGGGTTAGAACAGGTTTTGGGTTAGAACGGGTTCAAGCCGCAACAGGTTTCGGTCAAAACGGTTGGTTTAAAAATGTTTTTTTTTCCTTTGAAATTATGTACATTTCAGCTTTGGTTTGGCTTTTGGCACCTGTTGCGCGCGTTCAGGCGTTGGAACGCACCTGACATGGGTTACGTGTTACGTGTCCGAATTCGTGTTACATGCATATCGATGTCGCATTATGTGGTAACTAACGTCGGGTTACGTGTCCGGCGCTGCATTATGCGCGTACTGGTCTTGCGTTGTAAAGTTAATATAATTTATAGTATGCTAAATTGAGGGATTTCAGTAAAATTCATGTGTAAGTTATGATTTTTTTGTTGAAAAGTAGCATGATGATGATCTTACCCAATAAGTGTTTTTAACTAATTTTGTTATGATATTGTAAGAGATGTTTGTTCAATCTATAAAACTAAATGGGTTCTTACTTATTTTGGTTTACAGGCTTACGCAGGTACAATTACTCGTCTATAAAAGCAACAGCTTCTAAGGAAACATCAAGTGAAGCAAATCAGTATGTTAAAGAAGAAGCTGATGATGCAGCGCCAGTGAACGATGGTCAACCTGAGGAGAATATTGGGTTTGGAGGATTTGGTTTGTTCAAAAATGATGCTGCTGCTGAAGATGATCAGTTCCCTCAAATTGATTTCTTAAATAAGCTCAAAACGGAGGTATGCTATGTTGTTATTTCTCATGGATATTATCTGAATCATAAAGATGATTAGTTACTTTTTTATCATTATATGTGATGCTAACATGCTTGTACTTGCTTTGTAGTTGGATCTTGAAGATTCGTTTTCGATTGCTTTGCTTGGTGTAGGTGGTGTTACAGCCCTCTGGTTAGCTGCAAACATAGTTGGATCCATCGATCGTATACCTTTGGTGTGTTAGTTGGTTTCTGACTTTCTGAACATGCTAAACTAAAATCTTTATATATCATAACCCGTCTTATAATTTAGTGATGTGTTTGTTTGACATGCTTGTTAACAGTTTCCTAAATTGATGGAACTGGTTGGTCTTGGCTACAGTATCTGGTTCACCACGCGTTACTTGCTCTTTAAGGTATGCAAATAATTTGTTTTATTAATTTATCAGCTGGATTTTTTTTTTGGCAAGTTGTATTGACTTTTTTTTACATTTTACAGAGAAATAGAGATGAATTGGCATCAAAGATCGAAGAGATTAAGCAGCAAGTTCTGGGATCAAAGAATTGACATGTGTGATATCGAAGTCGTCCTTTTTATAGCAGTCTAGATTGCATTTTAGTTTTCCTGTATAAAAAGGTAGTTCACTTGTTTACCTATAGAGTTTGACTTTTGCATGTTATAGAGAGAACTTTTCTTAGCCAGTGGGTCAATTTTCTCACTAGAATAAACAAGCATTACCAATTTTGAATCTGAACTATACCTCATTTGACTCTTTTTATAAGTAAAAAGTGGACAAATAGGATGTGCTTGGATACTGTTTAGTTCATGCTTTAAAAAGTTACGATCGGAAGTGATGACTTTGGATGCAGAGGTATCGTGGCAGCTTGACGCATATATAAACATGCACGCACACTTGCATATACATATATACACATGATTGTGTGTTTAAAACTTCTTGAAAGAGTTTTAGACACAAATAGAAGATGTGTTCAAATACCCTGAATACCATACCGGAGTGGCATTATGGTATAAATACTTTGCTTTTAAATAAGAGGGTTTTATTTATTTATTTACTTTTAAATTCTAAAACTAATCGATACTCGGTGATCTACTAGAATGCTTGCCAGAGAAAATCACCAAAATAGCCAAATTGACCCAAAAAAGTTGTCATATTAGCCCTGATTTTTTTAAATTATCAGAACAGTCTTGACTTTATGCTTCTGTACCAACTCCTACACCAACCCGTATACCTCATGCGCCATATCGCACAACAAATCACTTGCGGCACCAATATAGGTCGGTGATGAGAATCTCCTGCGCCATTTTTCGCCTTCGTGCGCATAAAAGATTAAGTGGTAATCTAACACATTTCATTGCTATTTTTTATTCAATATGGCTATTTTTGTGATTTTTAACTTGCACATATTCTATTCATAGATAATATCTTATGACATCAGATACCTGGGGTGTATAGGGCCCCGTATCACTCCCGTATAGCCCTACAAGAGACATATTGGGGTGTTTGGGTGCCCCTAGTAGGACTCATGATCAATACTACTTTATTTTCCTTAACAAAATACATAATTCACTTTTGAATTTTCTTTATATACTAGCAATTTGACCCCGCTCGTTGCGGTGGGGTGTCAAACCATAACCAAAGACACTAACGACGTCAAAAAATCTACCACAAAATCAGTTGTCGATTAACATTCATTTATAACATCAGAGACTTTGTATACAAAAACAAAACCATCCTAACATCAACGTGAGGCATAAGTTGGAGTTACACCGGCTTCAATCTAGACTCCAAAAGCCTAATTGTCCAATTAAACATCTCTTGCAAATGACTATCATATGCAGTTATACACAATCAAACCAAAAATCAAAGGTCATTTGGTTTTAGTAAATTGATCAAGACATAAACAACCAAACATCAGGTTTTAGTAATTTTTTGTTGTTGCTACGAGCTTAGAAACGTTTGGTTTTAGTAAATTGACCAAATAATTGAAAGATCTGCAGCAAATTTGATAATAAGTTAGTTACACAATTTGTGGAATCAAATGTTTGTGTAAGTCCATCACCTGCAAGTCTTGTGAATCTCATGTAGTCTGCAAAATAACCAAAAATAATGAATTACTTAAAACTAATAATCACATATACATTCAAATAACCCAAAATTACCTGCTTGTAAACAACATCATCAAATCACCCTGTGACTTACTACAACATACAAATTAAGAAAGCATATAACATCAACCAAACCTCACTAAACATTAAACCATAAAGTTTGTTAACCTACATAGCTAGGTTAAAATAATCAATAGTTAGCTTATCTGAAGCCATAGGATCAACTATTCTAGATTGAGGCTCAGAACAGTTTTCTAATCAGAGAAAGAGGATTAGACCATCATGGCTGTAACAGAGGTTCGGTTCGGAGTGGAGACGTAAATACATGCCACACACTCACCCGTCCTCCAATACTGCCAAACCAAGTTGCGAACGTTCTTGGATGTTTACTCTGTACACGTTGTCATCACAACCCTATTGTATGCACTTATAGATCCAAAAGAGGTACTGAAGTAAAAGGCAAAGCACAATTGGTATTCAATATCTATGACAATTAATGCTTTTTTTAAAACAATGGAATGTCGCCGCAAAACACACAATGGATCAAAGTCACCAAATCAAACTGTACCCTCAATTCAACCCCTGTGTTTGCAATATGGTTGCCTTCTGACTATCAAAGTCAAAAGAAAATTACAGATACAACATATTATCCAAATTACTCTTAAATAACAACCAAGTGCATGATCGAACAATTAATTAGATGACAATACAAACCGAAGCTAAGAAAGCGGTGGCCAAAATAGAAGCACGGCGAACATCAAAAAAGAAGATAAAAATTGCGACAAAGGTATAGAGAGAGAGATAAAAGAGACGCCGCCGCCGGCAACAATAGGCTAACACTTCCTAGAATCACCGTCGCTGTGTTATACAAACCCTGGTGTCCATACGAAATTGAGAGAGAGAGAGAGAAACAGTGGCAAAGTGACGGTCCATGGAAGACATGAATAACCAAACCATCTTCAAAGCGTCATGTACAACTAACAAAGCCTAGGAAAGTTGCTAATTGTATATAGGGTATGTTTGGTAAAACTAGCTGGTAGCTGGAAGCTGGAAGCTGTAGCTGGTAGCTGGAAGCTGTAGTTTTTAGATAGATTTAGGTGTTTGACAGAGTAGCTGGAGCTTTTAATAAATGTATAAAATGACCAAAACAGGCATAATTAAAAGACAATAATATTAAATATACTTATTTTGGAAGGTTATTTAAGTAATTAAAATACGAAAAGCTTGTAGCTCTTTCTAAACGCTACTAGTTGGAGTTTTAAGCTTTAATCTTTTTCTCATGACTAAAAGCTTCAAGCTCCTTCCAACCAAACAAGGCTTTTAATTGAGTATGAGTTTTTTCTTAAAAGCTTGAAGTTTGAAGCCCCTAAAAGCTCCTAAAAGCTCATTGCCAAACATACCCATAATTAGACCTCTTTAAAGTTTAAACATGAATGATTTTTCTTAAATGGTTGATACTAATGATTTTGACTATGACTAGTATGAAACCCGCGCGATGCTGCGGCGATAACTATTTGCAATGCGACACTTATTTATGTTAGTTTATCAATCCTCTCGTGATATGGTGTATAGCACTTATACTTATGTTAGTTTTCTTAATCGTGTAATATTTTACAAAAGTTTATTACGTTAATTGTTTAATTGGTTTAGTTGATACATATATAGGTTTGTAAATGAGCCGAATCGAGCTAGGCCAATCTTGAGCTCAACTCGAATACATGTCGAGCTAGCTCGGCTCAAGATCGAAATTTTAAGCGAGCTGAACATGGGAGCTTGAGCTTGGCTCATTCATAAATCGAGTCAGCTCAGATTAACTCGAAATGGCTTGAACCCTTTTCTTTTGAGATGTTTTTGGCCTTTTTCATTACTTTGAACTTAGCCATAAGAGCATTCACAATAGCTCCTTTATAATTATGTGAGGGAGTTCTCTAAATCCTTTTAGAGAGTTGTAAGTGGTTGTGAGTGGAGAGCGAGAAAATTTTAAAGAGATGGGTAAATTTGAAGGAATATCATTCATCCTCTAGTTATTTTTAATATATTTGAAAATGATTGTGAGTAGAGTAAAGAAAAAAAGATAATGATAAAGATGTAAAAAAATTTATTATTTGATTGTATATGAGATAAAATATAGTGTTTTTTAGTGTAATTATAGAGATTTAGATAAATAAGCTACCGGGAATGCTCTAAGATCTTACTTTGATTTAATTGGTAGGACCATTATTTATAAAGACCAGGATTTTGCACAACAAGCCGATATTTTAATCCAGATAATTTTGGCTGATTTGCTAGAATATTGAACCGGCGGTTTTTTCTAAAATACTCGTTTTTACCGGCAAACCGGTTTTAAGTCTGAGAAATTTTTTATATTTTCGGCCCATATTTTTTCAAAATTACTTTAACCCAACAATTAGCGTTTAAACGTAAAAATTTAGGACTATTTTTTTTAAAAGTGAGTGCTTTTGTATTATTATTTTTTTAATATGGATTAACTTAATTTTGAGTTATTTTTTTATTATGGAATCATTTAATTTTGGTTTATTTTTTGAGTTCAAGTTGCATTTATAGGTAATTATAAGATAAGCTATTTAACCGGTTGAGCTTCCCAATATAACCCGGTTCAACAGGTCGTACAATTTTTTAGCTCAATCTGGTATGAGTAAAAAGCTGTTTTTAAAACACTAGTTGGAATTGATTTTATTCTTTTGATTTTGTAATTTGAATTGCATAAATGGGAGGAATGATTTTATAAATTTAAATTTGATAAAGTAAAACAGAATCTGGGCATATGCGTATAAACACTTTATATGTTTATAATGCATATCTAAGTTGTATTTTATGAATTAATGACTTATACATTATAACCTACGATCGGTTTTGATAATTTTTTATATAAAAACGTTGTAATTGTAGGTTTTGTTTTTTTTAAACATACTTTATTTAAAGATATAAAGGTAAACAAAAAAAGAAATAAATTTGTCAAATTTTTTGATAAAGATGAGGGGTTGCATGTGTAACAATTCCTAGATATTACAAAAGTTATATAAAGTTTAAGGATAAAAATGAGAATGAAAATGTATTTGTAGGTTTATAGTTGCATATCTAAGTTGTACTTTAATGCTTCATTGACGTGTACATTATAATCTACACATCGGTTTTGAAAAATTTTTATATCTAAGCGTCGACAAAAATAAGAACGTCGTAATGGTAGGCTCGGTTTTTTTAGAAACATGATATATTTAGAGATATAGATGGAAACGAAAAAATAAATAAATTTGTCAAGTTTTTGGATAAAGATGAGGGGGTTAATGTGTAACTATTCTTAGATATTACAAAAGTTATCCAAAGTTAAAGGGTAATTATTGTAACTATTAAATGGTAATTATTGTAATTATAGAATGTGAATTAAAAGTTAAGGTTAATAAGTGTTAAGTAAAGACATTAATGCCCCAAACTTTAAAAATATATGCATTCAAAAGTTGTACATATTGAATAATTATTTGGACCTCTTAAAATTTAAGAGTTACTTGAAACATCCATTATATATAGTAGAGATAGAGATATTATGTAGGAAAGAAAATAATAATAATAATTTATATTTATTGCAATACTTATTTATTTAACATAATAAGAACATTTGCTTCATCCTAAGACTATGGCCTTTTCATACAAGTTAAAAAGCCTCTTACCAATTCAATTTATCTTATATAGAACGACTTTCATTGTCAACTTTTACTATCCAGCTGTCGAGATTTATAAGATAATGGTTTATTAGGAAAGTCTTAACTAGAAAACATTGCCATTTAACAATCAACTTACTACAGAAATCATCATCAAATATTAATAAAATTTGATGAAGTCATCAAATAAAATACGCTAAGCTATATATATATATATATATATATATATATATATATAGATATATATTGGTTGTTTTGATGATAATTTTTTTATAACGGTGACTTTCTTATGTTTAGGTTACTGTACTTCTCAAATATGGAGAGTCTCATTGCCTTATTCTGGCCAGACTATGTTGTTTTAACCGGGCCCACGATGGCTTCAAAGTTTAGCTTGGGCGTTCTCCCAAGAAATCATACCTTCGACTACCACATGACAGTCATTGTGCTGCCGCAGAAGCAAAATTCTCTGCCGTAACACATAGTGAGACGAAAAACCGGATGGGCTTGGGATTCAAACTAACAACCTTCCACAAGGTTAGCTCAAATCCCTTATTATCATAATCCACAAAAGTGACACAAATGGGATCAAACTTGGATTTCCATTGGAGAACCCAAACTTAAATTGTTTAGAAGCTCAAAAGACACTAACAATAAAGTGACAATAACTATTTAATTTATTAATAAACTCAAGTACACATTTACAATAAACAATTCAAAACATATCAAACATGTATTCCTTTTAATTAAATAACCTAAAGGCCAAAGCCAAACTGAATTGTCTTCTCAAACTTCCAAATCTTCAACTAGAAAATCTGTAACATGCGTAAAAACATAGTTTTATCAGCATAAAGTTGGTGAGCAATACACATGTTTTAGGCAAGCGAGTAAGTATATATATAAGAAGTAGAAATAAACGTGCTAGCAAACCGAACTTTAACACAAAAACCCTAACATGAAGATTATAAAATTAAATTAATGGAAAAGAATTATATGATAAAGAGTTGACTAAAATTTGGGTTTTTAAATGTAAACGAAAGATTTACGTTTAAGCGACTGTCCGGTTCGTGTTCGGTCCGAATGTCGATAGAAAATCATATTCAGAACCGACAGCACCAAAATATGAGAAATAAGATGAGATTATGAAATGTCAGAATTAATTCATGTCAAAACGTTAAATAAACGAACATCCCCAAATTTGAAGTAACATAAACCCTAATATGAATTTAATCCAATTGGATGTTATAATCCCTCAATTCATCGAAATTGAATGAGGGATTTTGATCCATGGATGATTTGGAATAGAAAATATGGGCAAACATATCCGGGATTCGGATCGGAACTAGAAGAATCAAAGAACTTGAAGATGGCTAACTTTCAAAAGTTAAAGTATGAAGAACACTAAAGTAAATGAAGAATTCGTGATGTGAAGTGAATTGAAGGTGAGAAATGATGGAGCAGAAGCTAATGGCCGTTTATATAGGTTAGGCAAGCTTGGAGAACAAGTTGGAATCGTTTAATCAAAAAATTGTGTTTTATGACAAAATAAACAAATTAACAAAATTAACTAATAGTTTGTTCCCTACTCCAAGAATTCATAGAAATATGCTTGGAATGATGCCAAGGCATATTCTAATCATTCTACAAAGAAGATACACGAAATCGGGTTGCTAAAATAAGCAAAACCTACACCAAAATGAACCAACACGACTTGCACAGTTTTGACCCATTGGCTTTGATTAAATGCAATATCAACATAAAATACATGAAATTGAGTTTGCGAAACATTCCAGAAACATAGATTAAAATAATTTGATAAATTTAACGCATAGGATATGAATAATAGTCTTTTAACAATAACTGAAAATCCAAAAATTTAAGAGGGTCAGGTTTTCAAAAATTAACAAATGTTACACTAAAACCATGGAGTGTTGAACTTGTCACGTAGACGCTCCACACAATTTCCACAGGAAGTCACAAAACATGTGTGGCATTGTTCTACTTTTCACACCGTGTAAAAAGTACCACGTCATTATTAAACTTTTTAATAAAAGTACAATAATGATTAATACGATAAAAATTAAAATACGATAAAAAAAATGTACATTTGCTCATGGTGAAGTGTGGCAATGTGATCCACTAAATTTGCTCGTAGATTGTTATTCGCTTCTTGGTTGTGTATATTTAATTGATTAACACTTTTTTTGTTGCTTTCTAACTTCTTCTAATCCAGTTCCCGCATCAAAATCTTTTTCATTATACTCATAAAAGGTGTGGCTTTGTCACGCCCCGACTTAGGACCTGGGTGCGACACCCGTTAGATGATATCCGTTTTGAAAATATATCAGAGTTGCGGGTTTGCTTTAGCGGAAGTCTTTAAAATATATATTCATTTATAAAATGTCAGGTTAAAATACCCGTTGGATATTGTTTGATAAAATGTGAGGGAAGTCTTTCAAAAATAATAATATTATTATATTGAAATCTGGGAATTTGAATACACTTTTAATATCTCAAATACCTGTCTTTTGAAAATATGATTCTTTATAATATTTTTGAATAGAATATCCGAGCCATCAGATCACCTCTAATGACTATATCTCCAATTTTCTAATTTGTCTTGCTTGTTAGTTATATTCTTTACAATTTCCTTGAAATGTGGTGGAAAATACGTCAGCACACAACCGGTGAATGATGCTGACTCAGATTCAATAACATTGTGAAAGTCAATAATAATACCTTTGTGACAACACTCATTAGGCACCCAACTTAATTGGTATAAAATTACCCTAAGTACATGTACAATTAATTATATATACAATATAATTTCTCTTAATAGTCCTGTAGACTTCCAGAGGCATGTTTGATGATATGCATGGCCTCGGGAAACTCCGAGTCACCACGTATGAATGGATCCAGACATATATATACTCTTAATCTGAGTATGCCCACTTCTTATTATTGTAACACAAAGTTTTAAGGATTCGTAAATCCTATGTAAACAGTCAAACTCTAAAAGAGTTGTAAAATTTTAGGGCGTATTCACATTTTATGATTGTAATCAGTTTCTGACACTGATTCCTGTTTATGATCAGTTTCGGTTACTGACCCCTGTCTGTAATCAGCGTCAGTTACTGATTCCTGTTTCTATTTCTACTTTCTGATTAATTGATTGATTGTTATCTCGGACCTATAGTACGAGATTAATTTTTGTATAAATATCTAGATCAACGATCTAGTTTCAGACCCGTAGTATGTTTTGTATAGCTTTAACCATGACCAATCATTTGTTTGTATAAAACATTTAGACCTTTAGTCATTTTGTTTGTTTATCAGTTATGTGCCAGGTTTTTTCTTCAGGAAGAAACATTTATACCAGGTTTCTTCTTCAGGAAGAAACATTACTTTAACTATAACCGTAGTGATTGCATATTTCTCAATCATAAAGAAATATTATTTTAACTATACCCTTGATGTGTGAATGCTTACATTTCTTAATTATGAAGAAACAATAATTTTGTCTATAACATTTTCTTATGAAAAGTTATATTAAGGTTCGGGCTATACCCCCGACTATGGTCTAAGCCATTATAATAATAAAATAATAATTAAACAGAACTCCTACCTCGCACGGGTATTTGGAGTTAAATGCCTATAACTGATCGAGCAGCACTTCTACTATATATCGCGTTCTAGAGCTTAAATTGTCAGAGCTTCAGAGCTTGACACGTTCTACGAGGTCGGCACGCTTATCGAGGCAAAACGTGTGAAAGTGAGTGGTTGGTGTGAATTGTGATGTGCCATGCCCTCCTATTTATAGCTGAATGTCTACAACTTCGCGTCGCGCGAAAGAGTTGTTCGCGTCGCACGAACCGCCATAAAGTTGGCTGAGTCATCAGGTGTGTTGTCACGTGTCACCTTGTGCTGCCACGCGTCACGCATGTAGAATCATTACTTCACGTCGCGCGAAGAAATACTTTGCGTAGCGCGAAGCTATACTAAGTCGGTTTAACTATTTTGTTTTTCACGTAGCGTGAATACCTTGAAACCTAATCCTTCGCGTCGCGCGAAGGAAGGAATTTCATATTTTCATTTTCAGTCCTCGGCTCGCGGCAATGCGAGCGTGCGAAGTACAAAGTGCGCCATCAAAACGCCACATTACGCCCATCGTCCGAGTCCGAGTCCGTGTCCGTGCGCGTCGGTGCTTCGCACCCTCCGCTAGGACTATGGAGAGTGGTTAGCCACATAAGAACATTACAATGAAAACTCTGTTTCTTATAAAGAGCTTCCATTTCCTTTCTTGTTTCCATGTGGGATGAAAGTTCCTTCCTTATTTATACCCATGTGGAATGCTTTCATTTTCTTCCGTCTTTCCATGTAGGATGGAATTTCTTACTTTCTTAACATAAGATGTTTTATTTTTCGTATCTCGTTTTCCCATTACTTTGTTTTTGAGATTATTTGTAATCCCTCATCTTTAAAATTTGACATATTTAGCCAAAAAAATTGTGGGATTTTTACGGGATGTTACAGGCCTTGATCCTCTGATATCATATTATGTAGAATTAACCACGTGTAATGTACATAGCATGTCGTATTGTATGAAGTTTCCATGGACGTGTCAAGTATTTTTAAGTTCTTTGAGAACACTAAATGCTCATTCAATGTGCTTTCTAGCAACGTCTTGTGTTGTTTTAAAGCGTTTTCTTTTTGCATCTTGAGGGCATGTAAAGAATTGACAAAGATATCTTACTCGGGATGTAGGTCATCAGTGAGGTAGTGATCGTATTTGTATTGTGACCCTCTAAAATGAAATGAAGAATCGGGTGCTATTCTACTTATAATGTCGTTAAATAGTCACTACTAGAAAATGGTTGTTTTTGCTACAAACATTTTCTACAATTTTCCCACAACTCAAATTTTCCTACAATTTTTCAACAAATTTTTGTCAATAATCAAATACAAAAAAAGTTTAAATATTTTACACAAGTTTCCTACAACATAGAGGCATAAAAAAGTCTTGTCGCAATTTTGACGAAAACATAAAACCATTTCCGACAAAGTACCGACAATTTGTTGTATATGTTGACCTTCAAAATAAAAAAATCAACATACAAATAAAATAACACATTTTTGTAGCAAAACGGTCTGAACACTGGCAAATTTTGCCACAAATTTGCTACAAATATTTAATTTAACACTTTTGTGGCAAAATTGTGGTAAAATATGCAAAGATAGCTACAAGTTTCTGGCAAATGCATCATTAATTATTGAATACTTAAACTAATTATAATGAAACCATACTTTTGTGGCAAAACGGTGAAAAGACTGGCAAATTTTGCCACAAAGTTGCTACAAATTTGTAATTTAAAACTTTTGTGGTAAAGTTGTGGCAAAATATGCAAAGTTTGCTACAAGTTTCAGGCAAATGCGTGTTAATTGTTGAATATTTAAACTAATTATAATGAAACCATACTTTTGTGGCAAAACAGTCGGACTATTGCAAATTTTGCTACAAATTTGTTACTGATTTGTAATATATTTTATAAGACCACACTTTGTGACAAAACTGTGGAAAATCTTGCATAGTTTGCTATAAGTTTCCGGCAGGTGTGTACGAAATTGAATAGAAAAACTAATAATAATGAAACAACACTTTTTTGGCAATATTGTAGCAGTTTTTTGCTAAGCTTACTACAAGTTTATGACAATTCGGTGTTATTTATTGAATATTAATAAGTAATAAAAGCACCATTTTGTGGCTAATTTGTAGCAATCTTGCAAATGTTGCTACAAGTTTCCAACAACTTGTGAATCTTAAATGAGAATAAACAAATTTGTGGCAAAATTGTCACGAAGCTTGCAAACTTTCTACAATTTTACTACAAAACTCTCTTTTTATTGAATTTTAAAAACTTTCATAAAAACATAGCTTTACGTAAACTCTCTGTTTCTTATTATTTGTTATTACAAATAAATTTAAAAAGGTTATGATGTGCTAAAAGTAGTTATATAAAAACACGCTAATCTAGACACTAAGTAATAAATTCTAGACTCTTAAACTTAACTAAACTACTAACCGGCAAGTGAACCGATCGACTCTAGTATAGCTAAGTAAGTCTGGATATCGAACCCACAAAATCTAAGATTAATTAGATTTATTAAGAATATACAATGGGAAACCTTTCAAGACTAGTTGGGCCTACCGACATATCCCAAGCTTAGTACGCATTCTTTTATATTATCTCATATTATTAGTAGTTTAAAAAACCGATTCCCGATAAGTATACTCATCTCCCATTTAAATGAAAAAAGAAACAAAATCAATGGACATTTTTCAAAACTTTTTTTTTTATTAATTATGACTCAAATGTCATATCCCCACACTTAAATTTTGCATTATCCTCAATGCAAGGATAAGGAAGAAAAATAAAAATAAAATTGGAATACAAAAAACCAAAAAGCTAAAAACCAAAAACCAAAAATAAAAATAAAAATAAACAAGCAAGATAGATAATGGAAAAGACTTAGGTGATAATATGCGCATGAAAATTGACGCTAAAGTCTTCTTCCAAAACTACACTCCAACTCCGATCGTGCTCAGCAACCAGTATCTCCAGACTGACCAACCCAACCAATGAATAAAACATGAATAACAGCAGCAAATAATAAAAAGTATATAGGTCGGTTGCTCCATCCCCACACTTGAATAAAACCGTATCTCAGCAACCCTCTTATAAGCAATCTTGGAACAACCTGCAAGTAACAGAAGCAACACCCGACAGAGCAAAGAAACAAAACCAAAATAAAAATAAAAATAAAATGAAAACATAGTACCAGGTTGCCTCCCGTGAAGCGCTAAGTTTATAAAAGAGTCTTCAGCCAGACTCGCTCACGAAACCTCAATCAGGAGGTTTCTCCTTAATTCTCTTCCCATTAGTGCTCTTCAACACTCTCCTTTTGCAACTAGTTGGGAATAAATTAGTTTCCAAACTCATGTGACCACAAAAATAAGCATTCAGCTTGATCCACCAATTATTGAAATTCTGAGGATGTGAAAAATTTGGCACACTTTGATTTCTGACTCCAGATATCCTCCTTCTTGGGGCTCTTGATTTACGTGGTGATCCACGAACGAGTATCTCTAAAAACCTGCCAGTTTTACTGCGCACACGCGGATGATGTTTCACAATGAGATGCAGTTCTTTATTTTTCAACCCTTCAGATATCTCATGTGATTCCTCTTTGGCAATAAGCTTTTCAACCGGTTTCCCGAATAACAATACTTCAAGCTCCTTAATATCCTTTTCGGGGTTAAAATCACTCTCTCCATATCGGTTAAACCCAATAACTCTTCTCCAAATTCATCTCGAAACTCGTCATCCCAAGAGGGAATACTCTCCTCCATCTGATTCTGCAAACCAACATCCTCCAACTCTATCATCGGCTCACTAAGTTGTATTCGACATTTTAAGCCTAACCGAAATTCATCCATAAAATCCCCAAGCGGTGTACTTGGATTCATGCTACGAACGACACGCATGAAATCCAATAATATCTCTTCTGGATGTGGTATGTAATCCATCATTGCACCAGATGAGTCCTTACAACCAACAACATTCCCCATCCTATCGTATATCGGGCAAAATTTAGGCTCATAGTAACACTCCATGAAGATTACTGCAAAAATAAACTTAAACAGAAAAGGATTACACGAGCACTAGAGAATAGCAATAAACAATATATTAAAGAAAAAAACTAAACTAATTTAAAGCAATTAAACTAAACTATATTAACCTAACTCCTACGACTCAAAAAGACTCTAAAAAAACAAAAACAAAAAGAAAAATAAAATAAAATAAAAACTACTTAGACTTCTACAACTAAAAAAAACGAAACAAAATATAAATAGCACGTATATAGCAAGTAAGTCTAATCAAAGTTAATAACGCAATCGCCAAGAGTCCCCGACAATGGCGCCAAAAACTTGATGTGCTAAAAGTAGTTATATAAAAACACGCTAATCTAGACACTAAGTAATAAATTCTAGACTCTTAAACTTACCTAAACTACTAACCGGCAAGTGAACCGATCGACTCTAGTATAGCTAAGTAAGTCCGGATATTGAACCCACAAAATCTAAGATTAATTAGATTTATTAAGAATATGCAATGGAAAACCTTTCAAGACTAGTTGGGCCTACCGACACATCCCAAGCTTAGTACGCATTCTTTTATATTGTCTCATATTATTAGTAGTTTGAAAAACCAATTCCAGATAAGTATCCTCATCTCCCATTTAAATGCAAAAAGAAACAAAATCAAGGGACATTTTTCAAAACTTTTTTTTTATTAATTATGACTCAAATGTCCCCGGCAACGGCGCCAAAAACTTGATGTGCTAAAAGTAGTTATATAAAAACACACTAATCTAGACACTAAGTAATAAATTCTAGACTCTTAAACTTAACTAAACTACTAACCGGTAAGTGAACCGATCGACTCTAGTATAGCTAAGTAAGTCTGGATATCGAACCTACAGGACTCTTTAAATTACGTTAACTAGCTAAATTTAGACTTAACTACAGACACGACTATTTATCTATTATTATTAGGGGGTTTTACTTAAAAACTAACATTAAACTAATTAATAAAACTAAAGACTTAAAAACGACTTAACCCTGGACTTAATTCAAATGATGACAAGATAACTACCTAGGCTAGAATCCCCTAAATTTCAGTTATTAATTAACCTGGGATAATACTTAGTTATGGAACTGGGATCGTAAATTAGACGCTTAAGAGAAAACCCGAACATGACCCCTGACCCTTCTCAAGAGACACCTATGGATTTCTAATAAGTTTTAACGCACACCAGTATTAAAAATCAAGTTTTCTTACGGTCACCTAATTGATTACAAACTAGTTCCTTTATACGAAATCCTACCTTACAGCGCGGAAATCAAAGGCAGTCTAATATATTCAATTGACTCGATAGACAAAGTTAACCGATCAAACCTAGACGGACTCCTTACGAAGAACTAAATCTAGCAATCCTGATCAACAAAGACCTATCAATAACCTAACACCTTACAACTATTTAGGTTAGCAACACACTTAGGTTTATTTGATTAACTAATATTATTCCTATGATCTTAATGCATATCAGTCATAAAATAATCAAGAACACAAAGTAATTGACCTAATAGCGACCTATCATAATGACAAATAATAATCAAGGCAACTATAGAATAATAATAATTAATCAAACAATCCTAAATATCCATATGCATCAATTTATATATAATTAAACCTTTTAAATAATTCATAAAAACCATAACGATAAATAAATCCCAAGTCAAAATCAAACGTCAACAAAGGTTCATCATAAGCCTAGGCAGTCTATAATGTTTAGCCTAGCATCTTAAAATCAAACAAAACAATAATAGACGAAATCATGACGAAAATAAATAAGAATGAAAGATTAAAGGCGATAAAACCCGTGGTCTTTGTTCTTGGATGATAAGCACTTCGCCGGCTGATTCCTAGCCTTCAAACCCACCAAATATTGCAATCCTAAGCTCCAGGAAACTCCAAATTCGGCTCTGGTTCGCAAGGTATGCTCAGGATTAAGTTTAGGGGTGTTTTTATAGGTTTCCTGGGCCCAAAACTGATAAATTCCGAAGAAATTTTGAGAAACGAGGTCCCCGGAGCGCCGCGCGGCGGCGTTTTGCCTCCCGGTCGCCGCCGCCGTGGGCTAGGATTGCTGACCGGTCTGGTTCGTTTCCTGATGCGGTCTGGTTCAATTCTGATGCTCCAGTTCACCAGTTTGGCTTGTTTTAGCTCTTTTTTTTGCCCTTTTTAACCATGAACAAGTCCCTGAACCTACATTATTCAATTATGTTAGTAGTATACAAATCCTAATAAAAACCGAACATAAACTAATAAAATATTATAATAAAATATACACGGGATTTATGTATATTAAGCATTATATCAGGTTACAAATTAAGTTGTAAATGTTTGTTTTGTACATTGTATCTATCATCAACACGTGTTGTAATCAACAGTAAACCAAATCATGGATGTGAGCAAATGGGCTAGAACGGTCTTTTGAACTCAATACAAGACGGTTAATGGCCATAACTTAAGTCCCTTCATGTGGTGACATAAAGCGATCGATACATACAAGAGGCAGTTTAGTAGACACGAGTTGTACTGCGGGTGGAAAAACAAGTAGTAATATGTACATGCGAAATTGTACTTCAACCCCTTTAGACGAGGACACAAAGCAATCAATAGGCGGACGGTAGGTGGTGGTGATGGAAGGTTGTGGTGGGTGGTGGACGTTGGTGGTGGTGGTAGTGGACGGTGGTGGTGGTCGACGGTGGCGGCGGCGGACGGTGGTTAGTGGTGGGTGGTGGTGGACGGTGAGTGGTGGACGGTGGGTGGTGGTGGTGATGGACGGTGGTAGTGGGTGGTGATGAACGGTGGTTGTGGGTGGTGGTAGTGGACGATGGCTGTGGCCGAAGGTGGCACACAAAACCGCCAAGACAACCAAGTCTTGGTGGCTTTGTGTGTCAATGATATGGTGGTGACGAGTGGTGGACGTTGGTGGTGGCGAGCGGTGGTTGGTGGTGGTGGACGATGACGGTGGTGGATGGTGACGGTGGGTGGTGGTGGTGGTGGGTGGTGGACGGAACAAGATAATAATAATCTTTATAATAAAGTATGAATTATTTCATTCCTGCATAGTAACCGAACAAGATAACTATCATTGACATTACGGATTTTTATTGTAATAATATTTTTAATTCAACAATTTTTTTACATTGTTATTTTCATTTGAAATGAGTTGATATTATTCTTAATTTATCATTTCAATTAAAAAGTATAACTATCATTGTAGGGGTGGCAATGAAACCTGAACCCAACATAACTGAAACGAGTAATACCTGTCTCATTATGGCATGGGATGGTTTTGGGATTGCTTATAAAATATTTCGCGGGTCTGGGACGGGTACGAGAATTCTAATATGCTCCGTTACTCGATAACATAGACCCATTTACCCGATTATATACCCAAATTACATGGTATAGTTTTATGTTTTTATAAATCTATATTATAATTATATATATAAGTATATTGAAAATAATATGATATCTTTAAAATATATGTTACAAGACATGAGTAATCTGCTTTCCAAATCCATTCGTCCATTCCTCAATAATTGAAAAAGACTTGAAACTACCACAAGTTCCCGCTGTAAACTAAAAAACCCACAAGTCCCCGCTACAAGTATATTGAAAACCCTAATGGACTCCCACCACCTCCGTTTCTCTTCTACTCTCATCGTCTTCCACTACCATCATTTTGCCGCCCTAATTGAACTGCTAATATATCTTATTTTCGTTTGTTAGAAAAAACAAGTAGTAATTTGTGCAGCCTTTGAAAGAAAATTGATTATTTGTGCAGCCTTTGAACAACAGGTGATCATTTGTTGATCAAGAAGTGGTACTTTTCCCTACTCACAGCTCCGAATTGATTTGTAAGTTTGTTTTTTCGTTTTGTCCTAATTTATGTTTTTGTATCTGTGAGAATTATGTCAAGAACATACATGATTTTTTTGTTAGAACTACATTGATTTTTTTCTGTAAATGTATGCTTTCCTTAAGGGTGTTCATGGTCCGGATTTGATTGTTTTTAGGTCAAACCATAAGCCAAACCGTTTACGGTTTTTGATTATCGAAAACCGAAACAGACCTATTTAATCTTAAAACCGAACTGTTTAAACTTGAAACCGAACCGTTACTAATGGTTTGGTTTCGCGGTTTAAGATTTGTTGAAGCTTTATATAAATTTTATAATGTATAAAAATAGTAAAAAGTTGTCTGTATGCATATTGAAGAAACACTAACCGAACCCCGGGCAGATTACTGGTAACCTGGGGGTTGGATAGCTGTTTCCCACGAGGGGTTAGACCCTTGGAAGATGGTTCTTCTGATAACCTGCAAAACAGACACCGTGAGCTCGTCACTGAGAAGGGGGGGGTTCCTCCTTGTGACCACCCTCCGGCGTGAGAATCAGACTAGATTGCTCTTTAAATATAAAAGTATATTAAGAGATTGCTAGAGCAGATATCAGGTATATTATGATGATAATATGATAATGTAATGTGATATGATAAGATGAGATGGTCATACCATTTGTGGTATTTATAGCCGAAGGTAGGTTTCCAAAGAGGTATGGCCGGCTGCAACAGTGTTCCTGTTCCACCAACAGTAGCCTACGCACGTGCCCTGCTGGTAGTTGGTGGGTAGGTAGCGGCTGATAGTGACCAGGCCTGCTGTATACTATTCCTGTTCCACCAACTGACGGCTACGCACGTGGTATGGCAGTAGTTGGTGAGTAGGCAGCGGCTAATAGTGATACAGTACAGGAGCATGCTGCTCGCCATACTGTATCAGTGAGCTGTCGTATCTCTGATCAGATCTTTCGCCCATACCTCGTCAGGTACAGTAAAAGATCCTTCAGTATACGGGCTGGCTTATTTGGGCGGGAGTATTCCCCCTCCCGCCCCTGTGCGGGATTGCTCCCGGCTTGGCTCATTCCTTCAGGTGACACTGAATGATCGAGAGCTAAGTGCCTTGTGCGTGTAGCCATGCTGCGCGGGTGGCCTTCCCTAATGGCTTGTATCCGAGGCTGCGGGGACAGGCGGAGTCCTTCACCATTGGGAGGCATTTCCTGCGGGACCAGCTTGCGTACTGCGCGTAAGGACGTCACGTCTCTGAGCATGGTTGGTCCTGCGGATCCAGTTGGTCTCTGCGCAGACGTCCCTGTTTAAGGTGAGTCTTGCGGGTCCAACTGGGCTCTGCTGGGACCTACCTCTTCAAGTCCCCCCAGTCCAATGTTCTTCTCATGAGTGTTTAATAAAGTGAGGTGAACTTTTGGACTTGAGCAAAGGGTTTTGAAAAGGGTTTTGTAAGGTTTTCCATGGGGATTCTTTCCGCGGAAGTCCTTGTCACTTGCAGAAATGCCCGAGTTTCCTGCTTGGTCTTTGGGTATGATGCGGGTAGGTCTGTAACCTCCTCGCAAGTCAGGAGCATTGAGTCCCAGTTGTATGTATTTTCCATGAGGTTTTGGTAGTTTTGAACATAGTGATCAATTATGTTAAGACCACCAATTCCATCCTGGAGCTTTAAACAACGTAGTTCTCGACGTTCCCGCTATGCGGGGATGTTATTTCCGTTTCCGCAAGCATTGCCCAGAAGATCCTTCTTGGTTTCAATTCCCAGCGGAGCGCTAGGTATGTGAAGGGTTTTGCCTTAACACTGTACCTGCGCTCGTCTTACGGTTACTTTACTTCCAAGGTATTCCTGGCGTCAATTCCCTGCGGGTGCTAGGTATGTGAAGGGTTTTGCCTTTACACTGTACCCGCACCCGTCTTATAGTTACTTGGTTGCCGAGGTACTTGGCTTCAATTCCCTGCGGGTGCTAGGTATGTGAAGGGTTTTGCCTTAACACTGTACCCGCATCCGTCTTACGGTTACTTGTTCACCAAGGTTTTCTTGGCTTCAATTCCCTGCGGGTGCTAGGTATGTGAAGGGTTTTGCCTTAACACTGTACCCGCAGCCGTCTTACGGTTACTTGTTTGCCAAGGGTTTTCTTGGCTTCAATTCCCTGCGAGTGCTAGGTATGTGAAGGGTTTTGCCTTAACACTGTACCCGCAGCCGTCTTACGGTTACTTGTTTGCCAAGGGGTAAGGGGTATTTTCCCGCTTACTTTTTAATATTTTCGAAATTTGAATTTTGAAATTCGAAGAGTTGGTGAAAAGATAACAGTCCAAATCTCTGAAACGTCGTGCGACGGTTTCTTCTGACTGTGTCAGGACGTGCAGGAAGTTATGGTGACGTGACAGAACATGGTCATTCCAGACGCTTTTCCTGGCGCGTGGGCACGATTTTTCGGGCGCGTGGCCGCGAAATTACTGGCACACGTCCTGTCAACAGCTGTTGCCAGCCTGCTTTTTGCCACGTGTCATAGTTTCATTGCACCTTCGATTTCTCTCTCCTCCGCATTAAATTCACCGCATTAATTGCGATTAGTATATAAAGGGGGAGAGGCCTCTTTGTAATCCACACTTTCACCTCTCTTCTTCTTCTTCTTAGTGATTTCCGGCAAATACTCCCCTTTTTCAGGCAAGCATTTTCCCGAAATCACTCTTCTTTCTGCAAAAATGTCTTCTCATGATGCTGAAGCTGTAGCCGACGATAGGAGTACTGCTGGCGAGTGCCAGTGTGCTCTACCTGTCGATCAGTACCAGTACATCGTCAGGAAGTTCATGCTCGAGTCTCTCGAGCCTGAGTTTCCTGAATCCCACCAGACTGTGTACGATGCCCCCAGTGGCAAGATCGGGGTATATGCTGCATTCTTTGTTTATGGGAACCTTAGGTTCCCATTGACAAAGTTTGTGTACCGTGTCCTGGAGAGGCACGGGGTGCACCTGACCGAGGTGCATCCGATGGCGATTGCCAAGGTCCGACACTTCGAGTGGGTGTGTCGGATTCTGGGTATTGAGCCCTACGTGGACCGCCTGATGACCTTTTATACTTGGAGGTGCGTCCAGGGGTGGGACACCCTGACAACCCGTATTAAGGGTTTGAAGATCTGCGTGACCGAGCGCAGTCTCCGATCGTGGAAGCGGGAGTTCTTCTACATCTCTGCCCGCGCCATCCCCATTGCTATGAAGTTCAAGAAGGGTCAAGCGCTTCCGAGCCTTCACGCTTCCAGCTACTAGGAGGCGGAATGGTTCGCGAAGATATCCCGGGTCCAATCTCCGGTTTACCGGTTTGCGGAGTCCGGGATGGTGCTGCTGGGGATGAGCCGGGTATGGAAGGATGCGTCCCGGTTTCCCATCCTTCTTGAATATGGTTTGAACTCTATTCCTTATGGTATGTCTTGCCTTTCTTGCTGATATTAGTTAATTTTCTAACTGTTTCTTTTTCTTTCAGAGGGGAATAATTTGGAGTCGCTCCTGTTCCCGCGGGAAGCTGACAGTCCCGTGCGGGTGGGCACTCGTGCTCTGGACGACAATGAGTTGCCCATCCTGGAGCAAACGGCGGATAGGTTTGTGGAGGTCTATCCGCCGGGCCAAGAGATCCTGAGCCACCGGCGGCCAGGTAAGGAGATATTCTATCCTGAACCCCTCAATGCTGTACCCGTTGCTGGAAATCCTTACATCTTGTCTTCTTCTGAGGAATCCGCAGATGGTCCTCCCCTTGTGCGGAAGAAGAAGGCTGCTGCCGGCGTGAAGGGGAAGGAGAAGGCCTCCACAGCTGATCCAGTGGTTCTCTCTGACTCGGAGTCAGATAGTGAAGAGGTGGCGGGGAAGCCCGGTGGTGAGGAGACCACTACTCCGGAGGCTACGACCGTTACCTCCGGAGAACCAACGAAGACGACGGTGACCGGTACCAAGAGGCCGGCTCCATCGGGTTCCTCCCCGCCCGTCCGTACGTTCAGGGTCAAGAAAACCCGTAAGTACAATCATAATGTCTGCAGATTTATCGCTATAAATTTAACACCTTCTTTGTGCAGGCGTGGGTGTTGACGCATTCCGGGGTGAAGCGCAGGGGAGTATCCCCCCGCCAATGACGGTAGGCTCGGTCAGCCTTCCTGAGGCGTCGACCCAGGCGCCTTCGCCTGCATCCGCTGGTCCAGTTGCTCATTCCTTTGAGCCAACTGTTCCGGCAGAGATGACGTCACCGCCGGCTGTGAGTGCGATTTTTACAGCATCCTTCACAGAGCCGGCGGTTACTGCTGCTGCTTACAAGGCGGCGACCACGGCGGCGACCACAACGGCGAGCGCGGCGGCTGCCGCCATGCCCGCGCCACCGGCACCGATGGTCGGACCATCAGGTACGCGCAGGGCTTCCCGTCGATTTTTGCCACCTTCCCTTCTGCCTGACCTGTTGGATGGATTTCCTTTAGGTTCAGGTGATGGGTTTGGCGGCTATCGGCCTGTCATTGACCCTACAGGTGCGTAGGGTTCCTTTCTTTTTCCCTTATGTTTTTTATCATCTTTTCCTTACTGCTTTTGTTTCTTTTGCAGTGTCGGATTCCAATGAAGTGTATGTTCCTCGATGGAACATACGCCGAGGAACAACCCTTCGCACACCTGTGGAGTGCGTGGACTGGGCTCGCCACGCTGCTCCTCCGGGTGCGTTGGGGGAAGCCATGGTTAGCTACCAGGAGGGTAGGCTGACTAATGAGCTTCGGGTTCTCCAGGCCCGGATGCAGCCGCGCGTCGAGCTGCTTTGTCGTGAAAACGACAAGTTGAAAGCAGCTCGCGCCAAGGACATATCTGAGGCGCGTGCTCTTCGGGAGGAGAACCAACAGCTGGCGGCAGCTGCCGCCGACAAGGAGAAGGCCTTCAAGGCTCTCGAGGTTGAAGTTCAGGCGCGACTCGAGGCCCGCTCCAAGGCTGCCCAAGCTGTGAATGAACAGCTTCGGCTGGCCAGGGAGACTGCGCGAAACGCAACCGAGAGGGCTGCCAAGGCTGAAGCCGTTGCTGAGCCTTTGCGTGTGGAGAATGAGGAGCTGAAAGGCAAATTAGAGGCTCTCCAACGCGCTCATGATGCCTTGGCAATGGAAGATGCCAAGAAACTCCAGGAAATCCTGGACCAGAGGGGGGTGCTTGACCAGACCCAGCGGAAGCTTAAGGGCGTCGAAGAGGCTGCCGCAAAGGAAGTTTTACTTGCCAACCTTAACAAGAGCGAAGCCGAACGCGCCCATAACGAAGCTCAAGCTGCCCTCCAATGGCTTCTTCGAGAAGCGTTGCCTCAGGTAATACTTATGTTTAGTTTTATCTTCACGCTTTTCTTTTGTAAGAAAAGGTTCTAATACTTGTGTTTTCTTTGTAGGTTGTGCGTCGGGTCTTTTCAGAGACCTCTTACGATGATGCTATGACCGCAGCCCTCAACGCTTCTCATGAGGATGGGGAAAAGGCCGGCTTCTTGCTTGGTCTAGGGTTTGTTGAGAAAGGCGTCCCGCCTTCCAACTTCCCTTTGTTCAATGTGGATACCGAAGCCATTTATGACCAAGCATTGAGCCAATACGCCGCCTTCCGCATCCAGTGGTGGAGAAGGTGGACGAAGTAGCTGCTGCTGATGATGGGTTAGCTGTCCTCAAGGCGTTCCTCGAACCACCCCGTTCTTCTGATGGAGCGGGTCCAAGTGGAAGCGGCCCTGAAGCTTGATCCTGAAGATCCCTTCCCATTGCTAACATAGACTTGTATAGTTTTATTCTTTTGGGCGGGTAGTTACCCGGCCATTCTTGTAATAGTTAATTTGTGAAATATAAATCTTTTTGCGTATAAGATTGTTATTTCCTTCTTTGGGTTCCTTGCTTTATAAACTTATGACTTGCATACTTAGTTTAAATTAGCAATTTTCCAAGTGTTTAGAATAAGAACCTTTGAACGTGGTTGATAATGGGTTAAAGTTTCGCTTCCTCCTTTGTGATTGTGCGGGTAGAACCGTCACTTGCACTTGGTAGGATGGCTAAACTTTAGCCTTCATCTGACCTGCGTGTAGGTTTTCCTTTTCGAAATTTCTAAGGCATTAAGATAAGTTAACCTTTGAACGTGGTTGATAATAGGTGTGAAGTTTTGTTTCCTCTTTCGTGATTGTGCGGGTAGAACCGTCACTTGCACTTAGTAGGATGGCAAAACTTTACCCTTATCTGACCTGCGTGTAGGTTTTCCTCATCCTTTGAGGATAAGTTAACCTTTGAACGTGGTTGATAATAGGTGTGAAGTTTTGTTTCCTCTTTCGTGATTGTGCGGGTAGAACCGTCACTTGCACTTAGTAGGATGGCAAAACTTTACCCTTATCTGACCTGCGTGTAGGTTTTCCTTATCCTTTTAAGAATTTTGTTTTTGACCATTCGACGCGCGGTTGTCGATAGGTTAGTGTTCAGTTTCCTTTCATGATTCATGCGGATAGACCGGCACTTTCATTTAATGGGAGAATTGAACTTTTCCTTCAACTGACCTGCGTGAAGGTTTGCCACGTTATTGGGTTCGTGCGGGTAGGACCGCCTTCCCACGCAACGACTTCACGTAATGTGAATGCCGTTACCAGTGTTGCATAGTTTAACCGTTCGACGCGCGGTTGCGTGAAGGTTTGTCACGTTTTTTGGGTTCGTGCGGGTAGGACCGCCTTCCCATGCAATGACCTCACGTAATTATGCGGTGAAAACCGGCATATTAGTGTTCAGAAAAGTATAAATGTAAAATCATCAGCTTCGGTGTTCTTAAAGAGAATCATTTCCATTAGAAGTGGCTCTTGGCCTTTTCTTTACAAATTGGAATTGATTTACATGCAGACTGTGTAAATGAGCTCCCTTCCATGTTGGGATGGGAGTGCCATCGAGCCGATACGCACCTGGTTCGGGATCTCGTTCTTTACGCAGCATGTAGTCTCGATTTTGAAGCTGGAATTGATTCGTGTTTTTCCCAGCTGGGGTTCTATACGCACTCGCCTGCTCAGCCTTTATTACGCCACGAGGTGCGCGAGCGTCCCATCTCTGACAAATGCTTCGACCATATCTTTTACATCTATGCATTCTTCAGTGTTGTGGCCTTTTGTCTTGTGAAAGTCACAGTATTTGCTCCGATCAGCATCGTGACGATGTCGGATTATTGGAGGCTTTGGCCATGGGAGCTCTTCAGTGGCGAATATCTCAGTGACGCTTTTGGTGAGTGGCGTCCATCTGGAGTTCCGGTGCGACTGTACATTATCCCTTCCGTCCAACCGATGTTGCAAGCCGGATGAGGTGTCAAAGTTTACCCTTGACTGCCAAATGCCTAGCTTTCGTTTTTTATTTAGTCGGGCGGTGAGGACGTTGTCTTCTCTCGTCCTCTGGGTGTAGAGGTTTGTGCTCTGTGGGAGATCTCTACCCAGTTGCTTCTCTGTTTCCGCATAGCGTTTTGCTGCTGTCATGATGCCATCCCATGTGGATGGCATGCCATCTTTACCCGTTAGGGTGCGGATGAGCTCTGGGTCATGTGCGCCCTGGATGAAGGCAGCGCGAACGAGATCTTCGCTGATATTGCCCAAACTTAGCTTCTTTAAGTTGAAGCGAGTGATGAAGTTTGGCAGAGATTCATCTTCCTCTCGTATGCATTTGAGGATTGTCCATTGCTCCTCGGTATACTTTCGTTGCTGGCTGAAGTGTTGGCTAAACTTCTGTTGGAAGTCTGCCCAGTCGTAGATGTGGTTGACCGGTAGACGATCGAACCATGCTCTAGCAGCCCCCACCAGCGTCATTTGGAACATGTAACACCACGTGGGTTCCGTCCAATTACTGACGGTTGCCCCCGCTATGAACCTGTTCAAATGATCGTCTGGATCAGATATACCGTCATATGTGCCTATGTTAGGCATTTGTTTGGCACTCTTTGGGGCGATTGCTTCAGCAATGTCCCTTGCAAATTTGGACGTTCCTGCATTTGCAACGTTTGGTCTGAACGTTTTAGAGAAGTCCCGTGGACTTCCACCTGTGCTTTTTGGTTTGAAGGCTTGTCCAAAATGCCTTTTCGGTTGGGATTCCGTTTCCTTACGCTTCCCTTTTGCCCTATGGCGAGGGTTCGCGTCGGAGTCGGATTCCTCCGAGTCATCCTCCCAGTATTCGAATTCGTCGGCCTGTTGCACGGAACGCAAGCGTTCGTCCAACTCAGCCTGGAATTCCTTTTGTCGTGCCTCCGCCCATGCCTTAACTTCATCGAGAGTCTGGCGGGGGAGTCTTCGTTTCTCAAACTGGATATCGGTGGATCCCAATAGGTGATCATTTACTGCACTTGCCCCAGCTTTGGTAAGTGGGGTAGTGTTCGTAAAATTACTTCACTTGCCCCGGCTTCGGTAGCCGGGGTAGTGTTCGTAAAAACTGTGTTGCCGGTGTTCATCCCAGTAGCTGGGGTTGTGGTTACCGGAATTTCTCTAACCATCTTTGTAGAAGTTTGAAAAAACTGGAGAAAAATAAAGTTCTAGTTTTGTCCCACGGATGGCGCCAATGAAGAAACACTAACCGGACCCCGGGCAGATTACTGGTAACCTGGGGGTTGGATAGCTGTTTCCCACGAGGGGTTAGACCCTTGGAAGATGGTTCTTCTGATAACCTGCAAAACAGACACCGTGAGCTCGTCACTGAGAAGGGGGGGTTCCTCCTTGTGACCACCCTCCGGCGTGAGAATCAGACTAGATTGCTCTTTAAATATAAAAGTATATTAAGAGATTGCTAGAGCAGATATCAGGTATATTATGATGATAATATGATAATGTAATGTGATATGATAAGATGAGATGGTCATACCATTTGTGGTATTTATAGCCGAAGGTAGGTTTCCAAAGAGGTATGGCCGGCTGCAACAGTGTTCCTGTTCCACCAACAGTAGCCTACGCACGTGCCCTGCTGGTAGTTGGTGGGTAGGTAGCGGCTGATAGTGACCAGGCCTGCTGTATACTATTCCTGTTCCACCAACTGACGGCTACGCACGTGGTATGGCAGTAGTTGGTGAGTAGGCAGCGGCTAATAGTGATACAGTACAGGAGCATGCTGCTCGCCATACTGTATCAGTGAGCTGTCGTATCTCTGATCAGATCTTTCGCCCATACCTCGTCAGGTACAGTAAAAGATCCTTCAGTATACGGGCTGGCTTATTTGGGCGGGAGTATTCCCCCTCCCGCCCCTGTGCGGGATTGCTCCCAGCTTGGCTCATTCCTTCAGGTGACACTGAATGATCGAGAGCTAAGTGCCTTGTGCGTGTAGCCATGCTGCGCGGGTGGCCTTCCCTAATGGCTTGTATCCGAGGCTGCGGGGACAGGCGGAGTCCTTCACCATTGGGAGGCATTTCCTGCGGGACCAGCTTGCGTACTGCGCGTAAGGACGTCACGTCTCTGAGCATGGTTGGTCCTGCGGATCCAGTTGGTCTCTGCGCAGACGTCCCTGTTTAAGGTGAGTCTTGCGGGTCCAACTGGGCTCTGCTGGGACCTACCTCTTCACATATAATAAATTGTCAAAACACAACTTAGAGGATGTTTACAACTATGATGCCTTATAATCTAGAAAAGAAACCGGAATCATGTATTCAACTATACAGCAAACTTTTTTTGACAAAAATAAAAATTTATACGAATGCCAAACCAAGTTTTAACCAAATTACTAGTTTTAACCAAATTACCTTTTTTACTAGTTTCTTGTCTGTATGCAGATAAGAAATGAGAACTGCACCACTAGTTTTAAACAAATTACACACACACACATATATATATATAGGGTTAGTTTCATTTAAAAACTCAGAAAAAGTTAAGAACTTTTAGAAACTCTTAAAAACCAAATATTTTTTTAACTTTTTTTATATAATAACATTATTTGAGAGTAGTTTTATCATATTTGGTATATAAATTTTTGATTTACATATATAATTCACAAGTTTACATATATGTAAAATTTATGTAATAACAAACTTCCATATGTGTAAAAGAAAATTAGAATTGTGTAAAAACTAATTTGTATAATTGTAATCATATATATAAATTTACAAAGTGATAAAACTACACTCAAATAATATTAACATACAAAAATTTTTATAAAAAACATTAGTTATTATGAGTTCCTTAGAGTTCTTAAATAATTTAAGAGTTCTTAAATGATACTCATCCTATATATATATATATATATATATATATATATATATATAGACACACACACACACACCAAACCAAGCATACTTTAGTACTTTCAGATCGATAAAAATGTGTCAAATAGAGCATGTGCGTTTCTTATGTGCATAAATCTATGTGAATTTTTTATGCTTAGATCGATTATGGGTGGTTAAGATAACCCTAATGATGGTCGCGGCATTGGCAGTGGTCTTCGGGGTGGGAAGACAAATCAAGCTAGTCATGTTGGTAGTGGTCTTCAAGGTGGGAAGACAAAGCAAGCTGGTCATGCTGGTAGTGGCCTTAATAGAGGTTCTAGTGTCAGTAGTGGTCATGGTGCTGTTAGGGGTCCTAGTAGAGGTGCTGGTGTTGGTAGTGGTCGTGGTGCTAATAGTGATCTTAGTGAAGGTACTGGAAAAAAAGGTCCGAAGCCGGAAGAGCCAGCCGCAAGAATGACTTATGTCTTCATACAGGCGGGTCAATAGAAATTGATGAGCACCGTATCCGCATGGTAAACTAATAATAACTATTAGTTTTGTTAACTATTTTTACATTTAAACCTTATGAAGTACATACTCATTTTTTTGTAGGAAAAAGAATCGGGTGATAAGGTTATATTTAGGTCAGTGTTTATCAAGACCCACGCCACCAAAGAGTGCAAAAAAAGATTGTGGGATGGGGAGATCACTGAAAAAGACTTGGAACAGTTAGAGTTTATTACTACTCATGCTAAACGTTCATATGTGAGTTATCTTTTTTATTGTTTGTGTATAATTGTTGTATCAACTTTTAGTAGAATATCATACATTCGGTTTTGATACGTTGTAGGTCTTGTACATGAAACAACTTCAAAAGTTGCACGGGAACATGGATTGCGATGATCTTAACGTGTGGGAGAGTTTGCATCCCGAGTGTCAGGGTCACCCGTTGTTTGGGGTAGGATCAGCTGATCCACTTTTTGTGGTGACGGGGACACCATCTTCCACAGCTTGCGGGTCATATGGTGATGCTCGGCAATCACAAGAAGTAACGTTATTGTAGTTATTATTGTTATAATTATTACCTAGTATTGTTTTGGCATTTTTGTTGCCGGGCTAGTCGGACCGGTTTTGTATATATATTGAATAGTTAAAATCTAGCAAATATATTTATGGATGATAAAAAAAATAGACTTTAGTGATATGTTAGGTAGTATATATTAGACTTTATTGCATATATATATATATATATATATGTATGTGTGTGTATATATATATATATGTATGTATGTCATTACTAGAAGTGTCAAACGGGTATGTAAATAGGGGTATCGGGTTATTCATGTACTTTTGTACGGGTATCATCGGGTTGGGCATGTAAAATGTTAGGTAGTATTATACATTGTTAGCTGATTTTATATATTTTTAGACATCGGGATGATTTTGTTAGATTATCCTGTTAGTTAAAACGTCTGGATTAATATGTATAAACATGGCTCTTAACATTTTAAGAAGTTAATCGTATGAGGTCATTTTGTTATGTATATGTGTTAGAATGTTAACAAAAGTAACATTCCTAGAAGTTTAATCATGATAGTCCATTTTGTTATGTATATGTGTAATGTGTTAGTAAAAAATATTTGGTTAATTATGTATTAATTATATATCTTTTTGCAATTTCTAGCTCCTAAAGTTTCAAGCGGAACTAGAAAAAATGCTAGAGTCCCGAAAAGAAATATAAGTTCTCTTAGAACAACAAGAAGAGCGGGAAAAAGAAAGGGCTGAACGTGAACAAGAGCGGGAAAAAGAACGTGTCGAACGTGAAAAGGAGCGGGAAAAGAAGTGTGCCGAACGTGAGGAATGGCAAAAAAGGATGGAATAACAGTTGCAGAAATTTGTGGGCAAGTAAAAAACTTGTCTTGTTATGTGTTAGTTTTGTGTTAAAGAACGTGTGATCACGTAAATGTTTGTTGTTATTATTCCGTGATTGTAAACGGGCTTTTTTGGAAAGTTTTATATGTTTCTGCATGTTCTTACAGCAAAATTTTGGTTTACAATTCATAAAAAAAATGCAAAAAATTTTTATTATCTGCAGAAATTTTGCCTTTGCATTTTTTTGTAGATTTTTTTTCAGATTTTGTAGCAAGTTTGTGAAAAATTTTATTAAAGTTTTGTAGAAAGTTTGTAGTAAAAATTTTTAAGATTTTGTGGAAAGTTTGTAGCAAGAATTTGTAGGAAGTTTGTGGTAAATTTTAATAAAGTTTTATAGCAAGTTTGTGGTAAACATTATTAAAATTTTATGGCAAGTTTGTAGCAAGAATTTGTAGAAAGTTTGTGAAAAATTTTAATAGAATTTTGTAGCAAGTTTGTGGTAAACATTATTAAAATTTTGCGGCAAGTTTGTAGCAAGAATTTGCAGGAAGTTTGTAGTAAAATTTTTATAGATTTTGTAGGAAAGTTGTGATAAAGTCCATAAGAATTTGCAAGAAGTTTGTAGTAAAATATTTTTACTAATTAATTAGTTTTACTAATGTTATCAATAATTTAAAATATTTTAAATAATATGGTGACAAAATTGTAGTAAAATTGTAAGAAAAGGTAAACAAAACTATTGTGGCAAAACTGTCACAAATTATAGTGACAACTAGCATTTGTAGTAAATTTGAAGCAAAACTTGTCGGAAAATTGCCAGTAACAGAATTTGCCACGGCTTTTTTTCTCTCAAATCAGATTTGTCGGAAAACTGTGGCTATGAGCTTTTTACCACAATTTTGCTACAAAAACTGTTGTCGCAAATTGACCAGTTTTCTAGTAGTGAGTGGAGACTGGTCAAGTAGGTTTATGTCGTTGATTGAAGCCACTTCTCTCTAAAAAGCATGCCAAAACCATAGATATTATGATGTTATCATCTCGAGCGTGAGTCTGATCACATTGCATGTATAGCATGGATCACGGAGATAATTTACGGTATCAATTGGATGGCGTGTGTTTTTTTTTGTAAAGAAGTTTGTAATCAAGTTGTATTAAATATAAAAAAAATTAAGTTGTATATATAGTGGTAAAAAAACATTTAAAAACAATACCTTCTTTTTTCTTGAATAATGATAGTTGAACCACCTTTACCCATGCCATCAACCACGCCAAACACACATTGTGTTTTACTTCCGTGGCTCGGGGACCCACCACCCCATGTTGCGAGTAGATCTCCACATAGTATGGCTAAAAGTAAGTGTAGTGGCTTAACTAGATGAGTTCGTTAAAGTGTCGTGCCACTGCAACGAAGGCAGTGGGCTTTAACTAACCCTTACTTTAACAAGGTTGTAGTGGTTAATTAAAAATTAAATAAAAGAACCAAAAAAATAAAGAAAGTTGATGTTTGGTTAAAGTGGTGGACATCATCTCACCTTCAACATTCATGCCCATTGAGGGCTTGGCAAAGAAACCCTTAGCAACTCTGATAATAACCATGTAGTGGTGTTTGACGTTGGGGAAAGCTGAGGCGGCGAGACAATCCCGCTCACTACACTTAGTCTAATATTGTTTTTTTAACGGTAAATGGTACTCCTATTCTACCATACAACGATAAATTTATTAGCATTTTCTCATGTTTGAACCTGGAACCTCTTCATTAAAAAAAACATACGTCTCTACCAATTTGGATTAGTCACTTATTAACAATCTAATACCATGTTGGGTCTTGTATTCCGAGAATTTTTCTATTAATCGGTGCCAATCATTTTGAAATCATCTATGTTCATCATCCAATAATTTCAGAAATCCTTAAGCAATTTCCGAACCTGTTCCAGTGTGACAAACAACACGATTGTAAACGGTCCCTGTCTTGATATTGTAGGAATGAACCCTTTGTAAAGTGCCATAACACCTTCGGTCCTTACGGTTTGCAACGCGCAATCAGTTGCACCTGCATAAGGTGGGGCCATTCCCGGCTCCACCTTCATATTCATAACCCGAGTCTTGATCACATCAATTGGGTTCGTGACCACTGCAGCCACAAACCCTGCAGCAAAGCTCGCTGTCACGTGGGTCCTGAGCCCATCCTCCATCACACCCTTATCCAATATCGTCTCCTTAATCTGATCATACGATGCCAACTGCGAGGCAGTTACCAACATGGCGCGGTTCACCGTAAGAGACGAACCGCGCCACAAACTACCAATCCCCTCGTTTTTCGCCATTTGCGATATAGCGTCCACCACGCTTTTATAATTCCTACGCTGTAAAGCGGGTAGCCTTCCATCCGCCTGCATGCGAACCATTGCCACGTCAGCCGGGTTCCCCACAGCCGCCCCGATCCCACCCGCGATCAACCCGGCACCAATCTTCTTCCACAACCGCATATTTCCGGTCTCAGGATCGGTCCATTTCTTCTTCATCATATCGTAAAGTCCCATCCGGGTAGTCGAATAAAGTGTCTGACGGAGAACTGTGGCGGATACGCCCGAGAACAGCGCTGCTGCCCCGTCTTGCTGGATGATCCGCATCCCGACCGTAACGGCCCCACACGTTGGGGCCCGGGGACTGGGATGCTGGCACCCAGTTGTGCGGGTGCAGCAGCACGGACGGGGGCGTTTTCGCCTTGTAGTTGCATCCGGACCTTGATGAGATCAAGCGGGTGGGTTGAACATCCGGCAACTATTGATGCTATACCACCTTCAACAAATCCTTTCAATCCCATTGTCTGAGCAACTGAATTGGAAAATGGTTAATGCGGATGGATTGAATCGATTAGGGTTTATGTGGATGGAGAAGGAGATTGGATTTGAGGATGTTTGATCTACGAAACAGGCGTTACAAAGGGAAGTTGAACAAGTAAGTAAACATATATAAAAAGGACATAGTAAAACGCATTTCACAAACTTTACGCAATGTTTGTCAAATACGATAATTTAATGGACTGACTAAAATATAGACATTATTATGGTCTAGTTCGTTAGTTGTGACAAAAATTTGGAATTATATGAATTATGTAAAAAAAACAATATAAAATTTTAATTATGAATGATTCATCATGTCACCGTCATGAGCATGTGCTGTATCTTTCAAGGATACGTCAAGTATTTTTCAAGGCCTTTAAAGTAGTAACACACGTTAAGTTAATTTTCAAGGATAAGTTTTTAGATTTTTAACCTTCTTTTTCCTAACGTGCAAGGAGAGTGCGTGGTAACTTCATAGTGCACAAAAATAAAAAGGTTTTTGATTGCAATATGTAAAATAAACGTGTTGTGTTTGAATTGTTTAGTTCAAATGTTTATAGTGTTTAACTAAACATGTAGTCATGTAAACACACTTAACTCATTTATTACGACCCGTTAACATGTTTAACACGTTTACTACTTGATTACAACCCATATATCTGTTTGACTTGTTTAGATAGATGATCATTTTCATGTTACACGATTTAAATGTGTTTAAGTTTAGTTTGATGATTTTTGACAAACATATATATATGAATTGGGATTCAACGGTTTAACTAAAACTCATAGTGTGTCATCTCTTTTAACTCGTTTAGATAAATAAATTAAAAGGTTGTGTTCTTAAAGGTTCAATCTACTAATCAGCCAAGATTATCAACCTTTATTTATCTCCTTTTCTCTATATGTCATTATATTAACTTTTTTATTATTAAATCACGGGTGCACCAATGAAGAAGGAAGATCTCTTAATTAGTGTGATCTTGAAAGTGATTATGTAATAAACAACTAAAATAAAATAACCACTTGCAAACGTGTTGGATAAGATAATATATAAATATGTTCTAGTGTTTTGAACATGTAGTAACTAGTTTTATACCCGTCCGTTGGACGGGTAATTTATTGTTATAAATTATAAACTCTTTTATTTATTTCAACAAACACACATAAAAAATAAAGAAAAATATCAAAGTAGAATATAGCATCTACACTAACAGTGCAATTATATGAAAATGTAGCAGTCTAAAAACTCAAACATACATTACTTGTTGAAGAATAATGTTCTTTTATAGGACGGGTTCATGAATAGTAACTATGTTGCATTAGGTGGTTCAAATATAATCATCAATTTAGCACCAAATAGATACAAACTGTTAACATCAACTCACATATTTCATTTCAACATAGCAACTGGACTGCGCTATGTTTACACTTTAAAATCAAAGAGAATAAAATATGGTGTTCGTAACTTGTTATTACCCTAATACCACACCACTGCTCAGTTCTTGTTAGTCAAAATGATTTTAAGCATACATTTAACTTGATAACCCATTCAAAAAGTAATATACTTCAAGATGGCCAATAGCCACGAAACAATTAATACAAAGATTGAACGCCCAATATCTATTATAAATACATTTACTTCCCCCTTTTCATGATAATCCAACCCAATAAAATTTGTATACACTCGAAAATGACTCACAACCAAACGGTACTATCTTTCTTTTTCGGTAAGGGAAAGAACCTGAAAAAATTATAATTTGAACATCAAAAGCTACAAATAAAAGGGTTATTTAATCCTGTCCGGACATGTCCCCAAGTAAAATCAACAACCACCGAATCACTAAAAAGGGATCCTAAACAAACATAAAATACCCTATCCATCTCATATATACCCTAAATTCACACTCATTACGAATAATATTGACAGCTCTATTATGCCAAACTCCTAATATAATTCTCTTCACATTCTTTAGCCAAATATAGTTTTCAGTTCTGCCTTCACGAATATTCTTCTAATTCATCATCTGACCCCATTTTGGACTTTGTAGTCAACAACATCCAAGGCTCATACCAAAACTGATTTACTATTCTGAGTGTGACCTCAATTTATGCCATCAACATGATTCAAAAATAGCCTACACACAATGATTGAAAAACTTGTTTTAACCCAAACAAAATAGATTCATTTAAAACAACCTATTTTTCATAACCCGTTTTGACCCGTTACCCCGTCCAACCTAACCTGCTCGTTTTGCCAGGCTTATATATGGCCATTGAGTACCGCAAGCAGGAAAAATTGTTCGTTTTACAGTTACTAACAGAATTAGCAATAATTACTATATTCATTAAAAAAAAACAGAAAAATCCCCTTGTTTTAGAGAACTTCGCCTTAAAATACTGCTTGTGAATGTGAACAATAGAACTGTCATTCGGGTATAAATCCACCTGGTAATATTGTACACAAAAACTCTTTTTAGAATTGAAGCATTAGAAAAAACTTATTTTTGCATTTCAAAAACTATATCACCATGGTTCATTTTAGTACCTTAATTTTAAATCAACTAATTTTGCTTTTTAGCTTTAGAATTTGACATAGAATACTTGACAGTTTAATTTGTTACAAATAACACATTTTAATAAATTAAAGTAAAAAACAAATGGGTTAAACGGGTTAACCCATGAGTTGATCAGGTTAACATGACCTGCTCAGCTAAATAGGGTCGCGAGTTTAACCCCAAAGATCCATATATAGACTAATGGAAGTTGAAAAAAGGCCCGTATGAACTTACGAGGTGATACTGTCTGTGATCGTTCCCTTTTATTATTTCTCCTACACGGGCCACCGATGGTCCTGAGTTCCCTGCATTTTCCTTCGGGGCTGGAATTGCAGCCCATAGGTGGGTTAAGGAGCTTAGGTACTCCAAATGGCTTAATGTCATTTCTGTATGCATACACAAAAATAAATCAATTAAGTTTATATATATATATATAAGTTAATTAAAAAGCACCTCAGCATCAACATTATTTCTAATCCCTCCAGAAGTTTTCACATCCTCAGAGCCTAGATGAAAACAAATGATCCAAATTAGCATAGTAAATTACATCCTTATGTGGTTATGAATAAATTCAAAGAGAAGAAATTACACCAAAATGAGAGAACTGATGAAGACCATCGTGCAGACAACTGTTTTGACTGATGGAGAGCATTAGACTGCATCAATTAAGATTTATAACTATCATCAAGCAAATATTTCTTCGTTAAACATTCAGAATAATCTAATATAGCATATGATGCTATACTTATACATTATAACCACGAAAACTGACAGAAGAACCTTGAGAGAAGCATCCAATGATGACGGAATTGAAGGAATCGGAGGGGAAAAACAAATGATTGAAACAACGCTACAAGTAATTATGAAATCCAAAATCAAACCAACAAAAGTAAGTTTCATACTGCGCAGACGTCTCTCTTCAAGGTGAGTCTTGCGGGTCCAACTGAGCTCTGCTGGGACCTACCTCTTCAGTTTCCCAATTCCTCTATTCACTAATATGAAATCGACGACCGAGTTCAGTATCCCTAGAAAATATTTGGCTCTGCTCGATTGGGGATTATGAAGTCGCTGAGAGAGCTTTGGTGACGGTAGGAGTTCATAACGGGGGAGGATTAAAAGTTGGATATTTTAGATTAACCCATTTTACTGTTTTTTTTAGAGGGAACAATAATATATATATAATAACAATAAGATATTCGCCGATTAAAATTAATCATTTATTACGTATTCAAATTAAAAATCAGTCATTTTCAGCAATAAAAGCTGTTTGTTATGTTTTAAGTCGCATTAATAAAATAATTCATTTCATAAGACTCCCTAATTAAATATATTTATTTTATGAAGTGTTACTGTAGTATGTCATAGACAAAATGAGGACATTTATTATTAGTGTAGAAGGATAACCATGGTTAACCATGACATGCTCACTTATATTTAGTTCAATAGCAAGAAATTAATGTTCCTGCTCAAAATTTTCAAAGGGTCAAGAAAGGACGATGACATGTCTATATTTCACTTGGTCCATATGATTTAGGGGTGTTTGGGATTCCTTATTTAACCTTCTTATAACTTATATAACTTAGGGTGGACGGTGTGAGACTACGGGTACCCCCGAGAAGTACTAACATCGCAGGGAACACCGCCGCCACCCTCCAAAAACATTCCGCCGGGTCTGTCTGAGGGGTTGCATCCCCCGTAGCCTTTACCCAAATATAGCCGTTCAACGGATATAATTCCCCCCAATCTCCTAAATTTCAAATTAAATATCCTCATTTTTTTATTTAAAATCCCACTTCTTCTAAAATACATAATACTTCCTAGTTCCTACTCATGTTTCACTTACTTCCTACCATACGCTTAACCATTTCATCAACCAAATCTTTACATATGGACTTATGGAGCAATCAAATCCCCAATGAATTGCGTCATGAATATGGAGCCATGAAGAAGTAGCGTTAGCTAAGGTTTGGGTCTATGTTTCCAAAGACATGGTGGAGCAACAAACACGGGTTTTTGGCCACGAGTTTGAAACTATTTTGTTTCAGAGGGAGGATCAGACGACTGTACACAGCATCAAGTGTGTTCGAAATGGAGACATATGGTCGGATAAATTAACGCTCGTGATAACGACGCGTTTGATGTGTTCTCACGATTCATGTAATTCAATTTTACCTACCTGATCTCACTTGTACCTACAAGGCCTCAGTAACCCTTAGCCGAACAAACCTGTTACCCCAACACCCGAAAACCATATCGAGTAACCCGAAACCAATCCCGATCAACACCCGTACCAAAGAAAAACGATTCCGGTTTTCCACTTGAAGAGGTGTCTCCAAATGCGGGCATCGAATTTGATATCACCTTACCACTGCTACCTCCACAACCACCACCATTACCATTACCATTACCGCATCTCTTCATCTCTAATCCTTGTTAGATCAATGGCCACCGCAACCACCAGCCGTAACACTAACACCGGCGGTGCTTTCACCACGATCGCAGAGACAATCAGCTTGGAGCGTGAAATCAAAAAGAGCAAATTCATCGCTATTGCCGGTCATATCCCCGATGAGCGTTCTGCCCAATCTTTCCTATCCGAGGTATCCATATTATAATTCCGTTGCTCCAGTATGTAAATTGCCTAATTTTGTGTTCAAAATTAGGGCTTTATAATAATAATAATAATAATAGCTGAATACGAAATTATTACTGATGCTAATTAAGATTGAGGGAAAGTTATTGATCATTGAAAGCAATTTGATGCTAGAAAACAGCTTTTTGATTATTGGAAGACACGGTAATTAATTTATCAGTTAATTGATTCAAAATTGACATTTAGTGAATAAGCCATTTTAGTTTCGTATTATTAAGCTTATTATGTTTGTAAGTAATTAGTAGCTTCCATATATACAGACGCTTTCAGGTTAAATATTTTGAATTTGAGTTGAACAGACAAATTAGGACTGTGTAAGAGCATGTTTGGGATTGAGTTTGAAAAATGCTTATTGGCTTATTGATGTTTTTGAAAAGCCAATGTGTTTGGCAATCACAAAAATCTTTCCTAATTAAGTTTTTTGAAATGGTCCAAAAGTAGTTTTTCAAAAGCCCCAAATCCTGGCTTTTCAAAATGGCTTTTTGAAAAAGCAAATAAGCTAATAAGCATTTTTCAAACTCAATCCCAAACACCCCCTAAATACGGCGAATTGATATGTTATATACTCAAAAAAATGCATGTTGTTTGCCTCCGGATACAACATACATGCACAAAATGGTTGCACCTATTCACTGATAACCTTCAAGTTATGAGATTGCTGGTTATTTTTTCTTAATTATTATCATATATCTTTGAAGTTCTTTTTCTATAAGCTTATGGGATAGGACAATAGGTATACTACTGCTACTTTTATGATCTATGCATTTCATTTTTGGCTAAAGTGAGAGGAAAACATTGATAGAGTTAAGTGACACTATTATTATTATATTAGCTGTAGTAACTTCTGTTAGCTTGTTATATGATTTGCTTTGGTGCTGTACGTTAAACATTTTGATTTCATCTTATATTAATGTGTAGGTTCAAGATCCACGCGCAACTCATAATTGCTGGGCTTATAAGGTATATCATATGTGTGTGTGCTTATGATAATGCATTCATGTTAAAAAGTGCTCATGATTTGTTTTCTTGAACTCTAGGTTGGAAATCAGTATCGAAGTAATGATGATGGTGAGCCATCTGGTACCGCTGGGAAACCGATACATTCTGCTATTGAAAATTCAGGATTAGATAGAGTGATGGTTGTTGTCATTAGGTAAATATTATCTCATGTTCACTTTCCATCATCTACTTCATTAAAAATAGTTAGCGTTCTTATCACTTTAACTGAGGAAAATAATGTGGGACTTGTTCTTCTGCTACATTTGGTTATATTTCATTTATAATAACATAATATAATACGTTGTTTGTTAATTTTTTAGGCATTTTGGAGGGATCAAACTAGGTACCGGAGGATTAGTCAGGGCATATGGTGGAGTTGCAACTGAATGCTTGAAAAATGCCCCTACGCGATTAATTAAATCTCAAGTAATATTCTTTAGCAGTTGTTTTGATTGTATGGATTCATTTGTGAGCTTTCCTGATTCTTTTGTTTCTTTTCCTGCCATAAGTTGGTCAAATACAATTTTTTTTTAATCTTATCGGAGTTTGGTATCTTCAAAAAGATTTTTTTCGGTTGTGATTGCTGAACGCGGCAAGTTGTTTCAAAAGTCCAAACTGTATTTGGTAAAATTCTGTTAAAACTGTACTCAGAAAAATTAGTTGTATGTTTAACCTTAGATTAAGCACTGTTAAGTTTAGCTAACCTAGTTAGATTATGCTTCATGTTTAAACTGCCATATCACATTTATATTTAAAATAATAGATCTTATAAGATATCAAAACACGTCATGTTTCACAGCCTGTGAATTCTTGTGTTTAAATTTTTTTTCCCCAAACTGTATTTGACAAATTGTAAACACTTCTAGCATATCATACTAGGAACACTTTTTCCGTAATTGTGTTTCACGAATCTTGAATACATTTTGCAAGTTGTGAAACTTATTCCTAATTTTCTTATCTCCTAGTTAAATGTAAACCCTTGTTGATAAGTTGCATATGTTTTTGCTAATCTTTGAAGCACTTTTTCAGCAAATCTTTGGCCCCTTTGATCAATAAAAATTAAATCTTGAATTTTTATTTTTATTTTTAAACCATAGTAAAAATCTCCAAAATTGTCAAATATGATTTGTGACAAGGAGTTCAAGATATGATTTTCGAAATGTTCAAGATTTGCCAGATATATTAAGCACAAGAGTTAAAAATACAATTTGGAGCAAATATTTGGGCAGTAGAACATAATCTTCATGGATTAACTAAACATTGCAGTGGTAAATCTTGGGGCAAAAAGCCAAAAATGTTAAAAGAGTTTTCCAAGTACAATGATTTATTGGGATATGTGATTCAATGGTTGTTTTATTAAACAACTTTGTTAAAAATCGTAAATTATTAATCTGGACTATTATCAATAATATGTGTTCTCATATAAGACCTTATGTTACAGGTTCCTATGGGCGTTGAGGTTACTTTCGATCTTTTGGGGGTCGTTTACCATCAGGTTAGGTTATAAACTTGATGTTCTAGCAGTAAATACTTAAACTTGTTTATAATTTTATATATTTATGTATAATAACCTCGTGGTTGGTAATTTACAGTTGCAGACATTCAAAGCTGAGGATATTAGTCAAGATTATGAGACTGGGAAAGATGGCATAACAATGGTAACTTTTAAAATTAGTTTTGACCAAGCTGAAGCATTAGAGGAAGCTTTGAAAACCAATTGCAGTAGAGATCTTGTATTTTACAAGCACTGATGAATAGAATGGGTTGGAAACAGCCATATAGAAGTTAGTGTCATATTTTTTTTGGGTTTTCTGTATATACACGAGACATTTTATATTTGGCTACAATTTTACTAGTCATTTACTCCTTTCTATACTTTTTTAAGTTCAATTTTACGTCAATTATAACGATTCTAGGGAACTGAAATCCTTCTATTTAATGCACTGAACTTAGAAAAAAAAACTCGTGTTAAGGACAAACAACGACATCTTTTCGATGTTGGATACACCGTGATAAAAAGAGAATGGTTGTGGTAGCCGGTATCCAGACAATTAGAACACCATAATGAACAATTTACCAACAAGTTCTAAATTAGTCATTGCCCGAACTCTCCAAAATTTTCAATTAGTAGAAGGGAATTCATTTTTTTATGCAACAGGTAACACATCTCTGGCAAATATGATACTGCTTACTCCCAGCCATTGTCAACCAAAAAATCATCCACATGGCCTATGTTGATTGTAGATATTTATGAATGTCAAATAGTGAAATTTTTAAAAAGTTAAATGAGTGTTCGAGTAATACATATTTAATCAAAATTGTTATTCAAGTGATTTTCTATTTGTTAAATAGGTAACTTTTATTTTGATTTTCCATTCATACTACATTAACACCGGCTAGGTGTGCTGTATAGTATATACTTGTTCAAGACTATTTGATTTGGGGGTTCTAAGGAGGCACTACCCCCTAACCCCCTGGTGGGATCCAAGAGGCAACGCTAGTGTCGGGTTTTCATTGATGAAAAGTTGCGTGGAAATGGCCATAACAATGGCAAATAGGCATAAGTAGTAACTAAACTGATCATCGATAGCAGCTTGGTTATCGGTGGTTATTTGCTCAACGGTAACTGAGTTATTGCCTGTAGAATTTTCGCATATATAATTGTCCAATAGTAGATAATTATTATAACTATCTACTCTTAACCGTCAATTGAGCTTCGTATTGATTCACCCTATATATAAAGAAAATCTTTTGGTCTGTTTACGACTTCGTTTTCATTCAATACGCTCAAAATACTTTGATATGAACATGATTGAGGACGCTATCCATGACGCATTTGAAATACGAAAATGGGTAACGTCGATTTTGATGTTCTATTAATTTAATATTTTTCTATGAAAGGATAAAGACATTTAACCATCCATATATATTTACCCAAGCAAGGAGTTGTCGGTTCAAAGAGGGTGAATACAATCCATCCATCAAACTCGACAAAGTGTGTCTGTTTTTTTTTCTGACACCAAGATTCTGTGTGGAGTTTACAAGACAGTGAACCAAGTAGACAGCATAGTGAAAGGTACTTATTATAGGCTCGTGAACCCATGCATGCATCTGGCTGTTGCAAAGTACCCAAATTGGATGTGGTTGTAGTCTAATTACAAGCACATGGGTCGAACGTACGTGGTGGATCCCTAAATATAATCACATATTATGAGTTTATTAGTTGTCTTTTGGAGAAAAAATAAATAAAATTGTCCATGTATGTATACAGTAATACAACATCCTTTCTGTCGAAAACTACTTGAAACAATAGATCATAATTCATATATCATACATAAGAGACGATAAATGGTTATCATTATTGGCCCAACATAGTTGTTAAGAATATGTCTAATGGATCGCGATATGTAATGAACTACATGCAAGATAATCAACAATCAAAGATCGGAGAACAGGACAAAGTCCGAACATTAAAGCATTAAATACACACACCATAGTAGGCGGTGTGCTTGTACAACCCGAAAATGTGACTATGTGAGAAAGCATTGCATATGCGACGAATTATATAAAACTAATAAACTCTAATCATCGACATTATTCATCAGATCATACCATGAGCGACTCGTGCGAAGACTTATATGTAACTGAACAAACTCTAATATATTTTCGGTAATGAGCTTAACTTCAAACCGGAAAGAATCCAACAAACACGCGTAAAAACCCTTTCACATTATAAATTATAATTCCTCAAAAACCATTCAAAAACCAATATTAGACACAATTTGAAGAGCGTGGTCTTTTGTTTCTAGGAGGATCCACGAACGATGCACGGTTAGTAACCGTCTTTAACGCTCTTCTTAGCTCGTGTAACCCTTGGTCTCTTGTTACTGCCAAGACTTGAACCCATAACACATATTTTATTCTTCCACCCAATGTCCCTAATTCTGTCCGTACTAAGTTACCTTGTACCATGTCCAATGCTCTTGTTAACTCCGCTATGAGTTCAGGCCTATCTTCACAACAAATACTCACCTTTATCATTATCTTTTGGGTACTAGAATCTTCCCCAACGTATGTCAACTGAAGTTCATCATTCTCACTTGGAATCACATAGTATTCATAGTTTCCTGCTGTGTTGTCGCTTTGATCCAAACCCGTTGATTCCAATTCCGAGGTTATTGTCTTTAACTCCTTCACTCGCCGTACTACCTCCGCTAGTAATGAAGCTTTATCTGACTGCCAAAAATAAAAATGTTGCAATCAACATGACTTTTGTGATCAAAATGTCTTTTTTTTTTTTTTATTTCAAAAGTTTACAAGCAAAATAGAAAGATATATGTACTTTGGTTTGGTTTTAATTATCAAATACAAAAGATATGAATTAATTAGTTCCATTTCAAGTCAATGTATATAACCTACACATGTATAGGTGAGGTATAAGTTTTTGAGAAAAAAACATATAGAAGGTTAGTTTGGTAGTTGTACATATAATCTAAGTGTTTATACGTAGGAAGCACGACATTTAAATACCATGAGCAATGGATAAAAAATTAAAATATTTTAACTTTTTTTATCACGTGTAAAAAGAAAAAAATAAACAATGGAAAAACGAAATGACAAAAGCACTATGGAATGGTTATGTTAAATAGGAGGTTAGGTGTTCAAACCCTTACAGCATACAAAAATTTAGTTGTTTAAAAAAGTTACTAAAAATGTCATATTTTCAAACATGGTTTTAAATAATAAAACGAGTAAAACAAATATGGAAAGTGGGTAGTACTTTGACGGTATTGGGTAGGATGCTACGGAGGGTGGCAAGGTGGCCATTGATCCTCTTCCTTCGTCTCCGTTCCGCCTCGCTGTGTCTGTAACAAGCGGCTGCCGCTCTCGCCTCCGCAGCTGCCGCCACCTTCGCCTCCTCGTTTGCTGAAAAGTTTTCTACTCCATGATTGTTGTATACCAAGTTTCTTATGATACCTGAACAATCACTGAACTCATACCCGTAACTTGGTAAAAACTGCATCATTATTTGAATTCTAAAAGAGAATTGTAATTAAATTAAGTTAAGTTAGTCGAAATGGATGAGTTGAGTTCATGAGTTCATGGATTGATTTATATAATGTAGGTTAGAGTGATAGTGTGAATGTGAGTTCTATTTAGGGTCAATATGGACACGTCATATGTCGGGCCACAGGGGTACACCCGTGACAGGTGGAAATTATCCTATTTCTAACTATTTCTTCTTTCCTCTCTGACGAATTAAAATGAAATTATATATAGTCCACAATTTGTATGTTATTTTATTAACGTAAAGGTTGTTTGAATGATTGCTATTGTTTTATCAACTGGTAAAAAAAATGAGTTTCATTTCGAGGATAAATTTATCTGGAAGATGTACGTAAAACGACTAGTACTAAATATGTATCTACTAAAAGGCCTTTGGCCTAGTGGTATCAAGTGTTGCCGTGTTGGATAAAACTTTGTATATATAAGTGATGAGAGATTGATCAACTCTCACCAATAAAAAAAAATTAAATAAAATATAGTGCTTAAAAAAAGACCATCACTTTGCTAACTAAAGCTTGAAGGGTTATATCAAATATGATTTTTGTGAGAATATTGATAAAATAAAAAAAGTGCTCAATAGTACAATATATTTATAAACTATCAAACTTAATCTTAATCAAACCTTAATTAAAATCTATAATACTGTATTCGACGTACCTAAGTTAAATAAGGTATTCACAACGGGCTGTATACGGCATCCCAAAATACAAAGACATTAAATGCGCATGTGTGTAGGAACAGGCCGGTTTGTTGAATATATCAACAAGTTGGCGTATCGTTATATAAACTAAATTTCAGCTCTTATTGACAAAATGAATGTCGATCTCACCATGAAGATCGGATATATTAATGTGGGAGACTTTTAACTCACCAAGTAGACACAACAACCAAGTATGTTCTTATTTTCGATGTTCACGTGCGCTTATATAGTTGGTTTTAATGTAGGAGACTTGAAAACTATGTTGCGAGAGGTCCAAGTGTTAAGATTCATGCCATAACCTATGATCTAGTGGTCCATTGGTATGGTATTTGCTTCCCAAAAAGTGAGGTGGTAGGTTCAAATTCTTGCAAGACGATGTGTAACCTACAGAGCGATATTGTACACCCAACCTAGCCTACACCACAAATGCTTCCATAAAACATCAACTGACTTTTACGCAAATAAGCTAAAAAAGAGTCCAAGTTAAAAAAGGTATCATTTGCAATACATTCGGAATAACTTGTGTTACCACTAGGCCCACTTGTAGTGTCTAGTGTCACAAATGCAGTTAACCTTGAATTAATTTGTGTTATGGCCGGGTATTAAAAATGTGTATGTATATACAAATGAAAAGGGCGAGTATTCTTATCTTATACACTTTAATCAATGTGGAAGACAAGGAATGAGAATAGATACATTTTTAAACAAAGAAGTTGTTCGATTACAAAAACGGTGAGTGACTTTAAAGCTTATGCCTTCCCTTAAGTGAAAAATAGAAGCAAAAGGGCGATTGCTGGCTGGGAATCATGGTGTAAAGTTAATTTTATCAATTTTTCTTTATAAGTGTTGTTCATTGCCGGTTTGTAGCTTGTTTTTGATCTTTCTGTTGTAATTTTCCTTTCGTTTTCTTTATAAAATTCCGCCATTTAAGAGAAAAATATACCAATGAAAAGAGACGGTAGAAATGAATGAGAGGCAAAGAGTGACCACCCCTCAAACACAATCATTTTCCGGCGCATTTGATTAGGCTGACAATAATTATTTATGTCTTCTTTTTTCTACATACATAATTCTAATTTTTCATGTGAATAAAGCTGCCTTTTTGGATATCCAAATTCTTTTGTTGTCAACACCACCACTCTATTCCAGCTTATCCTTCTAAACAAACTAACAAAGTATAAAATAATTATGATAATTATGTATATACGAGTAAAAGAATTATTAAGAACTACAACGAAAACATTCAACTCAAAAAACACACGATAAGAAACTAAGACTACCAGATAACTTCCAATATTATTATAACACCAAAATTAACTTTGATTACCATCTCTCTTATGAAATCCTAGCTCGGTGACATTTATATATAATGCTAATACAACTTTGTTAACAAAAGAAACTAATAACCCAAACTTGGTCATTAAGAAAACTCATAAAACTAGTTAAACACACCTTAAGCCCATAACCAACATGTTGAAGCGCAGAATACTTAGACTTGCCGCCCCCTCACTCACCGCTGCTTGAACTTTTTTTTCGTGCCAAACAACAATTGAGCTAACAAGTATAAAATTACTTCTTGATCGTGAAGTAAACTAGTAAAACATCTGTCTATATATCTCTATGTATTATTGATTCTAAACTTAACGTAATCATCTTAACTTGTCCATAAACAATATATATTTATTATTATTATTATTATTTTTTTTTTTTTTGGTTAATAAGCAACGAATTTCACAAGGATGAATATTAATATGAAATCGCACACTAATATGTTTTTGGATAAAAGATTTTAAGTATGTAGTAATAACATATTCAAAAGTGTACTAAGACGAAGTTAAATATGTCTAAAGTACAAAAGAAAAGCATGACAAAAGGGATTTAAGTGTTCCTTGTTCACCATTTATTGTCAACATCAACAGCCCTAGACAAATCCAAAATGGCAGAAAGGAAAGATGTAAAAAGGAATAAGGGGTCATTTTATGTTCCCCATTGATGTAACCTTTTGTCATTGACCAACCAACCAAAATACTTTATCCTTTCATTTCATATACAAATGGGTCGTCGGTTCAAACTAGGTTTCTGGTGGGTTTTCACATCTTCAGTCTCTCGACACGATGGTGATGATCTCTTCCAGGACTCTTTAAATTTTGAAAGGTGGTTTTTGACTCTTTAAATCGGTTCTATTATGGTGTAATCATTAATAATTTTCACTTAATTCGTTAAAGGTTGATTCCTTTCAATATATATTATGCTTTTTTGGCCAAGAAAATAATTAAGTACACAAGGAAACAACATATAAATATTTTAATTATTATCCATGTTTTTTAAAGCATGTTTACACAGTTTGTGTTGTGTGAAAGAGATTTTTATGTTAAGAACTAGTGGGAGTTGGATTCGAACCTACGATCTTTGATGGGGTACTAACGCATACCCTTACTAATATGCACGATCTTTGATGGGGTACTAATGCATACCCTTACTAATATGCCACCACCTTCAGGTTATTACTGTTTATGTTTTAATACTGTTATAAAATAACATTTATGTTATCAATTAGTTTCAAAATGAATTAGAGTCTAAGTTTAAAAGGTTCCATATTTTAAACTTAAATCCTAAACTTGTTACTAGGATCGAATTATATAGACTCTTAGTGTAATTAACTCTTAATTACTATACAATATATTAATCTTAAAGTAATGCATCTTGTAGGATACACTTTAGATAGAACCATAAAATTTGTAATGAGTGATGAGGCTATCAAGTGAAGTAAGTTTAATCAAGTCACTTTATATGCATATCTTCATGGATCTTCTTGGGGATTTGGATTGTTAGATCTCTAATTCAAAGTGTGAGGTGGTTTTTGAGGGAGACAACGTTTAGGTCTGCGACCAACTAAGTTCGACACGGTTCATCCTCAACTGAGTCTAGGGGCAACCCTTTCTTTTCTCTCATCCATATTATACGCATGCAAAATATCTAATACATATATTCTACATTAAATTGACTTGCTTTTAAGATCATATAACATCCTGGAAGTTTTAATCTCGGATCACCTTCAAAGGGTTCTTTACTTGTTGTGTCCTCATGCCGAGCAAGGAAAGCTAGAATCGATCTAACCCAACAATCATGCATAACCTATCGTGAAGATGAAAAAGAGAGGTGATTTTTATAGGTTCTTATTATTATTTTTTTTAATGGTTTTGATTCTTTGATTTTTAATGGCTAAGGGTATTTTGGTTATTTTAACCCAAGTTAACGAAAAACTTAACGTAACTTAGTGTTAAACCCCACATTACAAAATTGAAACCACAAATCCCAAACATTAGTTTTAAGCATTAGAACCCGGCCAAAGGTGTTACATTGGCCACGCCACAATCATCTGTGTTATTAACAATTTATTTTTACTCATATAACTTTTCTATACTTTTATTATTATTATTATTATTATTATTATACCACAAAATTGATAATTTTATTACCTTTTATTTGAGTATAATACGGCTATATAAGTTTTATAAAAAAACTAGTATTATACCCGGCGCGTTGCGCCGGACAGGTTGGTAAAACTCGGGCGATGATAAACCCAAACTTTGTCGGTCTCGGGCGTTGAGGCGGCAAGTCGACGCATATTCAGTCGGTTTCGGTTAAGTGCGTTATAATATCGGAACTAAAAACCAAAAATAAAACAAAACCGTATAAAATTTAAGGTGGATCAATTGAGTGATGTCAGTCGGTAACACTCGGGCGTTGGGAAGATCCGAGCATTGCCGATCCCGAAAGTTGAGCCGGTGAGTCTACGCAAATTTGGCTAATTTCCGTCACATTGGTTATGGTACCGAAATTAAAACAGAATGCAGTGAATCTACGCGAATTCGTTCGGTTTCCGTTATGTTTGTCACAGTATCGGAACTAAAAAAATTCCAAGAACTAATATGTAGCCGCCAAGTGACCCAATTGACGCATAGCGACACCAAAGTTTGTAATTATTATATATAACTAGATAGATTCCCGGCGCGTTGCGCCAGGTTGATTTTATTGACGGTCACACTCGCACAACTTAACAAACCATGCATTGCGACTGCGAGTCGAGGTAAATTCGATCAGTCTGGGTTACGAAACCAGAAACAAACCTCAAAAAAACTTTGTTAACGCCCCAATACAACAAATTAACATAACAAAAATGCGCATTGCGGTTGCGAACCTACGAAAGTTTGGTTAGAGTCTGGTTATGGTGCCGAAAGTAAGGCAAAACATAAATTCTTTCATATCTAAATACAACATGTTAACATATTTAAAATATAAAAAAATCCAGTGAACAAAAAAATAAACACACGCGTTGCAATCGCGAACTAATACGAATTCGTTAATTCTGGAATCGTTAAACAAAAAAAACGTGATAAATAACTCACATGTTGCGCTTGCGAACTAACTCAAATTCGACCGAAATCAAAGTTGTCAGCACTAAATGTACAAAGAAAACCATTAGTTGTGGTGGCGAACCGCCACGAGTTCGGTCGGTATTGGGTTACGACGCCAAAACTAAAGCAATAAGTTAATTTGTCCACACTCATATTACAATAAATTAACGTATTTAAATAAAAAATACCGCGGCAAAAACCAAAAATATACGCACGTTGTGGCCGTGAACTGTTTCGTCTGGATCAACTGCAAAAAAAGCTGCATCAGAAAAAACCACGTGTTGCGACTGTAAGCTGACACAAATTTGATATACAAAACCTGCAATTTACAAATTAGAAACATAAAATAAGTAAAATAAAAACCTATCAACCGCGTGTGGTCATGTGGACCAATCACGTGATTGCGTCGCCAAACTTCTCGATTATTATATATAATAATTAAAAAGTTGATTTATCGTTCAATAACGGTTGTACTTATATAGTTTATGTTGTGTGTTGCATAATTAATTCATAATTATACATTATCAGGTGTATATGATTTTTAATTATTTATATAAATTTATATTTTGTACTTAATCATTTACACATGGACATGATATTGTGCGTAATTATGATGCAAGTTCATATTGATGCATAGAGGTGCATGTCCAAACCGGTTAACCGGTCATTAACCGATTCCCTAACCGATTCTTTAACTGGTTCCAACCAAGAAAAAAACCGGTGGTTAGTAACCGGTTTTTCATTTTGACTCCAAAACCAGTTGATAACAAGTTAACCTAAACCGCTTTTAGGTTTTTAAATTATTTTTTTTAAACTGTTTTTTTTTCAGAGTTAATTACTGGTTAACCGTTCGGTTATACCCAAAACCGGTTATACCGGTTATGGTTTTTGTGCTTGAAATCGGGTAGTATGTAACACCCATAAAATTTTGGTCCAAATTTGACAAAATTTAAAAGTGAAGGACCAAAAATATTCATAAGATAAGTAATGGGAAAAATAAAGTAAAGAAATGAATGCATGTTTATGTTAAGGAAAATAAGTATGGAAACTCCATCCACATGGAAAGTAGGAAAGAAATGAAAGCATTTTATAAGGAATGAGTTTTCCATGGTAATGTTCTTATGTGGCTAATCACTCTCACTAGTCCTAGCGGAGGGTGCGAAGCACCCGACGCGCACGGGCACGGGCTCGGGTGAAGGGCGATGGGCGCAATGTGGCGCTTGATGGCCCACTTTGCACTTCGCACGCTCGCATCGCCACGAGCCGCATAAGGGCCGCTTTAGTATTTTTAAACTGTGGAAGATAGACCAAGAAGTGACATGATACTAAAGTTCAAGGACTAAAAATAAAAATTCTGATTTCCAGACCCATCGCGCTACGCGATGGATATACAGATTAGATCATCGCGCTAAGCGATGCAGTTTCCCATGAGTTTATAAAAAGAGGCGTCGCGCTACGCGATGGTCCAGAAAGAAGGGGGTATCAAGCTACGCGATGACCCGGTTAAGTAACCGGATCAACCACGTGTCAACACGTGGTAACCTCTGGTGGATTGCGGCGTCGCGTTACGCGATGGCCAGGGGGAATTTCAATAAAAAAGTTCAGTAAGTCAGTTTTATCTTTCGCTTTCAATAAAGAAGTAAGAAAGTTCGACCTTTGTCGGCTAGCTAGGAAGGCTAAAAGCTAAAAGCAAAGTCCCCGTAACTGCCTGCGAATGAAGAGCAAACCCCATCGCGCTACGCGATGGTGGTCAAAACTTTGCCTATAAAAGGGGGCTACGAGTTGAACCAATCTCATCCCATTTTCACACTCACTTTCACACACACAACCTTGGGAGACGTGCCCGACTCGTGTGAGGTTCCGTGGTTCCGATTTCTTGTAATTCGTGTAAGAACTGAAGTTTTAACGACCCGTAGATGTGTTAAGCGAGTTCGAAACAAGGTTCTGATAGTTTAAGCTTCAGTACGTGATAAGGAAATAGAAGTGTTGCCCGCACAAAGCTTAGGCAAATAAAATACCCGAATAAGGTAGGGGTTCTGCTTAAGTTATTATTTTATTATTATTTTATATGGCTTAGACCTTAGTCAGGAATATAGTCTATACCTTGATCAGATAAGTAATTGTAATAAGCTTTCATAAGATAAGATTATGGATAAAATATTATTCTTTATTATTGTGTAAATATATTTCTTATGAAAGAAGAAATTATATATATATATATATATATACACACACACACGTTTCTTCACGATGAAGAAACATAGTATACATATGTGTTTTCTAAGAAAAGAGCATCAAGGTAAAGGTTATGTACATAGACTAAAGGTCTAAAGCTAGATTTGTAGATCTAGTTATTTATGAAATATTATTCTCGTACTATAGGTCCGAGATAAAGATCGAGCAATTATCAGTGAGACACATTGATTATATGGTGAATACGTCCAAATCTTTTTATAGTGTGAAATGTTTTATGACGTGAATACGTCTATGTACTGTATATTTTGAAAAGATATTTACTCTTTGAAACTATGGACTGTTATCCATATGTAAAAGAGTTATGGAAATATTTGCATGAGGGTTGGTTCAAATCTTCTAAAACGTTTTGATACAAGGTAATACTAAACACTCATATTAAAATACACATGTGTCTGGATCCATTCATAGATGATTTGTAGTGGGCCACTATAATCATACTGACCATGAGGCAAGTGACTTTCTCTAGGGCGAGTGAAGTCCGATTATGTGGTCTATTGGTATTTTTTAGTTCCAATGAGATGGGATGAGGCCCACTGAGTCGTTGAACACTATTGGTGTTGTGTCATAAAGAAGGTGATTTTGTATATGATTATATTATGAAAATCTTTTTATTGAGTCAGCGTTATTCACCAACACATAGCTGACGTGTTTTCCCCCCACATTTCAGAGAAACAGTAAAGGTAGAACAGACAAGCAAGCCAGATTAGAAGATTGGGGACATAGTCATTAGAGGTGATCTGATGGCTCATATGTTTTAATCAAAATATTGTGAAGAATCATATTTTAAAATGGCAGGTATTTGAAATATCAAAACGGGTATTAAATTCTCGAGATTTCATTATAATAATATTTTATGACTTCCGCTAAAAGAACTTAACTCTGATATATTTGCAAAACAGGTACCAACCATTGGTCATACGCCTAGGCCCTAGGCAGGGGTGTGACATAGTACCTGATGCAATATGTGGTGTGTGGTGAAAAAGTGTTAAGTTTTTAAAAGGTTTGTTTCAAACAATTAATGTCGGGTTTTAAATTTTTAAAAATGATTTCTATCTTAGCTAGACCACACACAAATAGGAAAGTGTACATGTCGTATATGTAAAATAGTATCAGTAAGAACTAAGTATTGATCCACAGACACACTTATTTGATTTTTACTACTAATTCGTTGTATTTATTTTAATCGGAAGTAAACATCATAGTACTTTTGGTTTGACAAGTAAATTTTAAAAGAAATTTAAAAGCATAAATTAAAGATATTGTTTTTGGGTTTTTATTTTTTTATAGAGAAAATTGATAAAAGTGTATCATATTGGTTAAAACTCCTCTTAACTTGGTATAACAATTCATTGGTAAACATGTAATATAAGCTTGCTATGGTGATTAAATGTGGGAATAACACCTTATTTCTAAGTCATGTTATTCCATGATAATTAAAAAAATATATATGCATAACTTCATAACCTCCACTAAAACATCATTTTATGCAAGCAAGTGGTTTATATTAAATATTTATAAGGTAACTTAATTTAAAGATGAGACAATCCCTTAAATTACTAAGTAAATTGTTCTTGATATTTTAGTAAAACTAACCTTTGTATTATACTTAAAATACCAATTAAGATTAATTAAGTTGTATATGATTAACCTTAAATTACCAAGTATTAACCCATACAACTCTTAGACAATTATAGAACTCGTGTAATAACCATCCAAGAGTTGTTTGAAATAGGTTCATCAAGAAAACTAGTTAACAAGTTGGCCAGGAGCAAGTACAAAGCAAGTAATCTGATCCTCTTATTAGGACAAAGAGAAAACAGGTTCGAGCTGCAGCAAGAGCATGAAACTCAATATTTCGAGTTAGACCAATAAAGAATGAAGAAAGCAAAAAAAAACAATTAAGAACTCAAGAAGAAGCAAGAAAGAACAAGAAGAAGGAACGATCATGACCCATGTGGTTCAATCGGGAAAACAGCAAGAGAACGGTTCGTTTTCAGGATTAAGGGGGAAAACAGCAAGAGAAGGTAACCCTAAAACAAGTTATTAAGAAAGTTAAAGGGTCGGTTTTAAAAGAAAAGTGAAAGTTGAAGGGGTGTGTTTCTAAAGAGTATAAAACTAATTAGTGTTTAGAGTTATCGGTTAGTAGGTTTCTTAAATTGCATGTTTATCTAGTTGATTGAATTACTAGATATATTAATATAGTTTGAGTCATAGTATGTTTAAAAAGTTATTTAATATACATAAATGTTAAGGGTATGTAATTAGTGTCAAGAATTATAATAAACAGAAAAGAGTCGATCATACTGTTATATTTAATATACATAGATGGTTAAGTACTTGAAAGGCGTAGCTTGCACTCGAAAAATCTTGAGAAGTTGAACCAGCCTTCCCTTGAGTTACAGGTGATCATACTGTTATATTTTTGTTTCTTTATACTTAGGTACTCTAGATATTATATCCTGATTAACTATCAGAGACTATATATAATAATAATTTCTGTTTTAATAAATTTGATTATGTGAGTGGCTTCAGTTAGAGATTTAATTTATTTATTTATTTATTTATGTATTATTATTGTTATTATTATTATTATTTTTTTTTTTTGCAGCCTATGTATAAAGATTTCATTTTGTTTTACAGCTGGTTGAAGACGCCAACTATGCCAACTTAGTTAACGAAGTTGCAGAAAGAACCCTTCAATTAAGGTCTATTCATTCACATATATATACAGACACATACGGATTAATATAGAGAATGCATATGTATGTGGTATATTCCTGCAGCCTTTTACGTTGCAAATGATCATTTTGTAGCTATTTAACAACTTGCTTAAGGTCTGCAAAACATGCAGGAAGTGAAACTCATGGAGGAGAATGACAAATTAAGACAAGTACAAGTCGTGCGCTCTAAGGTATAGCTAGTGTTCTTTCTCCTGTTTCAACTCTCTCTTATTAAGAAAACAAACAAAGAATTTCTTTAAAAACCATTTGTTAAATTTTCCGTTCACATAAAAGAGTGATATGACCTTTTCAGTTATTATTCTAGACAGGTTAAACAAACTATTTTTTCACTTTTTTGGCCGTGTGTATGTGTTGCTAATTTGCATTTTGGAATGAAGCTTATGCAGATGTCTAATGCTCAGATACGAATAATTGATGATTCGTGTGGCAATGGTGATTCTTCGGAATCTACTAATATCTGCAACTCCACTGGTTTTCTAGGATTATGAAAGCTCTGGTACATCGGGTGAGTACATCTCCTGTTTGAACAATTTTTAACCAAAATATAAATTCATTTGAGAATAAGTTTATTTGAATTCTTTGGTCCCCATTTACGTCTAACCATGTTCAATTACTGTCGTACAAAATAAGAGGAAAAAATGGTTACAACTTACAAATTTTATTAAATGTTATTGTATAGTTGGTTAGTAACCATTCATTTAGGTTTTGGCTAGAATCTTTCTTTAGTGGGTGATTAAATTGAACTCCCCATTCTTGTGGATGGTGATAACTAAATGGGTATGGTCCACAGTAGTGGAACCATGTGTGCAGTATGGTTGTGATTGGGAACAGTAATGCAACTTGCTAAGGTTTAGCTCTGATGCGGATGGGGTAGGTGGTCTGATTAGCTGATGATCTTCATCTGACCCGGTTCTATAATTGGCGCCCGACCTTGATCATACTCCTTGACTCATCCTTACCTCCAAAAAGGTGGACCATGTATCAGTCATGTATGTGCTTGTGATTTAAAAGATTGGTCTTCAATTTTTAGGTGTCTGTTTATCCAAGTCATTATTTTATTTTTCTATGAAAGGTCAAAGGAAATGCCATAAAACTAAAAAGGAGTCCAGCCAGAGACTAGACACCATCTAATGAGGAAACCAATGCAAACACACCCAAAAATAGAACCAAAGAAACAGCCCCTGCTAAGCACAGATAAATGGAGCTAAAAAAACCTTCTGCAACTTTCAAATCATAAATACCTTCAACCACTAGAGCCATCTCACAAATAGATATAACAGCCACCCTCGGACAACCAGACTGACCTTGTATCATGCACCAACCATATACCATTCTCCCTTGCTTTTAGTAAAAATATGTGCTGATTCGACCTCACCAATATAAAACAGCCCTCTCTAAATCCGCTAGTGTTTTAATTTGCTTGATCAAACTGGTCCCAAACCACCATATACTCTCTTTCTACCTCACATACACCCATCCGCTACCCACAACACGCACACCAAAAGTAAAAATGCCCCAAAAACTTACCCATCCAGGAACAAAGATCATCCAACTATCATAACTAAAGAGTAATAAACCTTCCAAATCTTGAGATTAAATTAGCAAAGCAATCTGTTCATTATGAAGAACTCAAAACCATCTAAATGCCCCCTGTGCTTTTAACTTGAGTCTGTATCGATCCTTTGTTTGTTCCTCCATTTCTAATACTATATTAAAAGAAGTTTAATAATTGTTGCATGTAACATGACATTAAAACTAATAATAATAATAAAAACATATTTTTATGTTTTAGAGCATTGATAATATATATTCGGATTTTTTTATTAACTTTGTGGAATGGCTAATGCTTCATGCAAGCATATTTTTATGTTTTAGAGCATTGATAATATATATTCGGATTTTTTGAGGTGGTACAAAACCCAAAAATCAAAACCATGAACAGACCTAAATTACTACAGTTCAGGTTTAGGTGTTCTCGGGTCGAGTTTAAGTTAAAAGTGACATGTGCACTTTACACAATGTTTTGTTCATTTAACAATTGTACACAATGTTTTACTGGTTTGATGTTAAAAAAGTAAATAAGTTTGACTTGATTTTTTTATTCACAACACTGAACAGAACCAATTACATATTTGATTTATATGAATCACATCCAAACATAAGAAAATGATGAAGTAAATGATTTTATTGGTAAAGCCATAAAGGTACACTTTATCACCAAACCAATAATATTTCTTTTCCCCAAGTATTGATAGCATTCCATCTATGGGCTGTGTAACAAAATAATTTAGGCTCCAAACTTTAAAACACAAAAGCATACTAAAACACAAAGATACACCAACAAACAACAAGCGGCCATACAAAACTTTAATTTATCGGCTACAAACTTCGAACATTACTCCTTTTTCGGTTTCTTGAGAGCTTTCTTTCTCTGTCCAAGCATGTAACCATACAAGTGCGGAATCCCTGCAAAAAAATTGTTCATATAATTTAATAAAAATATCATTCACAAACTTATACATAGATCATTGATGTCATAACTAATAAGTAATAACCTTACCTGGTAAATAAATTGCAAGCACAACAATTGTGCAATAAAAATAATCAAATGAAAAGTTCCATTTGTTTGGCATCCTTACAGAATACAATCCGGATTCCTGAACAACAAACAAAAGTATTTATTAAAGACAAAACACCAAATATATATACGTATACAGGTTCATAATAGTAGGGATGTATAGACTTGTTACCTTCATATAAGGTAACGCGCTATAAATCATACCAATTTCACTCGATATACCAGTCGGATACAACACCAAGAAAGTGCTATACCTGCACAAGTAACGGAAATAGATTACTACTAATATGACCATTATAAATCAATAATGGAAACATAAATTTTAACTAGGATGGTCCATGCATCGAGGTCAAACCTGAGCCATAACAGCCAGTATGGAGTAGAACCAAATGCCTCCTTTGTTCCAAAGAAAGAGTACCGGATAATCTAATCATCAAACCCAAAAATATATTTTTTAAAACGTTTTAACCAAATTAGCAGTTAACAGCCATCCAAGACTTACCTCGGTTATACCCCAGCTGACGACCAAAGAGCTGATAAGAGGATGTTTTTGAACCTGCCACCATCCATCTTTATTCTCAATAATCGTATTTAGAACCGAAACGATCGAAATAAATAACAAGGAGATTAATAACCTCAGGAAAGCTATACAGGATTCCCCATACCAAATACAATCTCGAACTTATTTGAGGCAGTGTTGCTGAAACGGGCGATCTAACCAAACCTTTTGATGCCAGAAACAACACAAGATAAGAAACCCGCGTTTATTAATAATAAAAAAAGGTTATCAACAATATAAAAACTCACCTACAATACCATGTAGAATCTGTTCCAAAGGTTAGCAAAAGGCACGAAATGAAAACGATAACGGGTCAAAATTCATCCATGGAAAAATCATAACTTTATGCACACATGAACTATAAGTATATAATGGTTGTAAAAATCCCACCTAGCCTCCGATTAATCCCTGATTAATCGCTAGTCCCTACCCCACATATTATAGTTCCCGACTAATCGCTGTTTGGTCAAACTCGGTCCAAATTGAGAAAAATCATATATAAATTTGATACATATTTGTATATTTCACAAACTACATATAAATTCCAATTCGATTAATCGGGATCAATCGATGGTCCCTACCCCGCCGTCTGACTAGCTCCGGGATTAATACCGCCTGACCAGCGCCTAGCAAGTATATGAAATAAACTCTTAACACTAGTCAAATCACAATTATCCAATACTTTTTGACAATTGTTCTATAACTGGAAAGCAAAAGCATATACTTTCCCATCTTTCAAATTTCAAGATTGCCCACAACAGAAACAATTTTTTAAAAATAAATCTTGAATCAAACAAGGGTTTTGCAGTACCTCTAAAAAGGCAGCAGATTGAGCAAATAAAAGGGGTTTCTCTACCCAGATTCCTTTAGAGTTTTCAAGGTCAAAAACAACACTTGAAACCTAAAACAGAGAGATTAAGATTAAGATAAGATATGAAATTATGAACCGAAAGAAGGGTGGGTTATTAATGGGAATATGAACTTACCATCCGGCGAAGACAACCCAGTTGTAAGTGGTGAGATAGATTCGCCGGAGACCGGACAAGAACCCTGCCATTGCTTAGATCCAGATGTAGGCAAATGGGTATTAAATGGCGAGAAGATGTAAGTGGAAATTGAAATGAAAAGAAATGGCATTAAATTGATTTAGGTGGGTAGATGCACCCAACGTGGGTTTTAAGTCCAGTAGAGTAAGTAGTCCACCAACATATATCTTTTTTATGATTTTCTATCAATATAGATTGGGTGGGGATGGCCGTCAAAAGTATGCTAATACATGTCCAATAATTATCTGTCTCGGTGTAATTGTCATTCTGGTTTAATGTTACGGGGTGATAGTTTAGATCTTAGATCCTAAGATTCACATGTAAAACCTGACTCAATAAGCTTGTTGCACAGTGATGGGTTTCCTCACTAATTGCGTTTTTCGGTGAGTCATGCTTAGAGTTTTAAAATCAGTATCCACAGTTGATATCTCGTCACAACAAAGGTCCCGCGGGTATTAGGGGTCGTTTCAAACATTGTTAAAAAAAATTGTCGGTATTCGGTACCTGTTGGTATCAGCCATCAGGTATACCTATTTGTTTGTCAGAAACATATTCGTTGGGATTTTCAAATACACTTTTTCTTCCTATTCTAGATTTTTATATAATTTTATGTTCTTAACAACTATATTGTCTAATCCGTTTCATACCCGCCAAACTTTGTAAAACTAATCTCATAGTTGGTCATTCATCCTGTTAGTTAGAGTTTGTTTCATATGCATATACGCATGAAGTTATAATTTTTCCATGGATGAATTTTGACCCGTTATCGTTTCAGTCCAAAAGGTTTCGAGTTTTGGGTTTGCCCATCGGATTCGTGTTCAATTACTATCCTTACGTATAACAACATAGCCCATTTAACTAGACAAGCCAAATCGACTGAAGGCTTGTAAATTTTTGTAACAAAAATATTATTTTAATATTAAAACTTAAACATTACCGTTACATATGTAAGGCAAATAGGCAAAAAAAAAAAATAGTGTGTCCATCCCATTTGATACGTTTGTAATTAATTTCTAAATGGGTCATAATGAGTTGATAGGTTGTATTGATGGGTTAAATGGGTCGTAGGTGGGTTGATCTGTTGACTTTATAAAAAAGATTATGTATTTTTATTCTAATTTTGAACGGTTGAGGACAATGTGTTTAAGTAAAGAGTTAAACGGGTCGAACGAACGTAATTACTTTCTTTTTATTAAAAGTAATTACTTTCTTTTTATTAAAAGTTAGTGAAAAGAGAATCTATATTTGAATTGTCTTTTTTTTTTCTATTGTATTTATTTATCCAACCCCCCACCACCACCACACCCAGTCTAGAGATGGGCAAAAAAACCGGTTGGTGAACCGGTTCAACGGTTTAAACCGAAAATCGGTTTTTACAAAAACCGGTTATTTAAAAACCGGTTTGACCGGTTTAGTAACCGCCGGTTCGTATATCGGTTACAAGTTCTAGAGAAAAAACCGGTTACTGAACCGGTTATGGAAAAAACCGGTTAATTTTAAAACCGGTTATTATGAAAAAAACCGGTTATTAACCGGTTATTTAAAAAAAAAAAACCGGTTAATTAAAAAAACCAGTTATTAACCGGTTCTAACCGGTTTCTAAACCGGTCCTAACCGGTTAGACCGGTCCGAGTTTTGCACCAAAAAAACCGGTTAATAAACCGGTCCGGTTATTTAAAAACCGGTTTTTATCCAGGCCAAGAAAAACCGGTCCGGTTATTAACCGAACCGGTTTTTTTTAAAAAACCGATTTGTGCACCTCTAACACCCACCCAGCCACCCACACACACAAAAGTAATAAAAAGTAAATAGTTATGGAAGCCGTTCGAATCCATATGAGAGTCCAAGATCCAACAAGCTTAATATGACAATATAAAAATATCATTTTTGTGTCATGTTTTGTTATATTTCACATAAGGACAAAATTACCACATCTTTTATGAAGCGGGTCTTTTAAGCGTTAGAACACTAATGGATTCAGTTGCTCAAGAAGGAAGTAGATATAAAAGAAAAACATATAAATTACAAGCTCATGATGAAAATGAAGTACATCAATAGACCCAATTCAACCATTGCATATTTGACCTATTTTTCAAACATAAGAGATTGTTTACATTGACTTCCTCCGCGATGTTATTCCAACTCAATATCAAGTTGTTGAAGAGTTTGTTGAATATTTTTCTCTAGCCTTTTAAAAAGCCAAAAACGTAGCCGAGATAATTCCCTGAATAACAGTTCTCTATGCTCCGCTTCTGATAATAAAAAAAGGAATATAACAGATCTTTTGTCATTGGGTTATCCCGGATAGCCGAATTTTATTCGTTGATCGTTCAAAAAACAAAAGAACACACAATAGATCTTTTATTAATCAATAAGCCATCTCTTATGCACAATGAATTTATACCACTCCAAACTGCATTTGCAGTGCTACACGAAATAAGAACTTGTTCCAAAGACTCCCTCCCAACACCGTATATAAAACAATTCGGATTTCCTATAGAAAGATTTCTTTTGATTAGTTCATCTTTTATATGAATTTTGCTAAGAGCTGCTCTAACCAAAAAAAATAACTTTTATCGAAACCACTTTATCCAATCATGAGCGTATGTAGCCAAAACAAACATGTCTTTTTTTCAATATTTCCTATGACAAACCGTATCGAGGATTGACCCAAAGGAGATCCCCATCACAACTCCAAGCATGAAAATGATAATTTGTTTTATGTTTTTCTAACTTTTCTTCATAATTAAGTTATACGGATTTGACAAATTTTGATTGTTAAAATTTCCAATAATCTAGATTATTATTTTGATCAACAGAAGGTGGTCAAGGTTTGCATCCTACTTAGTAGCC